>NC_089516.1:16833676-17188676 GCF_036850995.1 Saccopteryx leptura
GCTCTCTATCTCTATAGATTTGCCTGTTTTGGACATTTCATATAAATAGAATCATACAGTGTGTGATCTTTTGTGTCTGACTTCTTTCATGCAGCATGTCTTCAAGGACCATTCATGTTGTTGTATGCACTAGAAATACTTCATTCTTTTTTATAGCTGAATAGTATTCCATTGAATGGATAGACCACATTTTGTTTATTCATCAGCTGAAAGAGATTGGGCTAGCTGAACAACTTTGGACATGTTATATAACCTCTTTGGGCCTCAGTTTCTTCATCTATAAAATGGTTAGTTCACCTATATCATGGGGTTAAATGAGTTAATATGTATAAGTAGAGCTCTTAAAACAGTGCTCGTACCCAGTCAGGGCTGTAGACTGGTCGTGTGGCTTCTCATTTATACCACTGATTATGTAACAGATTGGTGCCTTTACTTATGTTCCTGGCCTAAGGTATAAAATATTTTTAGAAGTCATTTAAGACATTTATAAGACAATTGGATATTTGACCATTCAAGAAATAATAATTTTTAGGTGCAATATTGTTATTGTGGTTATGTTCTTTTTAAAGGAGATGTAGCTTCAAGAGAGGTGTTTTGAAATATTATGCGTGATATAAAGTGACATGTAGGATTTACTTTAAATTATGCAGAGAGAGGGCAGTGAAAATGATTTGGAATGTGTTGAAAATGGTTGAAGCTGGTAATTGGGACTGTTAGGATTCATTATTCTGTGTTCTGTCTTTTGCATGTGTTTACAACTCTTCATAATAAAGTTGTGAAAACATCTCATTTTTATCATCTCACTGTTTTCTTCACAAATAAAGTCATTAGGTTTTTTTAAAAATTTTTTTTCATTAGGTTTTAGAGAGTTTTTTTTTTCCTTCTTATTCTTCTTTTCCAAGTGAGAGGAGGAGAGATAGAAAGACTCTCACATGCACCCCGACTGGGATCCACCTGGCAACCCCCTTCTCGGGCTGATGCTCTGCCAGTCTGGGGCCATGCTCGCAACTGGGCTATTTTTAGTGCCTAAGGTGGAAGCTCCATGGAGCCATCCTCAGCACCTGGGGCTGATGTACTCGAACCAATTGAGCCATGGTTGTGCGAGGGGAAAAGAGAGAGAGTGAGAGAGAGAGAAGCGGGAGAGGGAGGGGTGGAGAAACAGATGGTCGCTTCTCTGGTGTGCCCTGACTAGGAATCAAACCCAGGACTTCCACACACTAGGCTGATGCTCTGTCACTGAACCAACTGGACAGGATTCATTTTTAGAGAGGTTTTAACCACGAATCGGTACAGCTAGGTAAGTGACAGGGAGCTCTAGGCCACTGTGAGCACTTCCGTGGAGCAGAAGGCAAGCGAGTCCGAGGCGTTGGTGAGGCTGAGGAGGAAGCTGCCGCAACTTGACTCTCGGGAAAAGAATCTGGCTTTGCAGCACTTACTGTCTGTGCCGCTCTTACTGGACTTACTAGCTACTACCTGGTCTTGGCACGAGCTATACTTTTGTTGATCTCTGCAAGATTTGGAATTATTCTTACCCACGTTTGCATCACTCCTCTTAGGGACAGAAATTTTATACCAAAACCTAGCGGAAGATCATCGTGTACAAACCAGTTCAATCAGTATTTGAAAGAAAGAACTTGGGAGTGTCTGCCTGCAGTCTGTCTCACAGCTTCCTGCGCTGTTGTCCTTTGCAGTTGTGGTTTTGTCCATGCGCCAGGCCCCCTCGCCCGCCTCCCTCTTCCTGCGCTCACTCGCAGCCTTCTCTTCACTCTCTTTCCTGCCCCTTTCGTTCTCACCCAGCAAGACGACTGTTGTACCGTGAACAACGTTTACCCCGTCCTCTCACTTAATCATTGCTACCCCTCCTTTGGCATAACTTAAAGCCTGGCTTCCGAGTGAGGCCGAGTCCAATAAAAGCCACCCCAGGTCCCTCTGCCACTCAGAGTGCCACTTCCCCTAACACATGCACGTGCATGCACGCTCCTACCCACATGGGGTAATAAGGAGGAAGGGCTGGCATGTCCCCTGCTCCCTGCTGTATCTTTCAAACCACATTTTTCACTCCTCAACAGCCTCTTCCCTTAGGAAAACAACGCTGGAGGTGGTTTCCGATTATGAAAGTACGCGAACACTTAAAGCAGCTCCCACAGTCAGGTTCTGTGTCCCCTTCATTCCCTGCCTACAGCACGCCTGCGGATACCCTCAGATACGCTCAGCACGCTACATCCATGCGGCTCGTACATGCTTTCTCAGGTGCCCTTGTGTCCCCTCTGCTGAGGTGTATGCTTACTAAGGGTCACTTATTTTGTCCTTAAATTGTAAGTGTTGTGTAAACTGAAGAAACAGGAATACAAACAAGAGCTTCACTTCCATTAAGATTAAGTTGAGCCTGACCAGGCGGTGGCACAGTGGATAGAGCGTTGGACTGTGATGCCGAGGACCCAGGTTCGAGACCCCGAGGTCACCAGCTTGAGCGCGAGCTCATCTGGTTTGAGCAAGGCTCACCAGCTTGAGCCCAAGGTCACTGGCTTGAGCAAGGTGTTACTCAGCCCGCTGAAGGCCCACAGTCAAGGCACATATGAGAAAGCAATCAATGAACAACTAAGATGTGGCAACAAAAAACTGATGATTGATGCTTCTCAAGATTAAGTTGAACACTTTGGAAAGACTTGATGAAGAAGAGTCTCTTAGAAATGTAACGAAATGACTGTGAGCAAGATAACTATTAGGTTACAGGGCAGCACTGAGTAAAAATCTTAGAAGGAATCTGCACTCAAATTGCTTCACAGTTATCTTTAAGTTCAGTACACTTTAAAGAAATAGGAATTGGAATATTCATAGATATATATGATATTGTTTATCTCAGATAGATGACCTGGAACCTGCATTTTAAGTTACATTTACGAACTCATATTTTATGAGTTCCCACTTTATCCAACATTTTTTGTCAATTGTCCAACTCCTGTTCCCAGTTGAGTCAGTTAAGGGGACTAATCCCATGTTACCAAAATAATTTTTAAAATGTGCATTAAAGAAAATTTAGAAAATATGAGCCCTGGCCAGTTGGCTCAGCGGTAGAGCGTTGTCCCGGCCTGTAGAAGTCCCAGGTTTGATTCCCAGTCAGGGCACACAGGAGAAGTGACCATCTGTTCCTCCACCCTTTCCCCCCCTCTCCCCCCCTTCCCACAGCCATGCCTCGAAAGATTTGAGCAAGTTGGCCACAGGTGCTAAGGATGGCTCCATGGCCTTACCTCAGGCACTAAAATAGCTTGGTTGCTGAGCAATGGAAGCAGTGGCCCCAGATGAGCAGAGCATTGCCCTATAGGGGGCTTGCCAGTTGAATCCCAGTTGGGGCACATACAGGAGCCTGTCTGCCTGCATCTCACTTAATTAAAAAAAATGGGAAAAGAGAATAAAAATGACCTGTTTCTATAACCTTGTGAGAACACTGTTTTATACATTTGAGTTCATACCAGATTTACAGATCAGTATAAAACTGCAAATGATTTAAGTTATCTTTGTCTCTATGAAATCCAGTCCTGGTGTATTTCCTGGTCTCTAGCACTAATGCCCATCACACACGACCTTCCTGGGGGAGTTCAGTACCTAACAGTAGTAGCCTCTGTTCTGCCCTCTGTATCAGTATTGTTGGGTCTGCTGTACACATAATCTCTAGATTCAAATCATTTTCCCAGCCAGGTGTGTATAATCTTTATTGTTCAATGTGGCATTAAATCAGTACCTTTCCTACCTTGGCAAAATCGGCCGGGCCACCTAGCAGGAAGCTTGGAGGTCTCTCTTCTCCCTGTAGACTGAAGCAGGTTTAAGTCAGCTTTCTGTTTCATTTCCTGTGGGCTTAGCTTCTGATTTTGGGTGTCACAGTAGCCAAGCAGACACTCTTTCTGGCTTAAATAAGACTGAGATGACAAACAAGGCAGAGAACACCAGTGATCAAAAGGCCTGTAAGTTCTTCTGTTTCTTCTAACAAAAAGGTACTGGAGCATCCACCCCAGTGGGCCTAGTCCTCAGCAGCTCTTCTTCCCGGGACCTGTGAGTGCTGTCAGGGAGAGGAAGAAATGCATGTCAGTTTCCTTGGACTCTTAGTGAAACCTTAACCTCTCTCTTCCTCTTTTTAGAGCATTTGGTATTTTTCAGTAGCTTTTTACCTCCCCCTTATATGCTCTGAGATTTCTGTTAATCTTCTAACTGGGCATCTCTAATATTATATTTTTCTCCTTCCTTTTTTAGGAAGCTTGTTGTAGAGCAGTGGTAGTCAACCTGGTCTCTACCGCCCACTAGTGGGCGTTCCAGCTTTCATGGTGGGCAGTAGCGGAGCAACCGAAGTATAAATAAAAAGATAGATGTAACTATAGTAAGTTGTTTTATAAAGATTTGTTCTGCCAAACTTAGCGAAAATTTGACATAAAGTACTTGTTAAGTAATTATTATTATATGCTTTAACTTGCTGTAACTCTGCTTTATAAATTTTATAAAGTAAAGTTACTTCCCTACTTTATAAATCACCATTACTGTGGAACCGGTGGGCGGTTAGAAAATTTTACTACTAACAGAGATACAAAAGTGGGCGGTAGGTATAAAAAGGTTGACTACCCCTGTTGTAGAGGGAGTAGAGTTGGACTTCTGGTTATAATGACAGCTCTACTATTGATTTTCTCAGCTGCAAAGATCCTGCATGGTTTAAGCTAGCTGGATGTCCAGCCAAGATGAGCCTGTGTGTGGTGTGCGTGCGCCCGCGCATGCTTGCCTATGCGTGCGCACTTGAGTGTGTTACAGTCTTAGAACGCCTTAATGCATTAACAATGATTCCATTCTTAGATCACTTGAGACAGACTATAGAATACTTTTATGTAGAAGGGTAGGGACAATATTTTTATTTTTGACTAGCCAGTTGTATAAATGTGTTAAAGTGGGATGCATCATATATAACATTAATTGAATGTGCAGAACACCGAAGCACGCCTCCTTGCTGCTTATTTAGCACATTAATATCTACCTTCACACATCTGCAAATTATAGACTAGTGCTAGTGAATGTTAGAATTAGTGTTGGAAAGCAGTTTCTGTTATCCTCTGGGAGGTACCTTCCATTATGACCCTTTCCCTCCTTTCTTTGTAAGAAACCAGAAAATAAAATGAAAAATCCCGTGGTAAGACAATTTTAAAGGTACAAACTTAAGTACTCGGTACAAAAGTCACCTCTCACAGCGATGTTGGCTTGCCTATGTTGTTCCTAAATGCTATTATTGCTTAGCATAATAGCATACAAATGGTATTGGAAAGTGTGTTATTATGTGGTTCAGAAATAATGTCTTGTGCTCTCACCTAGGGCTCTTCAGGTTGCAAGTAACAGAGACCCACTCACTCTGGCTCCAGAAACAGGTTTATTGAAACAGCTTAGTAGGTCCCGTGGTAATCTGGGGGCAAGGAGCACTTCGCAGTTGGAGCTGTAGAAATTGCAAGTAGGAAACATAAAAGGAGGGTGTTTTCTGTATCTTTGCAACTGGAATTGCCAGGTCCTGGCTTGTCTGCCTTTCTCTCTTGTCCATAGACTGGCGGACTTGTTTAGGGCAATGATGGCCACTCCAAGCCTTCTAGGTGATGATAACTCTCTGTGTATCCTTTTGTCTTCTGCCCTGCCTGAGTCTCGATCCTAAATTCTCAGAAGAGTAATTTAATTGGCTCAGCCTATCTTTCTGCCCATGACCACAGGTTTCAGGATTTTCGTCAGCCTGTAGACTGGTTTCCCTTACATTAGATGCTCTGTGCCCTGGTTCTCCAGCTGGCTGTGGTCTGCAGGGCAAGAGAGGGTCCAGTACTTAACATTTTAAAAACCTGGTGGTTCCCACTTGGGATGGGTTTTGGGTAGAAGAATGATGATGGATACAGCTCATTAGAATTGCTTTGTGACTTAAAAAGGTCACTGAAAAGCAGCACCTCTTTGACTTTGCAGTGCTTTGCGGTCATTTCCATTACCCTGTCCTGGCAGTGGCTTCTTAGACTTAAGCTTCACGGTTTTATGTATCCTGTTAGACCCCAGGTAGGGGACCTTGACACCTTCATGTTTGTTTTTCCAGCACTCACTCAAATTCATCCTTGTCCAGCCTCCTGTAAGATATTTTTAAATGACCAATTATGTGTATTCACCATAGAGGCCAATTTTGATAGCAGAGTTTTATGGTGAATTTGGAAGAGGAAAATTTCTAATAAAAATTAGTAAAATAATCTCTATAATATATTAGATTTTCCTGTGTGCTTTTTCTTAAATTAATTCCTGGATAGGTTGGATCTGTTTGGCTAGTTGCTTGGTGAACCTTTGCCCTATTCTTTATGAACTTGGCTTTTTTTTTTTTTTTTTTTGTATTTTCTGAAGTTAGAAATGGGGAGGCAGTCAGACAGACTCCTGCATGCACCCGACCGGGATCCACCTGGTATGCCCACCAGGGGGCGATGCTCTGCCCATCTGGGACGTTGCTCTGTTGCAACCAGAGCCATTCTAGCGCCTGAGGCAGAGGCCATGGAGCCATCCTCAGCACATGGGCCAACTTTGCTCCAATGGAGCCTTGACTGCGGGAGGGGAAGAGAGAGACAGAGAAGAAAAAGGGGGGGTGGAGAAGCAGATGGGTGCTTCTCCTGTGTGCCCTGGCCGGGAATTGAACCCGGGACTCCTGCACACCAGGCCGACGCTTTACCACTGAGCCAACCAGCCAGGGCCAATGAACTTGGCCTTTTAAAGAAATAGTCTTAGATGTTCACATATTGAGTATTTAGCCTGGGGAAGTACACATGTGCCACACCTACAGTTTTGTTAGTTAATTTATAATCAATATCTTATTGTCCTTGAAAACAGATCCTTAAAACTACAGCATTTATGTTCAGTGGAAGTAATAATCATTTCCTAACATTTCCTTTTATTTTATTTAAGTGAGAGGAGGGGAGATAGAGAGACAGACTCTGGCATGCACCCTGACCGGGATCCACCTGGCAACCCTCATCTAGGGCCCATGCTTGCAACTGAGCTATTTTTAGCACCTGAGACAGAGGCTCTATACTCAGTGCCCAGGGCTGATGCACTCAAATTAATTGAGCTATGACTATGGGAGGGGGAGAGGGAGAGGGAGAGGGAGAGGGTGAGAAGAGGAGAAGCAGATGGTTACTTCTCCTGTGTGCCCTCACCGGGAATTGAACCCAGGACTTCCACATTCTGGGTCGATGTTCTACCATTGAGCCAACTGGCCAAGGCCTCCTAATATTTCCTTTTAAAGATTGGTGGTAAATATTGACTCAGATACATTGCAGATAAAAGTAATTTGGTAAATTATCATATTTATAACTTTTGTTTTCTAATTAAAAATAGAATAGTCTTCCCTAACCAGGTGGTGGCACAGTGGATAGAGCATTGGCCTGGGATTCTGAGGACCCAGGTTCCAAACTTCGAGGTCTCCAGCTTGAGTGCAGGGTTACCAGCTTGAGCATGGAATCACAGACATGACCCCAAGGTTGCTGGCTTGAGCCCAGGGTCACTGGCTTGAGCAAGATGTCACTCACTGGCTTGGCTAGAATCCCTTGGTCAAGGCATGTATGAGAAAGCAATCAGTGACGAACTAAGGTGCCACCACAGAGAATTGGTGCTTCTCTCTCCCTTGCTGTCTTCCTGTTCCTGTCTGTCTCTTGCTAAAAAATAAAATAAAAATAAAGTCTTATTTGAAAGCTTGTGGTAAGCAGAACTTACATTTTACTCTAGAATAAAAGAAATGAAATTATAAGCCAATAGTTGAATTTTGTGATATTTTAAAGCTTTTTAATTTTGATGTTAGCTCACTTAAACAGAAGTGAAGTAGAAGTTTGAGTGTATCTGTGCTGTTCCACACCCTAAGACCCCAGGATTGTCCATGTCCTGGGAGAGACAGTGACAGAATCAGCCTCAACTCTCTGGGCAGGTGCTCTCTAAATCCAGCTTCTCTTCAGAATTACTTAGTTTTTAAAAATGTAGATTCCCAGGCCTCCACACAGACCTACTGTATCAGAATCTCCAGAGGTTCTTTTTGTAATCTGTATTTTTGAAAAAAACCTGGTAGTCGATTCCATATACATCCAGGCTTGGGAACCACACAAGCCCTCTACTTCCCAGTCTGACGAAAAAGAACATCTCTCATCAGTATAATTGATTGCACCTTGAGAACTTTCTCATGGGCAAGAGGATTGTCCTGTTTATCAACTGCTTGCTAGCTGTGTGCCGCATCCGGGGTAATGTGATGTCTTCTGGGAATTAAGAAAAATGCATGTGAATGTAGATTTTACTATTACTGCCCCCAAAATACTTCACTGGCTGATGTGTGTGAGTCTTATGTGGTGTTTTGAGGTTTTCAGGGATCATAATGCATTTCTTTTTTATTTTAGAGAGAGAAGTAAGGAGAGAGAAAGAGAGAGAGAAAGATATATTTGTTCCGTTTGATTATGCACTCATTGGTTGATTCTGTATGTGCCCTGGCCAGGGATGGAACCCACAACCCTGGCATATCTAGATGACACTCTAACCGACTGAGCTACCTGGCCAGGGCCCATAACACAATGTTTAACTACAGCTGATACACCATAATTTGTTATGATGCTTTAAAAATTCTTATTCATGTGTGGTTTTAAGAACTACACTGGGTGTTGAGTCCTGCTGCTTCTACCTGGCTCTACCATCTCTTCCACATGTTACATTTGTGTAATACTTTTTTCTAACAATGCCATTATAATCTCATGCCACTGGGCCAAGCAAATGCCACAAGGAGCTAGCACATTTAGCGGTTTCTTTTCCTTTTATAGTGAATGGAAGAATGATGTCAAAACACCATTAATGGTGTTACATACTTGGAGGAGTTGTTTTGCGGAAATGTATTGACTTTGTATGTAGCTAACAAACGGAGTGTCGTTTTCAGATACCAGGATGTGTTGGTTTAAGTGAAGTGGCCCTGGAAGCTCTTGGCCAGTTTTGCTATTGTGTCACTAGGTGGAGATGTAGCATTGTTTGATGGTGTAGCCAACGCAGGAAGAGTACGCCTTGATCTCTTTTTACAAAAGTTCTTTACAGATATTTGATGAGGTTTATGATACCCTAGGAAAACCCCTGCAAATGTAATAGAATTCTAAATTTTAATTTTCTAGGGTTTAAATTAAGTTCAACTTTAGTGTCGATTTCATACCGATCAACTCGTTTTTTTTCTCTTATTCACATTTCCTCATTATTTCATTTTGTCAGTTATTCTAATGTCTCTGATTTTCTAATAGTGGTTTAATTCTAAAACTTTAATAGGATAATTAGAATTTTTATTCTGAGGTCAAATAGTTATATAAAATTTAAATTTTGTAGCAATATGAGGTCAGTGAACCAAAACTTACAGTCTGAACATATCCAAATCTTATCTTTGTATTATTTTAAGTCGATATGTCAAATTTTAACATATTTAAATTTTATGGGCTTATTTTTTACCTTTTCTTTTTTAAAAAATGTTTATTTTATTGATTTCAGAGAAGAGAGGAAGGGGGAGAGAGAGACAGGACGTTGATCTGTTCCTGTATGTGCCCTGACTGGGGATCAAACTGGCAACCTCTACATTTTAGGACGATGCTCTTAACCGAGCTATCCAGTTAGGGCATTTAAAAAAATTTTTTATTCCTTCTCTCATTCTCTTATATCCGGAGTCTTAAGCATCTGCACAGTACTGTTGTCGGTAACGTGAAAGAAATATGAGCCTGTCTCCGAAGAGATGATATTTGGTTGAGGGCATTGCAAACACGCCATGAATTGTTTGAAAGTCATTTAAGTATCTGACCTTTATAAATTGTAAAGGTGAAACTAAAAAAAAAATAAAAACCTTCTCACTTTGGAAAACAGTCTGGCTTTTTCGCAAATGTCCACATGATCAAGCAGTTTTCCTCTGCTAAGTATATACCCAAGAAAAATGAAAACGTATATTCATAAAAAAAAGTGAATATGGATGTTCATAGCATCATTATTCGTAATAGCCAAAAAGAGGAAACCATCCGAATGTCCATCAGTGGGCGAATGGATAAACAAGATGTGGTGTACTTGTGCAATGGAATGTTATTCAGCAATACAGAAGGGTGCAGTTCTGACATGTGGTACAACATGGATGACCCTTGAAAACGTTGAGTGAAAGAAGCCAGTCTCCAAAGATCACATACCAGGTTCCATTTATACGAACTACCAAGAATAACAAATCTAACGACACAGAGGAACTCCGTGGTTGCTTAGGGCCGGGTGGGGGGGAGTGGCTGTTGGTTGTGGCGTTTCTTTCTGGGACGATGAAAATGGAAGGTTGATCTCAGCGAGGACTGCACAGCTCTGTGAGCACAGAAAAGCCATTGAGTTGTACGTGCACTTAAATGGACGATTTGTGTAGTACTTTCAGAAAGCCATTTTTAAAGAAGTAAATTATCAAAAGGCCTCAATTTTTTCAAACTAAGGAATATTGACCATCTAACAGGCACATACTAAGTTCTATGTGAGTAACAAAACAAGTGTAAGACAAACGCTGACCTCAAATTGTTTATAGTTCAGGAGTAAAGGCATGCGTGCAGTATATGATTATGCATTATTGCTTTCTGAAATTGTTCCCCATCTTTGAGGTGTGACTTTGTGAATTCTCCCTCCCAGCGATCTCTGTAATGGCTCTGATTGTCTTACTGTATGTCTTTCTCTCTCCTTTCAAAAGCAAACTGTTGCTCCTCAGACTTTGATGGAAATCAACCCCAACCTGGTTACCTTTGAGTAACTTAAAGGACTTTTTTTTTTTAACACTGGTTTTAATCTAGTGAAGGCAGAAACCTGCAGGAAGTCTTTTTTTAATGTTTATTTTATTGATCTTAGAGAGAGTGGGAGGTGGGGAGAGAGAGAGAGAGACAGGAGCCTCGATCTGTTCCTATATGTGCCCTGACTGGGGATCGAACTGTCAACCTTTGTATTTCAGGACGATGCTCTAACCAACTGAGCCATCTGGCCAGGACAACTTAAAGGACATTTTATTACTTTTATGTTTTAATTTTTTTGTATTTTTCCGAAGTGAAAAGGTGGGGGGGGGGGCGGCAGACAGATAGACTCCCGCATGCACCCGACTGGGATCCAACCGGCATGCCCACCAGGGGGCGATGCTCAGCCCCTCTGGGGCGTTGCTCTGCTACAGTCGGAACCATTCTAGTGCCTGAGTCAGAGGCCATGAAGCCATTCTCATCACCCAGGCCAACTTTGCTCCAATGGAGCCTTGGCTGCGGGAGGGTAAGAGAGAGATAAAGAGAAAGGAGAGGGGGAAAGGTGGAGAAGCAGATGGGCGCTTCTCCTGTGTGTCCTGGCCAGGAATTGAACCTGGGACTTCCGGATGCCAGACCAGTGCTCTACCGCTGAGCCAACCGGCCAGGGCTTAAAGGACATTTTAAAGCTATGGTAGTACCTTCAATAGTTTAGAGTGTGTGGTTCACAGAAACTCATTCATTCAGCAAACACTTTTTGATGTTTCATTTACAAATAATTGACAGATCTTAAGACTGTTGGCATTAATATCTTTCAATTTACAATAAATATCATTTTGCTATAATTTAGTCAGGCTGCATGGTGTTCAGAAGTCTAGTCTTGAGTTTATAGATTTTCATGAAAAATGCCTTCTAGGAATATTTAAAAGTTAAACAAATAAATGTGTGTTTAGTATAGAGCAAGCCATATTGTCATTAGTGTAGTATTTTGATGTTATTGTGGTCATTAAAACTTTAAAGAAGGAGAAATTTTGGTTCAGTCATAGTATTTCTATGAAAGCCAAAAAGGCTATTTTCTTTAAGTGAGAGATGGGGAAATAGTGAAACAGACTCCCACATGTGCCCTGACTGGGATCCACCTGGCAGCCCCCGTCTGGGGCTGATGCTTGAATCAACCGAGCTGTCCTCAGTGCTTGAGGCCATGCTCAAACTAAAGCCACTGGCTGCGGAGGGGAAAAGAGAGAGAAGGGGGAGAAAAACAAATGTTTATTTCTCATGTGTACCCTGACCGGGGATTGAACCCGGGACGTCTGTACACCAGGTCGATGCTCTATCCAGTGATCCAACCGGCCAGGGCCACTTTTTTTTAAAGGCAGTAGTTGAATTCTAAATCCATCAGTTTATCAGTTGTCCTTGTTTGCTTATATATTATGTCTGTCTTTCTCTGTGCCTGTGTCATTAGTGTAGCAGCTAACCGTTTTTTTCTTTCTTTGCAGATGCATATGAAACCGCCAAGTTGCTCTGTGAACAGTATTATATGGTAGCTCCAGAACTGGAAATTGAAGAATTCAATGGTAAAAGAATAATTTTAAACTTAAATACAAAGATGTTGACTAAAAACTGATTATACCTGAGCTATATTTCTGTGAGATCCCAAAATTGGGCTGATTTAAAAAATCTTTTATGTATTTTTTAAAACCTTCTTTATATCTGTGGTCAACTAGGTATATTGTTATGAGTTTTTATATAGGAATGTGTAATCTATTAGAACTTAAAGTTCTTGGAACAAAAGTAATCCAGTAGAAAATGCACAACGGTATAAAATAGGCTATTCAAAATAGCAAATGCAAACCTATGGAAAATTGTTTAATTTTATTAATCGAAGAAGTACAAACAAAAAGAGAAATGCCATTTTTGTCTTTAAAATGGGAATGAGTAAAACATTTTATTGCTTTGAATTGGTGCGCAGAAATACTTTCTTACAAACACTTAACAGATTTCTAGTATAAGTTTAAATTGGTACAGCCTGTCTCAAAAATTGTTTCCAATATTTTTTTCTTTGACCCAGTAAGTTAATTAGTAATAGTCATATTGTTTGATTCAGGAATTTAAACTCCAGGTAATTTATTATAAGAAATTAGAGATATGCATAATTGTATGTACAAGAATGATGATCTGGTTTTCTTAAGGAGAAAAATTAGAAAATCCAAGTTTTCTACAACAGAGGACATTTAAGTGAATTGTGGTACACTCATAAGGTAGAACACTATGCAGCTCTTTGAAATAACATTTTAAAGCCTTGGCTAGGTAGCTCAGTTGATTAGAGCATCGTCCCAATACACCAAGGTTGTGGGCTTGATCCCTAGTCAGGGCACATACAAGAATCAATCAATGCCTGACCAAGGTGGTGGTGCAGTGGATAGAGCACCAGCCTGGGACACTGAGAACCAGGTTTGAAACCCCAAGGTCGCCGGCTTGAGTGCGGGGTTGCTGGCTTGAGCGTGGGATCATAGACATGACCCCAAGGCTGCCGGCTTGAGCCCAAGGTCGCTGGCTTGAGCTGGCGCTCCCTGGTCAAGGCACGTATAAGCAAGCAATCAATGAACAACTGAGGTGCCACAACAAAGAATTGATGCTTCTCATCTCTTTCCCTTCCTGTCTATCCTCTCTCTCTCTAAAAAAAATGAATCAACGAATGCATAGATAAATGCAAATCAATGTTTCTCTCTTTCTCTCTCTCTAAAATCAATTGATAAAAACCATAAATAAAATCATGCTTTAAAATATAGGCTATAAAAGTGAATTTCTAGCACCTAGATAGAAACAACAGCTGTGTGGATAGCACAGTTATAGCTGACCTTTATATGAATTGTATGAGTCTGTATTTCCATGTTACTTTTTTTATTGTAAGTTACCCCACAAATGACACAGTTGTTGTAAAAATACAAACAATACAGAATTGTAGAGTAAAAAGCGAAAGTCTCCACTGCTGTCTCAGTCCCATAGAGAGCTTTGTTTTTTATGTAAATGGGGTGGAAACTATTCATGTTCTACAATGTATTTTTTACTTTGCTTTGAAGATCTTTTCCTATATTGTCATTTAGAGATTATCCATTAATGTAGATTGCCATAATTTATTTAATCATTTCCCAGTGAAGATGTGTGTGTGTGTGTGTGTGTGTGTGTGTGTGTGTGTGTGTGTGTGTGTGTGTGTTTGGAGGGTGGGAAAATTTGTGAACATGTAAAAGTAGTTCTGTACGTTCGATTCCTAGAAGTAGAATGCCTGAGTCTTAGGGTATGGGCATTTACAATTAAAGATAAACCAAATTCCCTCTCAAAATGTATCAAAACTGTATTCCTCTTATAAAGAGTTCAAAATGCGAAAAAGACTTCAGGCTGTGGTTATAAGACATTTGCCCCTGCGTTCTGCCAGAAGGTATGGGATCAAAGCTGCTTTCAAAGTCTGTTGGGCTCTCTAAGAGTGGTGGCCCTGCTCTGAATCCGGACTTGGCTTGAGTGTCCCTGAGCAGAAGCATCTTATTAATATTCTCTCTTTCTTCCTCTTGGCTAGTAGGGCCTGACCTCACTGTCCAGCCTTCCGTCCTCCCTCTCTGAAGGCCAGAGCAGCGAGCCTGTTCTTGCTGATTCCCAGGTGCCAGCTGTGCCTGCGGGTTCCCTCTTAGCGGGCTGTCCCGCTGGGCACTGCGCCCGGCCTGGGAGGAGAGCTTTATGACCATTTTTGGCACTGTCTTATGCATGATTTTCGAAGCCTTTTTTTCCATCGCTAACATCAGTGAATGCTGGTGGTGACAGGCAGCCTGTAGTTTCCTGTTGCTTTGGGTAATGTATTTATGATTTATATTTTTGATTTCTTGAATGTCAAAGCTCTTTGTGAGCTCAGTGAATGAGTCTTTTCTCTCTGGTGCGCTCCGTTAGAGATGCAGGTCGGAGGTTGGTCTTGAACATCTTAAGTAGCTACTATCGCCTCCTAATGAGAGAAAGTGCACGTGAGTCTTCCCAGCATGACGCTGAGTGTTTTAGGGGAGGGTCGCCAGCCCCAGGCACTTAGGGATTTCTGCGCTGAGATTGCTGCCCTCTGCTCCGCACTCACAAGAGGAAGGCTGCCATTAACCGAAACGAACAATTTGTGCTACCCGAGAATTTAGGTTCTGTTAGTTTGAAATACCACCTTTTTTCTCTGAAAATTTTTTTCTTTTCCATTGTAGACCCCTGAGAAAATGGTAGACAGGGTGACGGAGAGCCTACTGTGAGAACAGCCCAGTGATTTCCAGTCCTCACTAGGGTTCTGAACACTGGGGACCAGTGAGAGTAAACGTGCTTTGTTATCCTCTCCGCAACACATTTAACAGGAGCCTTCAAAATAAGAGAAGTTGCCTTCCTCTCTCTGTCTCTCTCTAAAAAAAAAAAAAAAAAAATTATGAAAGTTAAGCCCTGGCCGAGTAGCTGTTGGTCAAGCGTCAGCCTGGAATGCGGGGTTGCCGGTCTGATCCCCGGTCAGGGCACAGACGGGAGCGGCTCCATGTTCCTGTCTCTCTCTCTCCCCCTGCCTCTGTCTCTCTCAACCCACGTGGGTTCTTCCGAAGACAGGGAGCCATTTCATCCCACCTGCCCTCATTTCTCTTGAGAAATCAGTTGTCAAGACAGTAAGTAAATAAACATTTCTAATTGACCCTTTCTGCATCCGTAAGGCGCGGCAGCGTGGCTTAGGGCAAACGTGAACTGTGTAGCTAGCCAGGCTGCAGGAGTCTGGATTCTGCCCCTTACCCGTGGCTCAGATTCCTCTGCACCTGTCCCGGCTTCCTCAGCCATAGCTCACCCTGTGGGGCAATGAAAGTCATGTTTCTGGGGCCTCAAATGCAGCACCGGACGATACTGGAGAGTTTACAAAGGGTGGCCACCAGAAGTCAGGGCTGACCCGGGAAAGATAAGGCTGTTGGCTACTGCTTGTATCTTATGTCATTTCTAGATTAGGCTTCCTGTGAAGGGGTTGGTTTATAGCTTTAGGTTTGGTGGGAAACCAAAATTTCAATTCATACCGTGTATATTTTGTTAGAAGAGGTTACATAGATAAAGATACGTGTCTCTCCTGGGATCGCTGACCTCTGGCTTCCCAATATTGGATACCTTTATGGATAGTTTCAGAGAAGTGGTTCTATATAAAAATGGAAAAGCCATTACTGTTAGCTCCATTAATACTGTAGAAATTAACTTTTCAGTCATGGTAACAGACTGCATTTACTGACTGCTTACAGTGTGGTAGGCTTGTGTAAACGAATTTATCACTATGATCTTATTTAATCCTTATGTTAACCCAGTGAGGTATGTTCTGTGCCGTTTCAGAAATGGAATGCCGAGCTGCAGATGGGTTAAGTACCTGCTAATATATCTATTAAATGCCTAAGTCAGGACTTGGTCCCAGTGTGACTTTGAACCACACTACATATTATCTCCCATAGCCTTCCTTATACATTGACTTTGGGAATCGATTAACCATCTCTAAGTGTCTAGCTACCTGTTCTCTCTCTTTCCTTTTTTCATCTCCTGTTACAGCTGGTCCTTTTCCCCCTTAGAAATGTTTTTAATTTTTTATTTTCAATTACAGTTTACATTTGGTATTACTTTGTATTGGTTTCAGGTGTTCGTCCTAGTGGTCAGTCATAGACTCTACACAGTGTCCCCCTGGTATTTCCAGTACCCACCTGGCACCGTACAGAGTTATGACAATATTATTGTCTATATTCCCTGCGCTGTGCTCACTTCCCTGTGACTGTTCTGTAACTGCCTACTGTACTTCTCAGTCCCTTCCCCTTTGTGCCCGATCTCCTGAACTCCGCTCCCCTCTGGCAGCCACCAGCCTGCTCTCTGTATCTATGAGTCTGTTTCTGTTTTGTGTGTCTATTTGTATTCTTTATATCCCATATATAAGTGAAATCATATGGTATTTGTCTTTCTTTACTGACTTATTTCACTTATAATAACACTCTCCAGGTCGATTCATGCTGTCACAAATGGTAAGATTTTATTCTTTTTTATGGCCACAGTTGACATACAATATTGTATTAGTTTCAGGTGTACAACCCAGTGATTCGACATTACATAACTTACAAAGTGATCATCTTGATAAATCTTGTACACATATGACACCATACATAGTTATTAGAATATTATTTACTAGGCCCTGGCTGGTGGGTCTGGTTAGAGTGTCAGCCTGGCGTATAAATATCCTGGGTTCAATTCCCAGTCAGGGCACACATGAGAAATGACCATCTGCTTCTTTCCCCTCCCTCTTCCCCTTCTCTCCCTCTTCCCCTCACGCAGCCAGTGTCTCAGTTGGTTCCAGCATGGCCCCAGGCGCTGAGGGTAGCTCCTTCGAGCACGTCAGTGTCAGGTGCTAAAAATAGCTCAGTACTTGAGCATTGGTCCCAGACAGGGTTGCCAGGTGGATCCCGGTCAGGGTGCATGGGGGAGTCTGCCTCACTATCTCCCCTGCTCTCACCTGAAAAGAAAAAGTATTATTTACTATATTCCTTATACTGTAGTTTAGATCCCTGTCACTATTCTGTAACAACCAGTCTGTACTTCTTAATCCTTTCACCTTTTCCACCCAGCTCCCCACGCCCTCTCCCCTCTGGCAACTGTCAAAATGTTCTCTGGATCTGTGAGTCTGTTTCTGTTCTGCTTGTTCACTTATTTTGTTTTATAGATTCAGTCGTTGATTGATATGTACTTATTGCCATTTTACTATTCATATTTTTTATCTTCTTAAAGAAAGCCTTTAACATTTTATGTAATACTGGTTTGGTGGTGATAAACTCCTTTAACTCTTTCTTGTCTGGGAAGCTCTTTATATGACCTTTGATTCTAAATGATAGCTTTGCTAGGTGGAGTGATTTTGGTTGTAGGTTCTTACTTTACATCACTGGTGAATGTTTCTTGACAATTTCTTCTGGCCTGCAAAGTTTCTGCTGAGAAATTAGCTGACAGTCTTATGAGAGCTCTCTTCTTGGTAACTAACTGCTTTTAAGATTCTTTCTTTGTCTTGAACCTTTTGTATTTTAATTATGCTGGGTCTTGGTGTGGGCCTCTTTGGGTTCATCTTGTTTGGGACTCTCTGTGCTTCCTGGACTTGTGTGTCTATTTTTGTTGTTGTTGTTGTATTTTTCTGAAGCTGGAAGTGGGGAGGCAGTCAGACAGACTCCCGCATGCACCCGACCGCGATCCACCCGGCATGCCCACCAGGGGGCGATGCTCTGCCCATCCGGGGCGTCGCTCTGTCGCAACCAGAGCCACTCTAGTGCCTGGGGCAGAGGCCACAGAGCATCCCCAGCGCCCGGGCCATTTTTTGCTCCAATGGAGCCTTGGCTGTGGGAAGGGAAGAGAGAGACAGAGAGGAAGGAGAGGGGGAGGGGTGGAGAAGCAGATGGGCACCTCTCTTGTGTGCCCTGGCCGGGAATTGAACCCGGGACTCCTGCACGCCAGGCCGACGCTCTACCATTGAGCCAACCAGCCAGGGCTGTGTGTCTATTTTTTTCAACAGGTTAGGGAAGTTTTCCTTCATAATTTTTTCACATAAGTTTTCAATTTCTTGCTCTCTCTCTTCTCCTTCTGGCACCCCCATGATGCGAATGTTGGTACATTTGAAGTTGTCTCGGGTTTTTAACCATCCTCATTATCTTGGATTCTTTTTTCTTTTTGCTGTTCTGATTGAGTGTTTTCTGCTTCCTTATCTTCTAAATCTCTGGTTTGATCCTCTGCTTTATCTACTCTACTGTCAATTCCCTGTAATGTATTCTTCATTTCTAACTGGTTCTTTTTTTATGTTTTCTAGTTCTGTTTTTTATGTTTCCTATCTTTTTGCTGAAGTTCTCACTAATTTTATCTACTCTTCCCCTAAGTTCGCTAAGCATATTTATAACCAGTGTCTTTTTAACTCGGCATCTAGTAGATTGCTTGTCTCCATTTTGTTTAGTTCTTTTAATGAAGTTTTGTTTTGTTCTTTCATTTAGGACATGTTTTTTTTCATCTCTTCATTTTGGCAACATCCTGTGTTTGTTTCTATGTATTAGATAGAGCTGCTCCATCTCCTGGGCTTGGTAGGATGTCCTTATGTAGTAGGTGTCCTGTAGGGTCCAGTGGCACAGCCTCCCCCAATCACCTGAGCTGGGCACTCTTTGTGAGCCCCTCATTATGGGCAGTGTACACCCTCCGGTTGTAGTTGAGCCTGGATTATGGCTGGTACTTCAATGGGACGGATTTACCCCCAGGCTGTTTGGCAATAAGGACTGGCTGTGACCACTGTGGAAGACCAGCTGTGCACCCCACAGAGCAGGATTTGCATCAGTGGGGCTTTTGTGCCTGTTGAGTCTGCCCCTTGAGTGTGTCCCTTGTTGAGAAGGTTGAGTGGTGCTTTGACGTGGTCTGAAGCTCTCCACTGGTTGCGCTGGTTCTGGGGCCTGCCAGAGGTGCAGGCCAAAGTCGGCCATTGCATTGTGTTCTTCCCGGGGACCCCCAGCATGAGCTACAAAGTGGTCTGCATATGGTTGCTTCTTGTATTGGGCTTGCAGGTGCCCGGGAGAGGCCAAGCTGCACACCAAGGCCGGCTGCCGTTAGTGTCGGGCCTGGGGCCACCAGTGAGACGTACAGGGTGTGTCTAAGCAGATGCTGCCAGTTTGAGAGATTTTTAAAAGTCTGAAGAATAAACCAAGACGGGCCATTTATACGGAAAGGCCACTGGAAACAGCTTGGGTGGGCCCACAAGTTAGATGGGGCAGGGCCTCGGGGAATCACCAGGGTGGGGGAGCTGGGGGAGCCAGGCTGATGGAGACTCGGGTATGGTGCCCACCTGGCAGCTCTGTTGAAGTAGGGGAGGGTCTCAGATAAGGAACAAGGCCTTCTGTCTGGGAGAAAGCTGCCCTCCAGCTCTCATCTTGCCGTCAGACAATTCACTTCTTCTCTATATATCCCTGGTGACTTTAGAGCTGCTGCCCCAGTGCTGGAGTTCAGAGGGAGTGAGTCTGAGCAAGTCTGTGTGTGGGCCCTTTAAGAGGAACGCCTAGGACTCCAGCAGCCTCTGTCTTACTCAGCCACAGCCCCTACTGGCTTCCACAGCCAGAAGTCATGGGGACTTCTCTTCCTGGCACTGGAGCCCTGGGCTGGGGTGCCTGGTGTGGGGCTGGGACCCCTTGCTCCTCAGGGCAGAACCTCCACAGCTGAGAGACCCCTCCCAGCTTTTATCTGTCACATGTGGTTGTGGGACCAGTCCCTTCTGTGTCTGCTTCTCTGCCCCTCACCAGTCTCAATGTGGCTTCTTTACATTCTCAGTTGTGGGAATTCTGTTCAGCTAGATTTCAGGCAGTCTGAATGAGAGTTGTTCTGTAGTTTAGTTGTAATTTTGATGTGGTTGTGGGAGGATATGAGTACCATGTTTACCAATGCTGCCATCTTGACCAGAAGCCCTGTACCACAGTTTTTTACACACTCATCTACTGATGAGCACTTGGGCTGTTTCCAGATCTTGGCTATTGTAAATACTGCAGTGAACATGGCGGGGGGAGTATATATTCTTTCAAATTAGTGTTTTGGGTTTCTTCAGATCAATTCTCAGAAGTGGAATTGCTGGCTCATAGTTTCATTTTTATTTTTTGAGGAATCTCCATATATCATAGTTCCCCACAGAGGCTGTACAGTCTGCACTCCCACGAGCAGTGCATGAGGGTTCCCTTTTCTCCACATCCTCGCCAGCACTGTGTGTTCATTTATTGATGAGCGCCATTCCGACAGGTGTGAGGCGGTATCTCATTGTGGTTTTAATTTGCATTTCTCTGATGATTAGGGACGTTGAGCATCTTTATATATGTCTATTGACAATCTGTTTGTCCTCTGTGGAGAAGTGTATATTTGGGTCCTCTGCCCTTTTTTTTTTTTTTTTTTGTATTTTTCTGAAGCTGGAAACGGGGAGAGACAGTCAGACAGACTCCCGCATGCGCCCGACCAGGATCCACCCGGCACGCCCACCAGAGGCGACGCTCTGCCCCTCTGGGGCGTCGCTCTGCCACGACCAGAGCCACTCTAGCGCCTGGGGCAGAGGCCAAGGAGCCATCCCCAGTGCCCGGGCCATCTTTGCTCCAGTGGAGCCTCGGCTGCGGGAGGGGAAGAGAGAGACAGAGAGGAAGGAGGGGGGGTGGAGAAGCAAATGGGCGCTTCTCCTATGTGCCCTGGCCGGGAATCGAACCCGGGTCCCCCGCACGCCAGGCCGATGCTCTACCGCTGAGCCAACCGGCCAGGGCCTTCTGCCCATTTTTTTAATTGTTTTTTTTGTTTTGTGTTGTGTTGAGTTTTGTGAGTTGTTAATCAATTTTGGATATTAATCCTTTATCCTTTATTTTTTTTCTCCTAAATGCATTTTTTTCTGCAAAGCCTCCATTTTTTTTATTCTTAGAATTATCTGAAAGTAAAAACTTTTGTATTCTATGTAGAGTTCTGTTGGTACTTACTAGATTTTTTTTTGACAAATGGTATTTGGAGCAATAACTGTTAAAAATGAAGAGTTGAATTTTGAGCATGAAAGACCTGTGACATTTTTTCCATTGACTTTTTAAAATGCACCCTTAGATGGAAATTTTGTATTCCATTTGCGTCTTATTTTAGAAAGTCAACGTCTATTAACAGTACACTACATAAAAGCCACTGGACCGAGGTTTAGGGAAGAGTTATGAATGAAAACATTTCATATGTGTTTAAAAGAAAGGAAAGATGTGTAAACTATAATGTTCCCAAAGAAAAGTGCAAGTAATTGAGCAAGTCTTCAGAAGGCTCCTAGAGAGTTTGATTGAACTGAAGAAAGAAAGAAAAAAAAAACCCAATACACTAAAACTACCAAAGGTACTTTAATTTTCCTGAGATTTAGAGCAAAAAGGTTCAATTCAGAAGGTTGTTTATAAAACTAATCATGCCTTTCGGTACAAGATCGGCTAAAATTTAGTGTACTCCTGGAGCCCCATTAAAATGACAATAATGGAATTCAAAGAAAAACAGCAAAGAAGCCAGGAGGTTCATCAGTGCACCACGGATCTCACCTCCTGCCAGAGGGTAACCAAATGGAAGTGTGCCAATGAAGTGAGCAGAGCAGAAGCCACGGAAGAGGCAGCAGCAGAGATGGCCCCTGTTGCCACGAGGTATCCGGGAGGGACTCTGGGAGCAGAGGCAGGAGGTACGGAGGACTGAAGCGGGAAGCAAGAAGGCAGGGGCTAGCTGTAAGCTGGTGCAGGATAGAGCTGAGGGATGATGGCAGCGTTTAACTCTGCCTGTGCTTCACCAGCAGTCAGTCACAGGCGTTTTTCCCTGGGCAAAAACGAGAACCAGAGTACTTTCTTCAAGAACAACCTCGGGCCTGACCAGGTGGTGGCGCAGTGGATAGAGGTCGGACTGGGATGTGGAGGACCCAGGTTCGAGACCCCGAGGTCACCAGCTTGAGAGCGGGCCTCATCTGGTCTGAGCAAAAAGCTCACCAACTTGGACCCGAGGTCACAGGCTTGAGCAAGGAGTCACTCTGTCTGCTGTAGCCCCATGGTCAAGGCACATATGAGAAAGTAATTGATGAACAACTAAAGAGCCACAATGAAAAAAAAAATATGCTTCTCATCTCTCTCCCTTCCTGTCTTTCTATCCCTAGCTACCCCTCTTTCTGACTCTCTCTCTCTGAAAAAAATAAAGAAAAGGAAAGAAAAAACCTCGGGGGAAAAAACTGGGCTGTTCACATGAGTGTTGTCAGCCCAAAGTAAAACCTTTTCCATTCGGGCATTTGGAGGACCTCCAGTCAGAGGCCAGCTTACTGTCTGCTCCTTCTAAAGCCAGTTGAAAAGTCTTGACCAGGTACACAGAGACCCAGGGAAGCCTTCCCATTTAGAGAAGGGTCCTGGGGCGAAGGGGCCGTGAACACCAGCTACCTTAAATGATTACTCCAGTCCCTCATTCTTCAATGAGAATTTTGTGATCAAGGTGTATCAACCTTGGGTGGAAACCAGCAGCATGAACAAAAATGTGACTGGCATTGAACTTATCAGCTGCATGGTCGTGGCCAGAGGCCACCGCTCCTTCCAGATTCTGAGAGAAAATGATTTGAATCAAGGATTCTGAACCTAAGCAAACCTTCAGTCAAGTGACTCAGGAGTGAGGATTGAGAAATGTAGCTCCCATGTATACCTTTCTGAGGTCGATGATCTGATGAAGTTGATGGTGTGTTTAATAGGGATCGAAGAAATAGCTACACCATTCTAGAACTTCCATCAGAAACGATCTGAGGGTGATGGCTACACCGCTTGTTTGGAAAGCAATTGATTTTCACTTGAAAAGTTTTGAAGAATGGAGTGAGTCCCGTGCAATAGAATAAGAAGCTGGAAGGTCTTAGTGACATGGGGAGAAAAGTCTATGTTTCTTATCCAGTTATCCCAGAGGAAGGTTAAAAACTCCAGGAAATAGATAAAATGATCAGAAAGACATGGTCCAAATATTTGGCGACTTAAAAACAGTAGCCTGGGCCCTGGCCGGTTGGCTCAGCGGTGGAGCGTCGGCCTGGCGAGCAGGGGACCTGGGTTCGATTCCTGGCCAGGGCACATAGGAGAAGCGCCCATTTGCTTCTCCACCCCCCCTTCCTCTCCGTCTCTCTCTTCCCTTCCCGCAGCCGAGGCTCCATTGGAGCGGGGATGGCCTGGGCGCTGGGGATGGCTCCTTGGCCTCTGCCCCAGGCGCTAGAGTGGCTCTGGTCGCGGCAGAGCGACGCCCGGAGGGGCAGAGCGTCGCCCCTGGTTGGCGTGCCGGGTGGATCCCGGTTGGGCACATGCAGGAGTCTGTCTGACTGTCTCTCCCTGTTTCCAGCTTCAGAAAAAAAAACAAAAAAAAAAACAGTAGCCTGATTTTGAGCATTTGGAAGGATGATAAAAAGACTCCATTTCACCTTAAGACAGAACATTCTCCTTCAAGTCAGTGGTCCCCAACCTTTTTTGGGCCACAGACCGGTTTAATGTCAAAAAATATTTTCACAGACCGGCCTTTAGGGTGGGACGGATAAATGTATCACGTGACTGAGAGAAGCGTTAAGAGTGAGTCTTAGACGGATGTAACAGAGGGAATCTGGTTAGTTTTTAAAAATAAAACATCATTCAGACTTAAATATAAATAAAACGGAAATAATGTAAGTTATTTATTCTTTCTCTGCGGACCGGTACCGGTCTGCAGCCCAGGGATTGGGGACCACTGCGTCAGGTGACACATGAGTCATGTCATTGGATCCGTAGGGAAGGAAATGTTGTCCTGGTGTACTGTTGTGGCTGCTCTTGATTGATCAGTGTTTAGTTATGATGTCACCGACACTATCGATTTTCAGCTTTGTAAAAGAGAACCTGTAGGTAAAGTACAGAAGAGTTGATCAGGGTCACAAAATAGAATGTAAATATCATCAACCAAAGGACTAACGCAAAAATATCAATAGTAATGAGTGGTGGCCTCGGGGTGCAGTCTGGGGGTTGAGGTGGGAAAGGGAGGAGGAACTTGTTCTTTCCCTTTTTTTTAAACAAATTTTAAAATCATTTGTATATATTAACTTAATTTAAGAAGCAACTGATCATCAGGGATTCCAGGATTTAGAATCAAACGCTCTTAGTTCATGTGTCCAATTTCAACGCCCTTTCTGTTCCTGTGAGAAAGTCACATAGCCGCTGCAGAGACTGTGTGCTCACCCCTAATAATGCCACCCGCCCTGTGAGCCCCACAGTATTGTCGCGAAGATTCAGTTGGATGGCGTATGTTCAAGCTCTTTGTAAATTGCTAAGAACCAAATGAACCTTCTCTCCGTGCTGTTGAATCTGTACTTTATTAGAGGAAGGATTTGAGTTGAAATTATATGTCTGTGTTCTACTTGAGAAAGTTCACATAGCTGCAGTTGCTTAAGTGATTTCGGGTCATGAAGACTTAAGTTTTCTAGCATCTACTCTATAGCCTGTGCTAGCACGCTTCTTAGTGCTTGATGTGGAATGTGGTACTTCTCAGATTTCCGCCAGAAAACCCCTGATGCAGGAGAAAGGACTGTGGGCCTCAGCGGGCTGTCCGCAGCTGCTAGTAGAAAGAAGTTATGTGAACTTTACCTCTACCCCATAATATGCCTTGTTTGTCATAATTTAACATCGCCATTTAGTCCAGTTCACCAAAAAAAGATGTGCCCCTTTTCCTTTGTGGTTTCACATTCCCCCACTGGCCACTGGGGTCAGTGGTAGAAGTCGGTGTCTCCCAATTTCAAAAACAATGAGCGACACTTGGATGACCTTATGTAATGCTCAGAACATCATGACGTAGGTGGTAATATTCCACTTTTGCTCAGCCGAGTTCCAAAGCAATTGAATCATTTGCCCAGGGTCACATAGCTGGTAAGTAAAGGGAACAGGGTTTGACCCCACATTTGTTGGACTTCAAAAGCATTTGCTCAGTCCTGCCCTAAAGATGGAAACTGTACTCCGAAAATAGAATGCAAACATTCTTGACTTCTTTCTAGTTTGGGTCCTTATTCATTGACAGTTCTGCCTCCATTTTCAGCTAAAGCGCCGGACAAACCTATTCAGGTGGTTTATGTGCCCTCACATCTGTTTCACATGCTGTTTGAGTTGTTCAAGGTAAGTGGAATTTAACGACATAGGAAGAAGTCTTCGCTTTAAATTACTTTGATTCAGGGCATAATGGATTCATTAGATTAGCATAAGAAAAAGGTTTTGCATAACCGTTTTAAAAATTCTATTTCTGATATCCTGTGGGTTTTATAATTTGTACACTGCGCGAGGAAAAATTGCTGTGTACAATATAGTTTTCATGAATATTAGTACATACTGATTCGGAAGCTTAATTGGACTTTAGTGATTTTCTGTAAAATCCATACTGTTTTCCTTCAGTTATGAGGTTAGAGATGCTTTTTAGTTTCCAAACCTGGCAAAGGTTTTATTGATGGTAGCCGGATCAAAATAAAACATGTTTATGCATATTTATGCCTTGAACGTTTACTGTGCTGGTGCATTAGTCGTTTTTCTAGTTCTGAGAGCTACCGTAACACTTTTACAGATTCGGATCCATTCAGAGGCTCTGACAGGCAAAGGAGAAAGATATGGAGAGGCCAGACCAGACAACCTCTCCCACCAAAAAAAGTCTTTAGACTCTTCAGCTTAAACTGTTGCCCTTGTTAACCAGTAGCTAATGGCATTTACAGTAGCAGTATTACAGGCACGACATTTGAACCAACATTTCATTTCTTCCAATATGTGTGAAACCCTAAATAGAACACCTGAAAATCAGATACGCTGATTTGCTTCCCCAAATTACTGTTACTGATGTGACACTCAAAAGTTGAGATGGGCATTCCATTGTAAAATTTCTTCTCAACAGCTGGGGCTTTTTCAGAACTTCTTTTTAGCTGACATTTCTTCCACTTTTATTTATTTATTTTTTTGAGCCAAATGACTAATTTTCATGGGAAGCAGGTTTTCCACCGTCAGAGAGAGGTGCTCTGAACCTGGGGACCTGACAAGCGGGATTTCAGGTGCATCTGAGCCCTGCAGCCTCGCCGCAGACCGTAAAGACAGTCCTCTCCATTGAAAGCGGATAATTTGAATACCCTAAAGCAAAACAAAAAGAACTAAGGAAGGAAAGAAAAATAATTGTGTAGTATGGTAGAGAGAACTCAAGCTAGATCAAAAGCAAAGCATTAGGAAATGTTTCCTTGATCTGAACACATGTTGAGCTTAAGTCCTTTAGAGGGGGGAAAATGCCATATAAATACCGCTGTTTCCCCCACAAAAGAATTGTGTGTAAGTAAACTCGTGTGAGTTACTTTTTAAAAATTGTGGTTTGTGAGTCAGTGGTGTGCTTAAGAAAGGTCTTGTTATTTCAGAACTCAATGAGAGCGACAGTCGAACTCTATGAAGATAAAAAAGAGGCCTACCCTGCTGTTAAAACCCTTGTTACTCTGGGTAAAGAAGACTTGTCCATTAAGGTAACTGCTTGATTTGCACATATACCTTTTTTTTTAAGAGATAGGCAGGGAGAAGGAGACAAAGAAACAGGAAACATTGAGCTGCTCCTCTTTGTTCCCTGACCGGGGATCGTACCAGCAACCTCTGTGCTTTGGATCAACGAACGCTCCAACCAACTGTGCTGTCTGACCAGGGCTTAATCTTTTTCTTTATTGATTTATTTTTAGAGAGACAGAAAGAAGAAGGGAGAGAGAGGGGAGGGGGAAGGGAAGCACTCTTTTGTTGTTCCACTTAGTTATTCATTCATTGGTTGCATCCCGTGTGTGCCCTGACCAGGGATCGAACCCTCAACCTTGTCGTTTCGGGGCAATTTCTAACCGACTGAGCTAACTGGCCAGAAAACTTATTTGCACATGTACTCTAATTATCAGTTCATTTAATAGTATCTAGACATTGAGGAATCGGAGGGAAGGGAAGAAAGCTGACAGTTACTGGATGTCATGTTTGTAAGTAATCTATTGGATCTTTGGCTTGAGTTACCTCATTGCAACTTAGTGCCCTGTTTTTCAGGGAGCCCAACATGGTCTCAAACCCAAGCCTGTGGGATCCCACAGCACTTCCCTGCCTCCTTTGTTTTATACTGTTCACAAAGGAACCGTATTTCATTGGGGGTTCAAAGCCCTTGTACGTTTTAGAGTAATCTCGTATGGACTTTATTTAATAAACTTGTTGCCTCCTTCTAAGTATAGAATGACTTCTCCTCCTCTTATTCCTCCTTCTCCTCCTCCCTGCCTCCTCCCCCCTTCCCCTCCGCCTCCTCCCTCCTCCCTCTCTCCTCCCTCTCTCCTCCCTCCTCCCTCCTCCCTCCTCCCTCCTCCCTCCTCCATCTTCTCCATTACAGATCACTGACCTAGGTGGTGGCGTGCCCCTTCGAAAAATAGATCGCCTTTTTAACTACATGTATTCCACTGCTCCTAGACCAAGCCTGGAGCCATCAAGAGCTGCCCCTCTGGTAAGCATCTCCAACTGCGGCTTAAGTAAAGACCGTTAACATGAGCAGGACTCCAGCAGGGCTGTGCGTGAGCCTCACTGAACTGGGATGTTGCCTGAGTGGTTTGGAGCAGGGTGAATTTTTGCCACTGCTACTTTCTTTGTGAATCCTTTGGACTTGGATTTCTTCTCTAATTTGTGTCTGAGACATATGAAGAGCTCAGGGCCTCCCTTCCAAATGCAGAGAAAAGGCCTCTCCCTGTGGTTAGGAATGCTACGGAAGCATCATTTACCGCCTGGCACTACCCTTGGAAAGGGTGGAAGTTGAATTGCGAGTGAGCAAAGGGACAGCGCAGCAGGCGTGGCTGCATGCGGCATGGTCCTGGCACTCGGGCGCCGTGGGCTGCGGAGGGCCAAGTCACCACCAGCCTTTGAACTTCCCCGCCAAATCTGTTCACACAATTAAGATGTGAAATGATGAACATATTAAACTTTTTATATTAAATAACATAAACAAGAAACATACAGGGTGCATTTGCATTCTCAAAGCCCCTTTCTGTCTCACTCTGCCCTGTTAAGGCATTGAGACAAGTCTGGTTACCATGGCACCATTTAGATCCTGGTAGGGTCACACTTTCTTCCCCTGCTGAGTGTTTCTAATTGACAAACAACAATTGAACCCTTTGTCATTAAACACAGCAACATCTATCAGTCTGCAAAATGACTTGGGGTATAAATTAAGCTTCACTCTCAGCTCCTACCTGACTGGTAAGAACATAAGGTTATATTTTATGCTTGTGAATAAAAGCTAACATTTTGCATTATTTATTAACTCAGCATGTAGAAAACAGAGAAGAAGTCACTTATTCCAGACTAAAGAAAATTCAGAAAAGATAAATTTTGAAAGGTCTTGCCTTGACCAGGCTCTGATATCTACTTATATAAAAGAAAATACCACATGCAAATCTAGAGCCTTCCCCAGTTATTTAAAAGGAATATGTATTGTCTATTCAAAATAGCATCTTGGGGATAGCTGTTATTGTCATACAGTAGTTATTTGTTAATGAAACTGAAGTAAGAGACCTTAAAAAAGTATGTGTGTCCAGCCTGACTAGTGGTGGCACAGTGGATAGTGTGTCAACCTGGGACGCAGAGGATCCAGGTTCAAAACCCCAATGTTGCTGGCTTGAGCGTGGGTTCACCAGCTTGAACACAGGGTCACCTGCTTGAGTGTGGGATCATAGACAGGACCCCATGGGTGCTGGCTTGAGCCCAAGGTCACTGGCTTGAAGCCCAAGGTCGCTGGCTTGGCTGGAGCCCCCCAGTTAAGGCATATATGAGAAAGCAATCTATGAACAACTAAAGTGACGCAACTACAAGTTGATGCTTTTCATCTCTCTCCTTTCCTGCCTGTCTGTCTTTGTCTCTTACTCTGTCTCTCTCACTTAAAAAAAAAAGTATGTCCAACCTTGCATTTCATAGATGAGAAAATAAGCTTAGTGCCTTGCCCAAGGTCAGTGAGCTCATTATGGCACTGGCTACGTCTGCATTCTTTCTAGTGTACCATGTGGCCTCTGCTTTTGAAGAAATGGCTTCCGCTACCATCTCTCCTAGTCAGTAAGCCATCCTCAGCTTTAAACTGGCCTGTAGGTGTGCATTACTAGAAAACGCAATTTCCTCACCAAATACCTTACTGTGTTACAGCTCCCCTGACATATACATTTCATTTTCAGGAATGCCCTCCTAGACAACTCCTATCCATCTTTGACACCCTGAGAAAACTTGCCCGAACCTCACCACATCCCAGTTAGAGGCCCCTTATTCTGCAGCACTCTGGGCTGACCTGTGTCCTTACGTTTGGGACTCTACTGGCCCCAGGCGTTCTCACCTGTCCTCTGGTAGACCTGAGGGTAGAGTCTGGGCCCCGCTGGAAGGGAGGACACTGGTTTCCTTGGTCTCTTCCTGAAAGACACTGATTTCTTTACTGTGGTGATCTCAGTCATCATTTTGGGTATTTCGTCTTTATTACTGTCCATATTTTGCCAGTCTTTTGTTTTTTAATTTTTAAAATCTTTTCTATTGGTTTGAGTCAGGGTGGGGAGAGAAAGCACCAGCCAAGGTTATATTCTGCCAGTCTTTTTTTTTTTCTTTATTGAGAAGAGGGGAGGCAGAGACAGACTCCCACATGCACCCTGACCAGGATCCACCCAGCAAGCCCACGAGGGGGCAATGCTCTGCCCATCTGGGGCCTTTGCTCTTTTGCAACCAGTGCCACTTTTTAGCACATTAGGTGAAACCATGGAGCCATCCTTAGCACTGGAGGCCAACTTGCTCAAGCCAATAGAGCCATAGCTGCAGGAGGAGAAGAGATAGAGATAAGGGGGAAAGGTGGAGAAGCAGATGGTCGCTTCTCTTGTGTGGCCTGACCAGGAATCGAACCTGGGACTTCCGCATACCAGGCTGATGCTCTACCACTGAGCAAAACAGCCAGGGCCTCTGCCAGTCTTAATGTCCTTAAATGATAGGGTGTACTTCTCTGTCACACCCAGCCCTTAGACTTAGAAATCAAGGAAAGATGGTAGCAATCCATGTAACTTGGTAGAATTCCTATTCTGTAGTAGCCATAATAGCAAACTCCATCTACAGTATTTACTTATGTCTTATGAGGTAAGTTTTTTTTCATTACATTTTCCAATGAGAAAACAGTCTCATTGAGTAAATTGCTCAGATTTCCAAAATGTGGGTTTCAGCTTAGGTGTATCTGAGCCTAAAGCCCGTGCGCCTGCCACTGTATGGTGCATGACCCTGCCCCTTCCTTTGTTAGCCTTGGCAGTGGATTTCATCAGAGGGACTGAAGCTTGTGGGTACAGAATCTTCTCCTCTACCCTAGCATTACTGAAGTCAGTCTCAATTATTCTTATTCTTGTCAATGACTGAGACCTTTGTTTTCTTTTTTTTTTTTAAAGAGAGAAACAAAGAGATAGGCAGGAAGGGAGAGAGATGAGAAACATCAATTCTTCATTGTGGCACCTTAGTTGTTCATTGATTGCTTTCTCGTTCATGCCTTGACCGGGGGGCTTCAGACATGCCAGTGACTCCTTGGTTAAGCCAGTGACCTTGGTCACATGCCAGCGACCTTGGGTTCAAGTCAGCAACCGTGGGGTCATGTCTATGATTCAATGCTCAAGACAGCAACCCCGCATTCAAGCTGGTAAGCCTGCGCTCTAGCTGGATGAGCCAGCACTCAAGCTGGTGACCTCAGGGTTTTGAACCTGGGTCCTCTGTGTCCACTGTGCCACTGCCTAGTCAGGCAAGACCTTTCTTTTTTTCAACAACCTGTTACTGACAGGGTTCTATGATGTAGAGATATAGATGGGTACTAACATTTTTTGTGTGTGGCTCAAAATATACAGACTACCACATATCCAAATCTTTTTTTTTTTTTTAAGTGAGAGAAGGGGAGATAGTGAAAGAGACTCTTGCATACTCCCTGACTGGGATCCACCCTGCAATCCCTGTCTGGGGCTGATGCTTGAATCACCCAAGCTATCCTCAGCACCTGAGGCCAACACTTTGACCAACATAGCTATCCTCAGTGCCAGGGCCAACACTTGAACCAATTGAGCCACTGACTGTGGGAGGGGAAGAGGGAGAGAAGGGGGAGAGGGAGGAGGAGAGAAGCAGATGGTTGCTTCCCTGTGTGCTCTTACCGGGAATCAAACCCAGGATATCCACATGCTGGGCTGACACTCTCTATCCATTGAGCCAGGGCCCATATATCCAAATCTTAAAGCATTCCCAGAACCTCAGGAAGCAGCTGCTCAGGAAATTGTTTTCTTTTCAATGTATTAGCCTTTGTACTGGTAGATTTGCCCTCCTCTGCTATTCAATTTAATTTTCGCTTCAAAGAGCAAGGGAATCTGATAATGAAACTTTGGAATGATGCTGTTTAGTTTTGTTGCCCGTTCAAATTCCATTTGATTTGGGATTTGCTTTAAAAGTGCTAAAAAATGTGCTTTCAAGTGCTAAGAAAGCGTCGGTCAAAAATTGCAGTATTTCCATTATTTTCCAAACCTATGAGAAGTGTTTTTGTAGAGTGAAAATAGGTTGTTTGCCATAGATGAGCATATACATCATTGTAAAGGTTGACTCAATCGTTTATTTTCTTTAAATCTGAATCAAGAATTCATTTTAATCCTCTGAATGATCCTCATACCACATGTGTCAGCACGTGTGCCGTCTCACTCTGTTCGTTTTCTTGTCTCCGTAGGCTGGATTTGGTTACGGCTTGCCAATTTCTCGTCTGTATGCTAGATACTTTCAGGGAGATCTAAAACTGTATTCTATGGAAGGAGTGGGCACAGATGCTGTAATTTATTTGAAGGTACTGCATTTGATTTCTGTTTAGTATGAAGGCATCTACGCTTTAAAACTGTGAGTTCCACTAACTAACAGTTAATAGATCGTAGCATCTGTCATCTCATATTCAGCTCAGATTGACTTCACTTTTAAGTGAAAACCATGTTATGTCCCATCGTTGATTTTACACTCAAATAAAACAAAAAATGAAATATGGAGATAAAATAAAAAAGTAAAATACTGATTTTTAAAACCATAATTTAAAGCTTTCAAAAAAAAATTACATATCCATTGAAAGGATTAAGCTAGAAGGAGACAGGTGATCATAAACTGGAGCCTTTTAGTCATTTGCTTTAAAAACCTGCTGGCTTTCCCAAAGTTACAGGAATTCAATAATCATAATATGTTATAGAAGAGGCTGATCTAATAACATACTTCTTTGTACACAGGCTTTCTCATCCATTAGTGCTGTCGGACTCTTATTTATTTCTAAACTCTAGAATATTTGAAGTATTTTTGAGTAGGTAATATAGGCACAACACTATAAAATTTTAATGCTACAAAAGGGAAAACCAAGTCTCCCCCACCACTGGCCCTGTCACCACGTTCCTGCTTCCCAGAGGTGACCACAGGTGCCAATTCCTTGTGGATCCTCCTAGAAAAATTAATTTTTTTTCACACAAAAGGGTATTTCAGCACTCTGCTTTTTTTTTAACTTCCCAGTATATCTTGGAGGTCTTCCCATATCTGTTTACATAGAGCTGGCTCCTTTTTAACAGACGCATAGTGTGTTACATGTTATAACAGATAACATACATCCAATATGTTATATCATAACTTACCCAGTTATTTGGAGTGTTTACCTTAGATGTCAATGCATTTAAATGGCATGATATTTGATAACACTGTGGGTTTATGCTCATCAATCTAGTATGTATGAAGCTTGCTTTCTTTCTGGGCCCTTTGGGGGAGCGATTGCCCAGTGAACGGTAGTATTGGTCTAAGACCATATAGTCAAAAGTATCTCAAAGTGGTATGAACTGGGTGGAAATGCTTTTTGTTCTGGTCACGTGTGTGTCAGCACTGGCTTGGAATGAGCGAATGTTTTAGCTTTCATTTCATCCTGTCAGTCTAAGTAATCTGCTAAAATACTATACTGTACATTTACTATAATTTAAAAATGTATGGTAAGATTTCTAACTTTTTAAATAGTAAAATTTGGGTTAATATTTCAATGTGAGACAAATGACACTGTGGCCCTTTGGTGTATATATTTCCATTAGGCTCTTTCAAGTGAATCGTTCGAGAGGCTTCCGGTATTCAATAAGTCAGCGTGGCGCCATTACAAGACCACGCCTGAAGCCGATGACTGGAGCAACCCAAGCAGTGAGCCCAGAGACGCTTCCAAATACAAGGCAAGACAGTAATATAGTTCTTGGCTTTCTAATCTGTAGTCACCGATTCTGGCCCAGAGTGTACCAGCCAGACAACGGGTGCTCTCAGCCAGATCTTCTTTGTGGTTTTATCACTGGAAAGGCAAAGTGATCCCTAAAGAAATAGTGAAGCAGCTTTCTCAGCCCAGACGGGAAAGAGAGCAACAATTGGGTAGCCAGGGCGAGCCATTCAGACAGACGCGCTGCTGGCCTAGTAGCCCTGCGCTGGGGAGGTCTAAACGGCAGTGGGCGGGGCTTATCCTGCTATGGATTACATTTAAACAGTAATGAGTTGCCAGTTTATCATCATCCATAGAGCTTGACAGAAAAAAAAGCAGAGAAATTCCATGGGCTGAAACTGAAAAAATAAGTGAAAATGATCAGTCAAGATAAACGAGATGGTGTGTAACCATACAATGGGATATTATCCACCCTGTAAAAGGAATGAAGTTCTGACCTAGGCCTCAGCATGGATGAACCCGGAGTCTTATGCTAAATGAAATAAGCCAGACCCAAAAGGGCAAATAGTATGTGATTCCGCTTATATGAGGTACCCAGTGTAGTCAAAGTCGTAGAGATGGGGATTAGAACAGTGGTTGCCAGGAGCTGGGGGAATGGAGAGTCGTTTAATGGGGAGGGAACTTTAGTTGGGGAAGATGAGAAAGTTCTAGAGATAAGTTGCACAACAATGTGAATGCACTTAGCATGACTGAAGTATACACTTAAAAAGAACCAATCATACTCAACTGTTTGATTCAAATTTAACATTAGTGTTTCTCCTTAACATATTTTAGTTGTATATATTTCTTCTTACCCTGAGGACCTCATCTTAACAAAATGCAACAAAATTATTTGCAAATATAGTTTCTATAGCTTTGTAATTTTGTGCCATTATCATAGCATCGGTCTTTGTGATGACTGATATGTAACATAAAGGGTATCTAGACTGATATATTGGTTTTTCCCTATGGAAGTGTTGTGCTAGACTGTGAGCAATATTGCAGCACTGATCACTTCTCTCAGATGATGACGTGTAGGGGAGTTTGGTTTGTGCACCTGAGTGCAAGCATACATGGGGGTATGCATGTGTGCACGCATGCACACACCCTTCATCCCTGGCCAAGATTAAGCTAAATCACCTTGAAACACCTGGATCGAGTTCCCTGTATTGTATTTCCAGTCTGTATGTAAGTCAAGTAGCATGTTGGACATCAGTGTGACCAATTAATTCAACTATTGCTCTGATCGGGGAGTTGTTTGGATAGTACAGAAGCAGTCTTTATAAATAATAAGGTCCATTTGAATTGTAAAAAGATGACTTTGAATATTGTTTTAAATGCATTTTTTAAACTCTAGTTTAGCAGGTTGTATACTAATTAGGTATGAGTCTTACTTTCTAATGTAGTATTAGACAAACATATTTTAGCAGAACACAATTTTTAAAATTCAAAACTAGTTAGCCGGACAATTAAAATTGTGAAGTAATACAAATAGGATAATTGGTGCTAATCTTGGGAAAGTATTTAGTGGGTATGGTGAATTCTCTAGATGAATGAGAAATTCTGAGAAAATTCTCTAATCAGATTTTTAACAACAGTTTTAGTGAAATATATAATTCATATACCATAAAATTCACCCATTTAAACACCACAGTTCAGTGGTGTTTAGCATATTCACAGAGTTGTGTGATCCTCACCACTATCTAATTTTAGAAACTTTCTTCACCCCATAAGGAATTCCTACCTGTTAGCAGTCATTCTTCGTTTCTAGTCAGATTTTTACCTGAGAGTACGAAGCTGTTTTAAAGTATATATTTATATAAGCCACTAAATGGTAATTCTTTTTCTGTAGTAACCATAGAAGATAGTTCTGAGATAAGGCAAGGGTTTTTGACTGATCGCTGTTACAAATGCTTTGAGTGAGTCTTGGTTAAAATAGAGAAGCTCGTACTCACAGACTCACTGTGGATATCCCGGTTATTTTCTTTGTAGAGACAAGATCAAGACTAATAGAACTGTTTAGAGAACTGAGTGCTTTGGGCCTCTCTGTGAAGAAAGCTCATCTTCTGCAAGTCAACCTCTGAGCAACTTTCCTCTACCGACTCTGAGCGTGACAGCACCGTCATTCCAGTGCCGGACCTGCCCAGAGCTCCTCAGTTCCGCCACTAGAGTCATGCCTTGAGAAATGTTCGCAGTATGTCGTTATTTGGTTGGTGCCTGTCCTAAGAGAGCATAGGGCCTTCCTTGTGAGTGCTCTCGTGTCCTCATACCTCTCTCCGCATTGTCAGAGTCGAGTGTCTGCCGTGTCCCCAGTGTTCTAAGCTCCCTCCCCTTTCCAGATACAGCAGAGCTCTACTGTTGCACTTTGTGACCAAATACCATGTTTGTCCCAAACCACCGACTAAGGCCTGGGGAACCTGGAATTGAAGACATCAGCTGAGAGTGGCTGATAGTTCAGTCCCAGGGCCCCTTCCTCTCCCATCTGTGCCCCCCTCACTCTGACTAAGAGTTTTGCCTTCTGCCACCTGATTGTATTCTCATTGTGAGGCGGGTGTACTTCCGCATTAGGACTCATTCTCCAATGCATTGGTTTTATTTTTAAGTTATTTTGTATACTTTCTTCCATTAAAGCATTCCAAAAATGGTCTTGGAATTTTTCACATAACTGCTTGCTTTCAAAGATCTTAAGTGAAGAACTACCTTCTCGTCACTATCAAGTTTGTAAAGAGTGGGAAGTGGAGCTTTTACGCTTATATAAACTTTTTACTAATCTAATACTGTACCTTTGTCATATTATATTCATTTGTACTTTTCTAAGGTATGGGAAGTCCTCGTGTGATGTGTTCCCTGGTTGTAAAATAGACTATCGAAGGGAAAAGTTCTTTCCAGTTTATTTTGGAAACTTCCCTATGCCTTTACAATTTTCCTTTTTGTGCATTTTAGCCGGTTTTAGAATTGACGATCTGATTTGCACAGTCCTTTGCTCTTTTTTTTTTCTAATTGTATAAACTTTTCACTTATTTAACTTGTGGCTGAAAGTTGGGATTGGCAGAGGGCTCGGGGTAAGCAAAGGAGCCGTTTCCCCCAGAGAAACAGAAGCCGTGCAAGTCCTGAGTACAGCCTGCCGCCTACGGAGCTCCGCGGGTGTGCTCCTCGTTTCAGCACGTGGGCCTTCCCGTCATCTTCAGGATCTCGTCTCCGCCATCCTTAGGAGGATCTCATTAGAGAACTCATCGTCAGCCAGGTAAAAGAAAGGCCGCTGTGCTTCCAAGGCAGCGGTGACGAGATGGTCCTTCTGGAGGCCGAGTCCGTGTCTTGGGGACGGGGCTGTTCCCTGGGCCTCTTTGCTTGTGTACAAAATGTAAAAATAGGGGTTCTTTCTATTAAAAACCTGGCTTCCTTATTAACACTGGCTAGGATGTACAGAAGGCCCTTACAGCAAGCTCTGTGTACAGGTGGAAGGTGGGAAATACGGTGTGGGAAAATCCTACCACATTCCTCCCTTTGCGGGTCTTTCTCCAGAGTAAAGCTTTCAAGGTTTCAGTGACTTAGTTGGTAGTCCTTCACGAATGTACGGCCAGGTTTACTTATGTCCATCTGACCCTGGTACAGTCTTGCCTCTTTGTTTTCTGCATTAAGAATTGAACTTGGCTCCCAAAGTGACTGGCAGGAGAGTTCCAGGCGCACCTGGCATTCCCACAGCAAGTGGCCCTGCGCACTCGCTCCTCCCTCTTCTTGCCTGCACATGGTTCGTTGAACTTAGGTGTCTCCCTCTGGCTGTTTGATGGGCTTGTCTCTGAGCAGATGGCCCAGTGTCTACATATAAGTTGTGACATAGACATTGACCCCTTTTCCATGAAATTAATTTAATTCTCTCAGTTCCTCTGCTTGCCTTTAATCGACTTGATTTGAAGTATTTGGAGACCGTGCCTACTATTTGGGACAGTGGTTGGCCCACAGTAGGTGCTTCATAAATATTAGTTAAATGAAGGAATGAAAATTGAGAGACATTTATCTTGGGTGGGGGGCAACATCTTTCTTAAACTATCTTTGTTTCCTAATTCCAAACTTCTCCAGCCAGGAGCTGTGGAAGTACTGACTTCCCTTTCTGTAGTGCTAAGCAGGGACTTTCAGATGGAGAGAAATGAGAGGCAAGATGTAGGCGCGGACCCGCAAGGAGGCTTCTCATCCTTCCTTTGTCTTGAATATTCCTTCTGACCCCTTAGTACAGGGGATTCTTTCCATCCAGCCGAGCGGCATGGTTTCAGAGCCTTGCTTGTAGATTCCAAAGAACTTTCACATACAGCGTCCTTGGATCCTTAGCACGCCATCGGTGGACCGTGCGGGCATTGTCTCCGTTTTTATGAGTCCAAAGCAGTGCCGTGTTTGCCAAGGCGGCATGGTAAGGACATGGAGGAACCAAAGGGAGTAGCTGGGCCTTCGTATTCCTAGGCCTGTGCTCACAACAGTGCACCTGGTGATTAGCATTATCTATTTAAAGGAATTTATGGGTTGTACCAACCTTCAAGGGTAAGATATAAAACACAGTTTTTCTCTAGTGCAAGAGAATTCCTTTCCGGAGAGATTTTCTTTGGTGTGCTTTCATTTTGGCATGGTTAGTTAGAGGAGGTAATCAAATGGACTTGGCAACTTATTATACCTGGGAAGACGGGCAGCTTCGAGTGCATAGCGGTAGGTAATTACTAGAGTTATTTAGATTTAATTCTATGTTTAAATGAACTCAGTGCTCACGGCCAGCCCTTCATGCAAAGACTCCTCACTGGAGAATTGATGCTTTTATTTTTTGAGTGGACTGGTTGCAACTTCAGTTGGATTTTTTTGCATATTTACAAATGTAACCCTATTGCTGCTCCTTATGCTTTGTCACTTGGGTGGCTCTCAGATTCTTGGCTCACATACGTAGTCCCTCGATTCTTTGGACACCTCATTTTATTGTCTTGCTGTGTCTGGTGGTGCTGAGAGGGCGGGTCCGGACAGATCTTTCTTCCCCTTTGGTAGATGACCTGCTTGTTTGCCCTGCGAGCTTATGATTTCTGAGTTATCCCTGAACTCAGTAACTTGATTCGAGCCTATCTCAGAGTTGATGGTTATCTCTTGGCGTTTTCTGCTTCTCGGTGAGCAGCAGATATTGGTATCTGGGCCTTACTGGTCTGTTTGTTCTCTTCTTCAGCAATGTGTCCAAGTTAAGAAGAAATGATTGAGAGAGTGCTTTGGCACACTGCTGTGAACAACCCAGCAACTGTAGCTTGCTTGGCAAGTTCGGGACTCTTCCTTTGATGAGTCATTATATCTGTCAGACGCTCCCCTGGAGTCTTTGGTATGCGGTGGTAGCTGTTTTTAGCTTCCTTGTGGACAGCTTTTTCAGTTTTCGGTCGGCCGTGTATGTGGAAGGCAGGCGCACTTAGATAAACACGCGTTCCTCTGCCATCTTTCCCAGTGGCCCAGGTGTGTAAACGTGAACTTTGAAGACAATGCCCTTTGTAAGCATAACCTGTGTTAGTAAACGGGAGGACTCAATGCCGCTAGCAGGAAAGAACTGGTAGTCACTGAATCAATACAGGATTTTTGTTTATTCTTAGTGGAAGGGTAACTTTTAACTCAGGTTCCTGCTTCATCAAGTAGGGATCTCAGAACCTTCTGGTCTGAAAGGGACATGTGACATTTTAATGAACCTGAAGCATTATCAGCCATTGTATTAGTTGTGCTCACATCCAAAATGAAGAAAATAAAATGACGACAATATTGTGGTCATAAAGTCCTTGAGAAACCTTTGTTTCTGCCTTTCCGTCTGTCTCTAAAACAGGGACATGGATTGTCAATGATCCCAACGACAGGGTCAGTGTGGCCGGGACATGGGCTGCCACTTGTGTTGCGACATGATGGCTCTCCGTGGCGGTCTCGCCCTCTGAGAGGAAACAGCAAAGCCATAGGGGACACTTCCAGTTCTGACACCTGCCTGGCTGGTCGCCCATGGAGGACAGAGCTAAGTGATGGAGAAAGAAATACTAGATGCTAGGATGCCTTTAATTCCCATAAGTAGGGCCAGTGTGTCGTCTTTAAATTGGCTTATTTGTATATAAATAAAAGCACCTTAGGGCATCACTATTGAAAGTCTCCAGACAAATGTCTGATACAGTTTAGTGCCTGCTTAAAAGAAAGCCCGCCCCTTTCTTGAATGAGTATCTTTGCAGTGTTAACAAACCCCTAACAGTATTGGACATCCCAACTGTGCCTCCTTTGTCATCCCGTGCTGGTGACTCCGCAGCGACAGCACACTCACCAGTGTGAAGGGGTGACTTCAGTCTTGTGTGGCGGCTGCATAGCTCTTGAAAATGATAAATGGCAGAGATTGATGTCCAGAATCCTATGACAGCACACTCACCAGTGTGAAGGGGTGACTTCAGTCTTGTGTGGCGGCTGCATAGCTCTTGAAAATGATAAATGGCAGAGATCGATGTCCAGAATCCTATGGTCCACCCAGTTTGGACTATGGGCAATATTTTTTCCATGTGATTTCTAAGAAACGTTAAACATCTGAGTAGTAGATTCAAGGTAATACTAGATCTAGGAATCTTACAGTGAAAAAAGTATGAACGTACCCTGAAAAATATTCCTCTGTTCCACAAATCTCTCAGTGACATTTGGATTAATCAAGCATAATTAAATGTGGTTAGATTTTTGTCAGATTGTAGTTCAAAATAATATTCATCCATGGAGAGGCTAATATATTCTGTAGAAATTTTATTAAGCACATTGGTTAAGCAAACAGTAAGAAGAACAAAATCAGCCTCAGGAAGGTTAATTACTAAAAAAGCACAAAGTATAGTAGAGTATATAAATCATTTAAATTTTGAATAGAATGTCTTGAGCTTTAATTTACATAGAGAGGTGGCTTGGATTTTGTTCACATTATATTTTCCAAAAGTAGAGTTGCCATTGCTTTCTTTAAAAGTTCTAATCATTTTAGGATTTCATCAAGTTTGGTGAACTTATTAATGTTATGCATTCCGAAAGTGAAGACTTACAGTTGTATTCTTTAAGTTCAACTAATCATTTTAGGATTCGTTTCCATTGTAAGAACCGTATCTTTTTTTTTTTTATTTCTGTACCTTTAAGGAAGTAATCTTTTAAGAGAAGTATTAGGAGAGAGAATGTATATAAAAGAGAGAGAATGTGTGTGAAAGCAACCCTCTGTGCCTGGCCTTTCAATAAATGAAGTGAAATTTTTAAATAGAGGCAAAACATAAGAGTTTAGACTATAATCATAAATCTTTTTATTTTTTAACAGTTTCTTTAAAGGGAGAAGTAATGAGATCAAGTTGGTTTTATATGTTATATTTTTTGTATTCCAACAATTACATTTTCACTACCCTTGCATGTCTCAGGGAATAAATAGCCTTTGGTAAGAAAGCCCGTGGAAATTTCTGAAACTCTGTTGTGATGTGTTCAGATTTGATAGTTCTTGTCTACATTTCTAGACATAGAGTTTCAAAAGGATTGTCATCTCAGGAACACGAGATTACCCAAGAAACTTGAGCCTCGCCTTTATCACCACTCAGATTCTATGGGCTTTAGGCTCTTTTCATGATAAATGACACCTAATGTCCTTTGTTCAGTAGATAGAAGTGATCTCTTTCTCATGCGGATCTGAGATTTTCATAGACAGAAAAGACCCTGCAATTTGATTTTTCTTTGGTAATTTTGCTTCTTGGCTTTTCAGTGAGGATTCTGTTTTCCATTGGAGTTGAATCCTTTTGGGATAGTAGCATTTCACTTGAAAGAAGATGCTATTATATAATTCTAACTTTGCCAACCTAAAAGTGGCCTGCTAATTTGAATTCCATACGTAACTTTTGCAAGTGGGCTAAATGGCACGGATGTTGAAAATAATATATACTCTAAGCAATATGTTAGCAAAATAAAGAATGTTTGACTCTGGCATCTTGGGTTCCCAGCTTTTCAATTCATCTTTGCCTTCCAGATTAGTTGACAATGGCCACCTCAGGTTGACATGCATATTAATAGCCACGACTTTGTGTTTTAAAATATTCTATTTCCTTTTTGGCATTTGAACGTTTCTAATCTTGGGAAACATCAATCTGTGTTTATCTAAAAAACTGAGGTTACTATTCTACATGTTTAATTAGGACAAATGTTGCAGACGAATTACAGCGAAAGCCTTGTACCTATAGGAATGTGAAAGTGCTAGAGATTGCCCCCAGCGAGGAGGGCGCAGGCCGAGCCGCAGGCTTGGAAGCCTCCCTTGCCGGGTGGATGCACGTTTTGCCAGGCTGTCTAACCGGCATAAAGGCGCATAGAAAGGGCTTGCTGAGATCCCGTCCCGCCCCCTTTGTCTCTCGCTGCCTGTGCGACTCTTCCTGGGGAAGGCATCACAGAAAACCCTTTCGTTTCTCGCTTCTCGCTTTGCAAAGTTCCTGTTAGAGCTGGTATGTGAATTTGGCCAATAAATTATACATATGCTTAAAATTCTCTTTTTAGACTAGACCAAACTAAATGTATCTTGACTGAGTAGACAGCCAAGGCAGGGTGTACCTAGAAAATGTCAAGTAGGGAGCAGTGAAAAAAATTTAAGTGGATTTGATTCAGTGTGGGAGGGATGGGGCTACAGCGCCTCCGCCCTTGTTGCTGTTCTGGTCCTTGTTACAACGCATGCGCTCTCTGCTCCTGCCGGCCGCCCTAGACCTGAAGGCTGCACGGTGGTTAAAAACCAGAGCTGTGCTCAAGTCCGTTCTGCACAACAGGACCCGGGTTTCAGAAGAATGGAACATACCACTTGAGCACTCTGGCTAAACGCGATCTCTGCAGAGTCCTCAGTGGTAGAGTCATTTGAGGTTGTGATCAGCGCTTCAGGTTTATGTACACATCACACCATCTGTTGCTCTCAGTTCACATCCTCTCAAAAGCACACAAGTGCTGGCAACTTAAATATTTCCCAGATTTAGAATACAAGGTATGAATCCTTAAGAAATGCTTGAACCAAATAAGAAAAGTCAATGTGGAGTAAAATGTACCATTGTGAATATATCTAACACTGCGTTTAAATGTAAAATTACTTGCTTAGACGATTTTTCATCATAGCTCCTTAAATCATAAAAGCAGAGTCTAAACTGGGAACGAAAACAGATTTGACAAGAGAAGAATATTAACTTATATACAGAATACAAGTTCATTACGGTGTTTGTACCCAGAAGTCCAAATCTGACCTGGTTCAGTTTGTGTATCTGTCAGCTCAGTTACAGTGATGAATGTACGCGCGTGTCCAGTGTTCGTTGCCTGTCTTTGTGGTTCATAGAATGAAGCCTGGCCCCTTGCTTTGTGCTGTGTCATGGCTTGGCTGGTCCACACTGTCCTGGATGAAGGATGACTTTGATTGGAGCTCATTGATCACTCCACATTCTGTGGAGAAATGTGTTTTGTTGCTGTGATCATTGGGAAAACATTTCCAGAGAAGTGTGCAGCTCAGATAATGTTCCCCGTAAGTTGCACGACTATCTGTTGTGTGTGTCATAGCCAAACCAGCCCTGGAGCACCTGGACAATTCTGTATCACAGTCATCAAACAATAAAATGGTAGTTGTGATTCACTGTGCTTCAGTGTGGTCTTTTCCCAAGCTCTGGTTTGTAGTCTCACCGCACTCACCTGTAATTTTCGCCTTCTACTCACTTGGCTTCTGAATTCAGTAGGTGAACAACAAGCAACTTTGTAGGTTGCTGGAATGGACAAAGGATACTTATATCCTTATGGTCAGTCGAGGAAAAATAGGTTATTTGGATTCTCTGTGGCAGGAAACATTGAACTGACCTTTTTGGGGAATGTCTTATTGGCAGAATAAATGAGCTGCTTAACAGAAAACTGTTAGTGTTTTGTTGTTGTTGTTCTTTACAAAATATGGCCCATGGTTCAGAGAAAGGGGACCCTATAATATATTGTCCAAGCCAGGACACCTTTGACAGTGAGAAAGAGCACTTTATGATGTAAACAGATGTAATCCCGACTGGCCGGGGCAATATGGGTGACCGCATAGACCAGAATTACCTGAAATGCTGGTTACATGCACATTCCTGGGCTCTGCCTCGGGTCTACTGATTCCGATTCTCTGGGGCAGAGGCCTGGCAATCTACATTTTGACAAATGCCCCAGGGGAATTCTTTTAAAAAGCGTTAAGTTGCGAACTGCTGCCATATGGAATATGAAGAAGATAAACAACTTGAATTTTTTAATTAAAGGGCTGTTGAGTCCATGGTCTCTTCTGAGGAACTGGTGCCGCACTGACACCAGAACCCAGTGTCTCCAAAGACCCTCGGCTGCAGCGATGTGCTTCCTGATTAAGAGATGTAGCCTTCCTGTTATCTTCTGATGCATTATTCTTTTACTAAGCATTCAGTGGTGAATGAGTGTCATCTTTTAGAGCCACATAATCACTGTCTTGTGTACTTTTCACTAAAAAAAACCCCCACCAAAATTTGAGCAAATCTGAGGCAACAAACATGGGTGTATAAGATTCCTGGGGGCTGTTGATGTCAGGAAACTAGCACGTTTGCTTTGGTTCTGCTACCAGCTAAGCGTTAACTGTGTTCGTTTCCCCATTGATAAGATGAGGGAACGGACTGCATGGTTCCGAGACTCTTTGCAGGTCTGGTGTCTTACAGGGCTCTTCAGGCACGCTTTCTCCGGGACGTGCCCACGCCTTTTCCTAGCCCTGGTCCCTCCACGTTACCTTTGTCTTTTTGTCTCTCCTAAGCTCCAAGGGTCCTTCTTTTGCCTCTATAACTTATTTCCTGGGCCCACGCAGCCCACCTGGCTCACCTTTTCAACCTCTGTCACTTTCCAAATAAACTTCCTCTTATAATTGGGGGAAAAACCCTAAAATGGAAAGCAATTACTAATCAACTGCTTTCATGTTGTGATATATTTTGCCCAAAGAATACAAAACCAGTGACTCTTGAAAGAGACAGTGGTTTTAGTTAGAATTTGAAAATTATCCATCTGTATTTTACCGAAAGTCAGCACTGTGCTAACGCAGCATTCACAACTGGGGGCTAGCTTTCTTGTAGCAGCCACTCCTGCCCTGTTTTGAAATTCATAAAATACGATTTAGACTCACAAAGAGACCCTCCGACTCAAGGGTCTGTGGTTCCGAGAAGCTGCCACGGGGCACTGCACTTCAGTGTGTTTTTTACTTCCACGTCCTTTATTTCTTATTCTTTCTAATGACTTAACAAATGCATGTTTATAAGCAATTATCTGCTGATGGTGTCAGCTGTTCGCCTCATAATTATACATAGGTATGCTCTTTGATCATGAGAGTGGATCGTAAGGCATCGTGCAGGAGGCGTTGCCTCTAGGCAGGGTTTCTTAGACCATTGTCCTCCACTAGGACTGACGAGGATGTTCTCTATCTGTGCTGTACCATATGCTTGCCAGTAGCCACCTGAAAACTTAAAATGGGGATAGTTTAACTGAGGGATCAAGTTTTAATATGATTTGTATTCATTTAAATTTAAATAGCCACCGTGGTTAGCGGCTGCCTTATTGGACAGCACAGCTGTATACAGCCATTGCATGCTGGTGAAGCTTTTTAAAATTAACACTGAGCACCCATTTTCACCTGTCACTGGGCTGGGTGCTTAATGGTACCCTTGTCATTTCTATTTTGTTTACTTAGTTAATTATTACACTGAATTTATTGGGGTGACATCGGATGATATAGTTATACAGGTTGCTGGTGCCCAATTCTACAACGTATTTCTGTTCACAGACAGTATTGTGGGTTCACTCCCCCAGTCAAGTCTTCGTCCGTCACCGTTTGCACCCCTGTACCCTCCTTCCCGGCCCCTCCCACTGGCAGTCACCACACTAGTATCTGTGCCCATGAGTTTTCTTTTCCTTTTTTTTCTTCCTTGTCATTTCGAGATGTTGGTCTTAAATCAATTCTTTGCCCTCTGCCTGTTGATGACTATCATCAACAATAAACATAATAATCTCTCTTGGGATAAGAAAATAACAAAATGAACTTTTTCTGTCATAGCTGCATGGCAGACCAGTTCTTACCTTTGCCTTTTTATAAAAGGCATCACTCGTCAACTGTTGTTTTTTTTTAATGTTTATTTATTAATTTTAGCAAGAGAGGAAGGGAGAAAGAGAGATATAGGAACATCAGTCGTTCCTGTCTGTGCCCTGACTGGGGATCGAACTGGCAACCTCTGCGCTTCAGCACAGCGCTCTAACCCACTCAGCTATCCAGCCAGGGCGCTCGTCAGCCTCTTAATGCGGTTCTCGCAGAATCCCACTGTTCCATGAGTTGAAGTACACAGTATACTGCTCACAAAAATTAGGAGATATTTCAAAATGAATATGAAACGTTAAAAAAAGAAGCATTTGATTTTTTTTATTAAACAAGAGACTCAGAAAGCAAACAAGTCAAAGAAAGTTGTTTGATTATGCAAATGACGCAAACCCAACTTTCCTCTCACTGGTGAAAGTGCACTAGACAAAAGGCTGCAAGTACTGGAGTGTCTGCCCCTTCCCTGATCCCCTAAGTTTTGTGAGCAGCATATTAACTATAGCCCAGAGGGTCTTAATCTGGCCACGCTGGCCCCTCTGAGTCCTAGGCTCCATTTCAGATCTGTTCCATCACACTGTCTCTGGGAATTTATTTTTAAGAGTTCCCCAGGCGCTTCTAACATGTGACAGGGTTGAAAACCACTGATAAAAGTCCAAACCACAGACCAGCCTTTGCGAATGCCGTCTTCCTGGCACAGGGAAGGCGCCGGATCCTTGCCGCTTTATTATTGTTCTGTTGAACAGCTCATGGAAAATACTTAAAAGAGAGAAACGGCCTTGTCGATCTGGACTTGAGGTAAGTACACAGCCGTGCTATTTTCTTCTATGCAGGAAGCTCTAGGGCAGGCCAAGCTAATGCTACTCGTACTGTTTGCTGGCATCCCTGTCCAAACAGAATTTGCCAGTCTTCAAACAAAGTAAACATGTTAATGATTTCAACAACAGTGATGGATGCAGACGCTTTTCACGGTTCCTTAGTAACCACTTAATCTAATAGATGTTAAAGATGATTGTTGTCACTTTAGCACAATAATCGGGACAGAACTTTCTATGTGAAAACTGCTCTTTTCCTATTACCGGGCCTTTAACTGGCAACAAAACAACAGTTTATGAAGGCAAATAATGCCCTATTTTTCAGGTATAGAGGCCCGCCAGACACCTTGCAGTCAAAGAATCTCGGGGGAGACCTTGGATGGCCATCTTGCCCATAAAACAGCAGTGCTCAAATGGGAGCGTTTCCGCTATTAGAGGCAAGGCCCCACGCCTGGTGAAGGCCTTCAAAGACAGTGTGTGCCCATGCCGTATGACTTTAGTAGCACCCCCGAGCCTTATTGTTCCTGGGCCTAGCTAAGGGGTGACATCGACAGTCTCCTTCATTCAGCATTCGCAATGGTTTCTAATAGAAAATCTACTTTTAAAAATCGACTTTGCTTCTTTTCCCCCCACTCTGGGTAAGAGTGGGCAATCTTTGTACTTTGGGAAAAGTCAGAGTACGTCACCCCAAAGTGAATAAAATAATGTGAAAGAATTAAGTTACTAAACTCATCACAGAATTCTATTTGGCAGAATCAGAAACATGAACTGTTCATCAATATCTTGGTCAAAGCCCTGGCTGGTTGCCTCTGGATAGAGCATCAGCCTGGTGTGTGGACGTCCCAGGTTCGATCCCCGGTCAGGGCACACAGAAGAAGCAGCCATCTGCTTCTCTTCCCCTCCTTCTCCCCCTTCTCTCTCTCTCCCCCTCTCATGGCCAGAGGCTTGATTGGTCCAAGCGTCATCTGGGCGCTGAGGATAGCTCAGTTGATTCAAAAATTGGCCCCAGATGGGAATTGCCAGGTGGATCCCTGTTGGGGCACATACGGGAGTCTCTCTGTCTCCCCTCCTCTCACTTAAAAAAAAAAAAAAAGGAAAGCAAGAAAAAAAAAATCTCGGTCAAGTCAAAGGTCAGGAGAGGCAGAGTTGAGAGTCAGGCTGCTGTACTGAACTCAAATGTTTAGTGATTGCTTAAGACAGAAATGTGTGCTAGACCTTAAGTTAAAGTGCAGCTCGAAGGCCACAGTGCGAAGTCACTCTAGAAAGGAGCGTGGGGCACCTTGATACTGGCTGGCTGGAGGTGGATCCCAGCTTAAACTGGCTGCAGTCGGCATCCAAGGACCAAGGCAAAGACAAAACCAACCGAACAACAGGGAGAATGGGCAGGAGCCAGATTCTGCCTGCTAGCCAGAAACTGTCTGCCAGAGCTTGTTTCAGCAGGAACATGCCCAGTAATCAGACTTGGTTAGCTACCTGCTCACTGGCTGTGTTCTTGGAGCAACCAGATAGGAATTGGAGGCTATATGCAGAGAACAGGCAGGGGGGAACTCTAAAACTTCCTTGGTTTCATTTCATGAGTTGAAGACACAACACTTCCTCTCCTCATGGACCGATTCTCATGTTCATTTGGGTCAGACGTCTCCCATTACAACTATTCTGTGCTTCTCTTGTTAAGACTGAGAGAAACATTTAAGCAGATTCATCACAAGTAAATGTAGGAATGTTTAAATGAAAAACATGAATCTCTTTATCTGCGTGAGGGTTACTGTTCTTCAAGTCTGTCAGGACCTGGAAAAAGGCTCAAGAGTTTATGACCACTGTGTTCAGTCATCTCATGGTACACAGAGTAATGGCACGCTCCCCACGAATGTCCACACCCCAATCCTCAGAACCTGGGAAAATGTTGTGTTACATGGCAAGAAGGAACTGATGTTGCTGATGCAATTAAACCAGGTATTTTCCTGAATTATCCAGCTGGGCCCAATGTAACTGCAAGGGTCCTTACAAGCAGTGGAGAGACACAGAAGTGTCGAGTATTATGATGTGAGAAACATTGGACTAGCCATTGCTGGTTCTGAAAATGGAACGGGGCCACGAGCCAAGGAATGCAGGCAGCTGCTAGAAGCTAGAAAATGTAAGAAAACGAATTCTCTTCTAGAAATTCCAGACGACAACGCAGCCCTGCCAACCCCTTCATTTCAGCCCAGTGAGGTCTATTTTGGCCTTCTGACCTCCAGAACTGTAAAATAATAAGTCTGTGTTCTTTTAAGATACTAAATTTGCTCCAGCCATAGAAAACTATTATAATACTCACCTATTGAACTTCTTTCATCTATCCTTAACCCCCCCTGGGTATCTGATACGGAAACAAGTAGGGAAAGACTCAGTTGTGTTAATGCTGATTTGTGGTCAGGCTAATAAATGCTATCTTGTGCACATCTGTCCAGTGGAACTTGATTCCAGACAAGAAAGACTGGTTATCTCAAGCTATGGAATGCCTTAGTCCTGCCACGTGCATGCAGAAGATGACGGGTTTACTTTGAACTTGGAAATTTTAGAGTAACAAGTTCATAAATTGAAAAGTTCCCTGTGGAAAGGGTCAAGTATCCCAGTTCTTTCAGGTATGGACTCATTAACCCTTTGAAAATTGAAGGTTCTATATCAAATATTTTAGTTATGTCTAAACTCTGTTTTAATTAATATAGTATCATGACTGCACAAATCAATTCTTTTTCCTGCCCCCCCCCACCAAGAAATATAATGAAGGTAAGGAGAATAAAATTGCTTATAGGAGACAATACAGGCCAGCTCTAATCTGAATATTTCTCCTCGCGTTTCCCAAATCTGGTCAATTACAGCTGAGATTCAGCTAATACAGTGGGTTTTCTGGAATATAAATTATGGCAGTTCAGGAGGGCCTAAAATAAAGATCAATTAGCACCCACAGATATTTATGCTCCAAATGATATTTTCAAACTTTACTGGTTATTGGTTTTTACTTGATGGTTTCTTAAAGAATTTGATCACAGGGTATACTTTGGTGCTTATGAACTGGCACATTTTGTTTGAAAAGCATATCTGTGGGAGATTTATATATATATATATATATATATATAATAACTCCTGCTGGATACCTAGAGAGGTAGCTTAAACATTCAACTTCAATCGCCAATGAAAACTCCAATATGAGAGGACTCTGTGTGTAAACATTTCTGATAGCGTATCTTTGTATCTCAAGTGTTGTATTTATTAACAAAGGCGATTTCTCTTTGGGGCAAATGTCAGAGTTCTTAAACATGAGTTTTGTTATGTCTTACAACTGATTGGTTTGCCCTTGAAAACACTGCTGAGGTCTCATGGAGGTCAAGAAAAAGCCTGTAACTGCTACTCGAAATACAACATGTCAAGACTGTCTTTGATCTGTGTGGCAAAGCCAAGTACTATGGTCCATGAATAACAGGTGTTTTGTTTTTAAATGATTCTTTTGCTGACTACAGGCCTGCCTTTATTTCTTCTAGAGTCTGGGTTAATGTTACAACTGTTGTTATTTCAAAGAGCTAGACCTCACCAGATGGAGTTAATATGATAGAAGGCCCTAGATCTGACATGAACGCAATTGTCAGAACGTGGACAGGGTGTGTGTGGGGGGAGGGCTGCTTTCACTGTTGACATTTGGGATCCTGATTTAGGGCCTCCACTCCCATCTATCAGCTTCCAGCTGTTCAAAGGAGCTTTTCCCCAAAGATGGAAAAGTGGTTGAAATGGCCACGCCCCCACGTTACAGTACAGGTGGAAAACATTCCGCTAGGTAGAGCGGAAATGCTATATCTGTAGCAAAGATAGGTGGAGCCCGCAGTCCTGTAGCGTCTGAGGAGCGAAAGCTACCGCTGGTGTTGGCTGGTGAGGGAAGGCGACCTCTCCAGCTTCCCACTCAGTGAGAGGTAAGCACTTTCTCAGTCATTCAGTGACAGCATCCTAGCTGGAGAAGCTTAGGGACAATGCAGGCTGCCTCATGAATTTAGAGTCCTTTACAGGCAAAGGAGACCTCAAACTATTCCTTCCAACCCCTCATTCTACAGAAGCAGACACTGAGGTCAGAGAAGTGAAGTGGTTTGGCCACGGTCACAAAGCAAGCTAAGTGGGGGAGCCTACAAGCCAGGGTCCGAACTGAATTCCCGCACGCACCCCTCCCCCCCACGCCAGGCCGGTCTGTTCCGAACCAGCTTTTTTTTTTTGTATTTTTCTGAAGCTGGAAACGGGAAGAGACAGTCAGACAGACTCCCGCATGCGCCCGACCGGGATCCACCCAGCATGCCCACCAGGGGGTGTCGCTCTGCCGCGACCAGAGCCACTCTAGCGCCTGGGGAAGAGGCCAAGGAGCCATCCCCAGCACCCGGGCCATCTTTGCTCCAATGGAGCCTTGGCTGCGGGAGGGGAAGAGAGAGAGAGGAAGGAGAGGGGGAGGGGTGGAGAAGCAAATGGGCGCTTCTCTTATGTGCCCTGGCCGGGAATTGAACCCGGGTCCCCCGCACGCCAGGCCGACGCTCTACCGCTGAGCCAACCGCCCAGGGCCGAACCAGCTTTTAGGTCTGGTGTGGGCCCCGTGCTGCACAGCGCAATGTCCCCTCCCTTCTCGAGTGCTGGGGACACAGCTGGGCAGCGCAGGGATGGCTGCTACACCTGTATTTTCGTACTTTTGAGAAACGCAACCAGCAAAAGTGCAATTCGGCATCCTTTATTAATAAAGAGGTTGGAAATGCTGTGTTCCGTTTGGGAGCGGGAGGGGTTTAGAGCAGAGGGCTGCGCTAGGACTGAGGGCTGATTCCAGTAGTTCGCATTATTCAGCACCAGAACCAATGCTTGGACGCGAGATCGTACTTGAACCCAGGTAAGTCATCGTCATCTTGTGTTATATATATACAGACTGCATAGTCCTAAGAATGTATGCTCTGCTTATGGCTTTGTCCGGAACACACTGCAGCGACACAACAGAAAGCTAAAGTCTAAAGAGGAAAGTTGCGAATGCCTTAAGAATTCTGTCTTTTTTTTATCTGGTGGCCACAACTAGTGCTGATCGATTGCCCAAGGCACAGGGCCATCTCCGCTCCCTTCGGGCCCCTCTGATTCAGCTGAGGCTGTGGCGTCATCCTGCTTCTTGACCTGGGGTGCGGCTTTGCAATTAAAGAAGGCCTGAAGGTGGAGAGAAAACAAATCCGCTCTTCCTGTCCCTCCCTCCAGGTGGCCTCACGGTAACTACAGCCTAAGGCGTGGAGCAACAGTGCAGGGCCACAGCCAAGTCTTCCCCACAGGGCGGGTCACAAGGTAGACTTCAGTCTTGGGGTCACTCTTCTTGAGGCTGGTTCCCTTGACCTTTGTAAGGTCCTGGCACACGAGAGCTGGCTTCCCACAAACGGGCCATTCAGTGTGGCCATGACATTACAAGTCCCCCGTGTGTTTAGCTGGTGCAAGGGTGAACATTTGATTTGGGGGTCCCCGGGAGGAAAGAGTGGCAGCTAATGGAGAGAAGTGCTGAAATGGGCAAGCCAGGGGGCAGGGGACCCACATCCCACAGGGTGCCCACTAACTTTGGGTGTCCTTGAAAGGAAGCCTTTTTCACCTGTTAGGGGGCGTGTGGTGCTTGAAAGGACATGGAGACTAACTGCTCCCCACCCCACCCTCCTTCAGCCCTGTTGTCGCCCATCTTCATTTAACCTGCCCCCTTCCAGGACCCTAAATAGTATACTCTCCTCCTCAGTCCGAAGCTTCTTCCCTTCGTGGGGCAAAAGAACCCTTCCTTGCTCTTTGTCATCCCTGCTGACCTCCCCAAGCTCGCCTCATGCTTGTGCGTCGCTCACTACAGCCTCCTCTCCCTCCTGGCCACTCCTGTTGGCCGGCCGGCCGGCCCACAGCGAGAACCCTGTCCCTCATGGGAAGGGGGCCGTGGCCCAGAGAAGCTGCTGGCCACAAAGCATCAGGCTGGTTGGCAGAATCCCCTCCATCCCTTCTCAGTAGTCTCGTGGCCTTAGGAGGTATTTGGTAGAGGTCAGGAGGGGGGGCTGGAGATGAGATTTAGAACCAGCTTATGGGTTGTTTTGGCCCATCTCTGAACAGTTCCAGACATTGGTCATTTGTCATACTTGGCAGCTATGACGGCACTGAATCTGAGTCCCTTAAGCGGCAGTATGTAGTATGAGGCCTGCAAACACACAAGCCTGATACATCAACCCCACACTGTTCACTCCAGAGTAGGATTCGGGTCAAAGTGGACCTGCCTGCCCTGGGCCTCTCTCCAAGCACCTGTTCTCACCGCCTCGCCCCGCCCAGCTGGTCTCCTCATCCTTTCACTGCGATAAGTGTCACCTGACTGCAGAGGTAGGCATACATGCCCAGTTTGCCCTGAGTGCGTGACCGAAGAGAGAGACCAGATGGGCCTTGCTCTCTGCAGAGCAATGCTCTAGGCCTTGACTACAAAAAGCAATTTTCTTCTCACATACTACGTTCCTGCCAGCTCTCTGTCCCACATGAGTGCTGGGCAGAGTCCTGGAGGACGTGCCAGGAACAAGGGGCTTCCAGGCCAGCTGAGCCTCCTGGTGCCGCTTTCCAATAAACACCACTCATCTCTAGGTGGGCAGGGAGGCAGTTCAACCTCAACACAACGGAGAGAGACATGCCACCGTCCTTCACTCGTTGCCACACTTGTCACCCAGAAGGCTGGTTCCCAAGGCCTCTGAAAATGGGTGTTTCTGTCACAAGAGATACTGGGCTCTGCCTACAAGTTGCTGGTTTGGGCCTCTGCCCCTGGCTTTGCAGGGACAGCCAGGCCATGCTAGCTACGCTGTCCCAGTCGAGCTGTGGTTCTACAGCTTGACTACTTCCTTCCTGTGATGAGAGCGCAGTAACTTCAAACAGCTCAGCAGGAATGCTCAGTCGGCATCCCGTTTGGCAAACCCAGGGCCAGGGATAACTAGAAAACTCCCTAGCCTGGACCATTCAGATGTGGAGCTCAGAACTGCAGCTCCCATGGTGCTCTGTGAAGTGCTTCAGAGCCCCCTTCACTCAAAACTATGGTGGGAGGCCGTGAGAACAACACACTAATCTCCTGGTCGGTCTAAGATATTTCTGCAGGAATCCAGGGTGGGCTTTTGACAAAGTGCCCAAGTCATAAGACAACCAGATGGTCCTGGAGACCAAAGATTTTGGCGGGGTTATTAGCAAGAGGGGAGTATGTTGTAAAATATCGCCATTATGTTCTTGGGTTGCACAGGCCTGCACCCTGGATGGCATGTTACGGAACAGACACGTGCAGGTAACACCCCCTATTGGTGTAGTATGTAATTAGGGACCTCACACTGTTACTTGAGGTCTGTGAGACTGTTAACTTGGTGGAAATGGGGAAAGCCATTCCATAATAGCATCCTGGGAATGCTATTACATGGAGAAGCTTCAGGGGATATTTGCCATCTGCTAAACTTGGAGTCAAAGCAAAGAAGCTCCCCTTTCCTTCCGTGTATAGGATGTTTCTCTTCGTTGTTTCCCACAGATTAAAGTAATTTGGGGAAAACAATGGAGGCAAATCGATGATGAGAAAGTACAAGCAGGAGCACATTAGGCCTTACACAGTGCTCTCCTTGACAAAACTATCCTTTGAATGAGAAATCAAGGGTCCTGGTAGACCTTTCGTATATCTGGTCTAAAGCAAGGCTTCGTCTATGGGTCACATTTCTGGAACTAGAAAGAACTGATGCATTACGTCAGCTCTTGGTGGCTAAACTGAGGATGTTGGCGTTTGCCTTTGACTTAATTGTTTCTACTGGGGACAGGTTTTATTCTGACAGAGCTTGGGTGGCAGGAGGCAACGTGCAGGGCCCTTAGGAGCCGGAAGTAGCAGGTTGAGGGGACAGCCACCTCCACTGGTGGTGTGCTTGGTGGCGGTAGGTATCAGGACCAGGGCAGAAGGCATCCCACTTGGTGCAAGTCTCCCGGGGCGCCCGCGTCTTCCCTTAGCAAGGTGAAAGATCTAAATGATGCTGAGAAGGTTTGATAGGTTGTCCGGCTGGAAACCTCCATGCAGAGCCCAGGTGTTGAGCTGAGTGGAGACTGCGGGAGAGCTGGTCCCCAGGCCTTCCTAAGCAGAGCTCAGGGGCTCCCTGCTGAGCCGCAGGTCCTGCGACTGTCACCCTTCAGAACCCCCCAGGCCCCCCAGTGTCCCTGCCCGCCTCCCCAGCCTGTGTGGTGCAGCTCTGATCGGCCGCCAGCAGCCTCTACTTCTCATCCTCATCGCCCTCACTCAGGCTGCTGATGGAGGCCGAGGCCGCTTTGGGGGAGGAAGGGGGTGACGTTTTGATCGGGAGCCATGAGAAGGTGGGCGACGGGGAGCGGGAAGGGGACCGGCTCCTGGTGGGGCTGCTCACAGGGCTCTGCTTCGGGGACAGGGCCTGCAGCATGCGGCTGCTCCGCTCCTGGAACATCTGCTTCTGGAGAGAAAAGTGAGAGAAGGCATCGGTTAGTCAGCCCGCTGAGACGGCCATCCCCGTGTGTCTGCGCCCCCACACGGACTTGTCCTGCAGCCCACGCCGCCGGCCTCTGGGGGGCGCTGCTGCTCCTGGCGCGCGCTCCTGCGGGCCTCCTCGACCTCCATCTACAGAACCTGAGTCAGTTCGCCAGGCAGATAGCAGTGCCCTAGGTAGGGGAGGGTGGCAGGAAAGAAAACAAATCCCCGTCCTCCTGGACAAAAGGAGGAATCACACAAAAAAAATCAACAAAATATGTAGTGTGTCAGATGGCGCTACAGGCTGTGAGCAAAAGAAAAACGAGGGAGGAGAGAAGTAAAAACTGAGGGAGGGGCCCTGGCCGGCTGGCTCAGCGGTAGAGCGTCGGCCTAGCGTGCAGAGGACCCGGGTTCGATTCCTGGCCAGGGCACACAGGAGAAGCGCCCATTTGCTTCTCCACCCCTCCACCGCACTTTCCTCTCTGTCTCTCTCTTCCCCTCCCGCAGCCAAGGCTCCATTGGAGCAAAGATGGCCCGGGCGCAGGGGATGGCTCTGTGGCCTCTGCCTCAGGCGCTAGAGTGGCTCTGGTCGCAACATGGCGACGCCCAAGATGGGCAGAGCATCGCCCCCTGGTGGGCAGAGCATCGCCCCCTGGTGGGCAGAGCGTAGCCCCTGGTGGGCGTGCTGGGTGGATCCCAGTCGGGCGCATGCGGGAGTCTGTCTGACTGTCTCTCCCTGTTTCCAGCTTCAGAAAAAAAAAACAACAAAAACTGAGGGAGGGATGTACCGCATTCCCCCATGTATAAGACGCACCTGATCTGGGGGTCTGAAATTTGAAAAGAATTACATAAAGTTACTGAACTCAATTTTTATTCATCCTAAAATTCATATAACTCATCACTGTCAAAACTCCCATCCATTCGCTTATCCTCATCTGTGTCTGATGACAAATCACTGTCTTCAATAGTGAGCACAAAAACAAGCGCGAAAAAGCGGGAAATGCCAGTAAAAGAACTACAACCACTGCATAAGACGCACCCAGTTTTTAGACCCCAAATTGTTTGGAAAAGAGTGCGTCTTATACATGGAGGAATACGGTAAGTCTTGGGCAAATGGGACAAGGGACCGCAAATGTCGATAGGGTGCTGGGGGGGCTCACGGATAGGTGCTGTTTGAGCAAGGGCCCGGAAGAGATGAGGGACAAGGCCACGGGCAGGAAAGTTAGGGGGGAGCACTCTGCAGACAGAGAACCCCAAGAAGGGAGCATGTAGTTCGGGCCCAAGGAGGGGCAAGGAGGCCATGCTGGCTGGAGTGGAGCCACCTGGGGGGAGGGGCGTGGGGGAGGGGTCACCAGAACCAGCACAGAGAAATGTGTCTGTCATGTAGGGGCTTGGTGGTCATGTGAGAATTTTGGCTTTTATTCTGAGGAGACAAGAAACTTCTGGGGAGTTCCTTTACCAGTGGAGTTCTGAGCAAAAGAGTCACAAACTGACTTTTGGTTTCAAGGGACCACTCGGGCTGCTGTGCTGGGAGCAGACCACAGCGGGCAGGGGCTGGGGAGGGAGGGCAGCTGGGGACCCTCTGCAGTGAAACCCTGTGGTGGTGCCTCGGACCAGGACCAGGTGCTGTGCTGGGAGCAGACCACAGCGGGCAGGGGCTGGGGAGGGAGGGCAGCTGGGGACCCTCTGCAGTGAAACCCTGTGGTGGTGCCTCGGACCAGGACCAGGTGCTGTGCTGGGAGCAGACCACAGCGGGCAGGGGCTGGGGAGGGAGGGCAGCTGGGGACCCTCTGCAGTGAAACCCTGTGATGGTGCCTCGGACCAGGACCAGGTGCTGTGCTGGGAGCAGACCACAGCGGGCAGGGGCTGGGGAGGGAGGGCAGCTGGGGACCCTCTGCAGTGAAACCCTGTGATGGTGCCTCGGACCAGGTGCTGTGCTGGGAGCAGACCACAGCGGGGCAGGGGCAGGGGCTGGGGAGGGAGGGCAGCTGGGGACCCTCTGCAGTGAAACCCTGTGATGGTGCCTCGGACCAGGACCAGGTGCTGTGCTGGGAGCAGGCCACAGCGGGGCAGGGGCAGGGGAGGGAGGGCAGCTGGGGACCCTCTGCAGTGAAACCCTGTGCCTCAGGCCAGGTGCTGTGCTGGGAGCAGACCACAGCGGGGCAGGAGAGGGAGGGCAGCTGGGGACCCTCTGCAGTGAAACCCTGTGATGGTGCCTCGGACCAGGAGACGGCCCTGAGGACGAGGAGAAGTGGTTGGGAGCCTGGGATGTTCTTCTCCATAGTTTTATTAAGGTATTACTTAAGGTACAACTTTTTAGCGTACAGGTCTATGAGTTTATTTATTTTTTATTTTTGTATTTTTCTGAAGCTGGAAACAGGGAGAGACAGTCAGACAGACTCCTGCATGCGCCCGACCAGGATCCACCCGGCACGCCCACCAGGGGCGATGCTCTGCCCACCAGGGGGCGATGCTCTGCCCCTCCGGGGAGTTGCTCTGCCACGACCAGAGCCACTCCAGCGCCTGGGGCAGAGGCCAAGGAGCCATCCCCAGCGCCCGGGCCATCTTTGCTCCAATGGAGCCTTGGCTGCGGGAGGGGAAGAGAGAGACAGAGAGGAAGGAGGGTGGGGTGGAGAAGCAAATGGGCGCCTCTCTTATGTGCCCTGGCCAGGAATCGAACCCGGGTCCCCCGCACGCCAGGCCAACGTTCCACCGCTGAGCCAACCGGCCAGGGCCAGGTCTGTGAGTTTTAATAAATGACTGCAGTTGTGTGATTACCACCACAAACAAATTCCAGGAACGTCCCATCCGCACCCAGCCCCCTTGGGACCCTTCCTACTTGCCCCTCCCTCTGCCTTTGGCAACAGATCTGGTGTCTGTCCTCCAGTTGTGAAGCCTCCTCTAAACGGCATCATCCAGTATGCGGTCAGGCTACACAGTGAGGGCAGAGCGAACAGGACACGTGGACAGATGGGATGCAGGGGGTGGGGGGAGGGGCAGTCCAGTGCCGCCAGTTTCTAGCTTGTGAAACTGGAAAGCTGGTGATGCCCTGGGCTGGTGCAGGAGGTTTGAGTGGTAAGACGGATTTTCCAGGCTCGGACCTCAGGTGACCGTTGCCTGGTGCTTCTGGGACCGAGCCCTTCCCTACACTGCCCTCCTGGGAAGCCGGTCCTGGCCCTGGGCGCATGCGTGCCAGGCCTCCCCAAGCTGCCGGTTCATTGAACCTTCTGCTCTTTGCCTGCAACACGGCCCCACCACACACTCTGTGTTCTGCCCACTCCTGAGCACACCGCCCGTGCTCTCGCCCCTCGTTTCTCCCACTTTGCTCATCACGGAGACCCAGCCCCCAGCCGCTCTGTCCAATCTTTTGGTCCTAAACTCACTCTGAGGACCAATTCTCTTATTACTTGTTTCAGATTCAGCTCGTTGTTTGAGTTACTGGTTTTACAAACCACTGCTGAATGCTGGGGACGAGGTGCTGTACAGGAGGTGACCGTGTCTGAGCTGGGGCTTGGGAGACGGACGGGAAGAGAGGGTAGGCAGGAGGGAGCCGGTGGGCCGGGGAGGCTCGCTGTCCGAGCAGAGGGAGCTTGGACAGAGCTCAGCACGATGGCTTGGCGTGACCGGAAGCCTGAGTGCCTGCCGGGTGGCGTTGCCTGGGACTGGGGCATCAGGAAGAGGTTGGATTCTACCCCCGAAAGTCCCTGGGAGATTTTAGTCAAGGGAGGCGTAAGTAAATATTTATTGTGTACATGGATATTCGGCGCAGTGCCATCACATACAAAGCTGCAAATCCCTAGATAGGTGAGAAATATCTTGCACAATTGAGAAGATATACTAAGCAGCTGATGAAAATCAAGTCCTTAAAGAATATTTAACAACATGACAAAATGTTCATGAGCTATTATAAAGTAAAAATGATTTAGAACAGTATGTTCTGCATGATCCCAATTTTTTTTTTTTTTTTTTTTTGTATTTTTCCGAAGCTGGAAACGGGGAGGCAGTCAGACAGACTCCCGCATGCGCCCGACTGGGATCCACCCGGCACACCCACCAGGGGGCGACGCTCTGCCCACCAGGGGGCGATGCTCTGCCCATCCGGGGCGTCGCTCTGTCGCGACCAGAGCCACTCTAGCGCCTGGGGCAGAGGCCAAGGAGCCATCCCCAGCGCCCGGGCCATCTTTTGCTCCAATGGAGCCTCAGCTGCGGGAGGGGAAGAGAGAGACAGAGAGGAAGGAGAAAGGGAAGGGTGGAGAAGCAGATGGGCGTCTCTCCTGTGTGCCCTGGCCGGGAATCAAACCCGGGACTTCCACACGCCAGGCCGACGCTCCACCACTGAGCCAACTGGCCAGGGCCGATCCCAATTTTTTCAAAGGAAATATATCCATCATGGGCAAAAGGAGGTTTACAGTTGTTTGTATGGAAAATAACACAATAGTTAATAAATAATACAAGAATAAACTCTGTTTCATGTATTCACAACTGTAAACTTTTGCCCAGCCCTGTACATGTAGATGGGCAAAAGATGGGGGCAGTGCCCTCAAATATTGACAACTCTGGGTGATGAGACTGCAGGTGGCTCTTAGTCTCTTTTTACTCTTTATTTTCTAATAGTTCTGTTATAAACGTATATTACATTTAGCATCATAGAAAAGCAATAGTGGGCCAAAGCCGGTTGGCTCATGCATTGGCCTGGCGTGTGGATGTCCCAGGTTTGATTTGTGGTCAGGGCACACAAGAGAAGCGCCATATGTTTCTCTCCTCTTCTCTCTCTCTCTTCCTCTCTCTCTTCCCCTCCTCAGCCATGGCTCAGTTGGAGCAAATTGGCCCCAGGTGCTGAGGATGGCTCCATGGCCTTCACCTCAGGCGCTAAGAAGAGCTCGGTTGCTGAGCAATGGAGCAACGCCCCAGATGGACAGAGCATCACCCCCTAGTGGGCTTGCTGGGTGGATCCCATCAGGGTGCATGCGGGAGTCTGTCTCTCTGCTTCCCCTCCTTTCACTAAAAAATAAAAATAAAATAAAAAAGCAATAGTGGTGCCTGACCTGTGGTGGCACATTGGATAAAACATCAACTCAGAACATGGAGGTCACCAGTTCAAAACCCCAAGCTTGTCCAGTCAAGGCACATATGACAAGCAACCAATGAACGGCTAGGGTGAAACAACTACTTCTCATTCCCACCTCCCTCTCTGTAAAATCAATAAATAAAATCTTTTTTTTTAACAAAAAGCAATAGTGGTAGGGAGAAAGAGAGAAGACCAAGGCAAGGTTGGGCTGGAGGGCATTGCTATGATGTAAGAATGCCGAGGCCCCGGTATGCCATCACCCCCCCCCCCCAGCACTCATTTTCCTTCATACGCTCTGGCCCATTACTCTTAGAACTTCAAGTCTCCTCTAGCAGATCTAATAGAGATGCCTTACTGATTACTAAGATCCTTTCCAGATTTAAAATTTCACAGTTCTACAAACACACCAATTATTCACCTTCCATTAGAGGAATTGATAACCCCGCCAACCCAAAATCAAAATCAAACAAAAACCTGCTCCTGCTGTAAATTAGGCCCATTTATGAGGCAAAGTGCAATGCTGCCTGGCCAGGTAGCTTGGCTGGTTAGAACGGTCTCCGTTCCGAGACATCAAGGCTGCGTTCGACCCCAGTAAGGTCGCACACAAGAATCAACCAGGGAATGCATAAATAAATGAAGCAACAAATCCATGTCCCCCCTCCTCAAATCAATCAAATTTAAAAATTAAAGAAAAATCAAGTGCCAAAAGGATAGGTGGCGCTTTTTTTTTAAACAGAAACACTAAAAAAAAATCCTTCTAGCCTGAAGTTTAAAATATGGATTTTTATCACTGAGATATTTAAGTATATTTTAAGTGGCAGCCATTAGTCCTCCTACTGTTTATAGACTGTCAGCATTTCCATTAGAAGCCCCCTTTCTGAAGAGTCTACAACTGTCTACTGTAGTTGAACTCACACCTGAGAATATTCCGCCTAAGAGGATGAAAACAATGGTATCACACTTCAAAACGCATTTGTGCAAAACAACTCTGGGTCTCAATTTGCAAGCTTTCGGCCTGTTCAAGGGGCATTTTGAGGGGCAGTTCCCCAGCCACGAGGCCGAGTTGAATCAGGTTAAGAGACAGTTGGTAATGAGCTTCCCAGGAAGAAAAGCACTTTAAAAATAGAACAAATAATGAGGGCCCTGGCGTGGCATTTTCCATGAGAAAAGGTATTTAAACTTGGTCTTTTACTGTACTAAGAGGTTTCCATTAAGTTTACTCCCAATAAAATCATCCCATTTATATAGTCCTGTTCATTTGAAAGTATTTTTCTCCACTTATAAGGTTTTCCTTTTAAGAACTACTTAACATCTACTGATGCAGTAAATGTTATGATAAAGAATCTCTCTAAAAGTTCCAGCATTTCAGATATACAGGCCCATAATTAGTTTCATAGTAAGAAGTTTTCCACGTTTATTCCTGTTGTGCTCATTCATTTGTTAGAAGACAAATTGTTGAAAGCACTGTCAAAAAGACTCAAGTGGGACATCAAATTCAAATCCACAAACTGAATTTTATATTTCTTTTCTCAAAATGAAAACAGTCTGAAAAATTAGCAGTGCTATTAGGATGTCTATTATTAAATGTGTGTGCTTATAAGACAAGTACTAGAGAGGATATAGAGAAATCAGAACCTTTGTGCATTACAGTGAGAATATAAACTGGTATAGGCAATATAAACAACAGTATGGCAGTTCCTCAAAAAAAAAAAAAAAAAAGCAAGCCTGACCAGATGGTGGCGCAGTGGATAAAGCGTTGGACTGGGATGCTGAGTACCTAGGTTCGAGACCCCGAGGTTGCCAGCTTGAGTGCGGGCTTATCTGGTTTGAGCAAAGTTCACCAGCTTGGACCCAAGGTTGCTGGCTCGAGCAAGGGGTTACTCGGTTTGCTGAAGGCCCACGGTCAAGGCACATATGACAGAGCAGTCAATGAACAACTAAGGTGTTGCAACAAAAACTGATAATTGATGCTTCTCCTCTCTCTGTCCCTGTCTATCCCTCTCTCTGACTCTATCTCTGTCTCTGTAAAAAACAAACAAAAATAACAAAAATTAAAAAAAAATTTAAAAAGGCCGTGGACATTAAAAAAAAAAAGTACCTGACCAGGCGGTGACGCAGTGAATAGAGCATCGGACTGGGATGCGGAGGACCCAGGTTTGAGACCCCGTGGTCGCCACCTTGAGCACGGGCTCATCTGGTTTGAGCAAAGCTCACCAGCTTGAGCCCAAGGTCGCTGGCCCGAGCAAGGGGTCACTTGCTCTGCTGTAACACCCGGTCAAGGCACATATGAGAAAGCAATCAATGAACAACTAAAGTGCCACAACGAAAAATTGATGATTCTCATCTCTCTCTCTTCCTGTCTGTCTGTCCCTATCTATCCCTCTCTCTGTCTCTCTGTCTCTGTTAAAAAAAATAAAAGCAAAAACTAGAATTCCCATGTGATTTAGCAATTTCACTTTTGGTATATACCCAAAAGAACTGGAAGCAGGGACTTAAACACGTATTTGTATATACATGCTTGTATCGGCACTATTCACTATTTATACAGCCAGAAGGCAGAAACAATCCCAAATCCACCAGTGGGTGAGTGGATAAACAAAATGTGTTAGATAGAAATAATATCCTATTACAGATGTGTGTGTACACACACACACACACACACATATTCAAAAATGGAGTGTGTGTGTGTATATATATATATATATATTTTTTTTTTCTAGCATGGAGTATTTCCATGATAGAAATTGAAAATAGCCCTGGCCAGTTGGCTCAGTGGTAGAGCGTTGGCCTGGTGTGCGGAAGTCCTGGGTTCGATTCCCGGCCAGGGCACACAGGAGAGGCGCCCATCTGCTTCTCCACCCCTCCCCCTCTCCTTCCTCTCTGTTTCTCTCTTCCCCTCCTGCAGCCAAAGCTCTATTGGAGCAAAAGATGGTCCGGGCGCTGGGGATGGCTCCATGGCCTCTGCCCCAGGCGCTAGAGTGGCTCTGGTCACAACACAGCGATGCCCCGATGGGCAGAGCATAGCCCCCTGGTGGGCGTGCCAGGTGGATCCCGGTCGGGCGCATGCAGGAGTCTGTCTGACTGCCTCCCTGTTTCTAGCTTCAGAAAAATACCCCCCCAAAAAACCAAAAAACAAACAAAAAAACCCCCCAAAAAACAAAAAGAAATTGAAAATAAAAACACTTTGTTTATTACAAAGCATTACGGAGGGTTTTCCTGGCATGAAGAGTCTGAAAATTGGCCAGAGTCGATCTTTTCACAAATATTTACTGATAGCACACGATGTATGGTTCAGGCATTAATCTAACCCTTAAGGATACAGGAGTAAACGGTAGAAAAAGAAGCCTATGCTCACATTTCTTTTTTTAATTGGGATATAATTGACATTAGTTTCAGGTATATAACATAATTCACTATTTGTATATATTACAAAATGATCACCATAATAAGGCTAGTTAACATTCATCATGACACATAGTTACAAAATTTCCTGTGATGAGAACTTTTAAGATCTACTCTCAGCAACTTTCAAATGTGTAATCCAGTATTAAATATAGTCACCATAGCTTATTTATTTTATAACTGGAAGTTTGTATCTTTGGACTCTTTTCGCTCATTTTACCTACCCCTCTGCCCCTTTTACCTGGCAACCACCAGGGGACCTCACATCATGTAAATCAGTCAATTCCGGAAAAACAAACACACCATCAAAGTTTTTTTGTTTGGGCCCTGGCCGGTTGGCTCAGCGGTAGAGCCTCGGCCTGGCGTGCAGGGGACCCAGGTTCGATTCCCGGCCAGGGCACATAGGAGAAGTGCCCATTTGCTTCTCCACACCCCCCCCTCCTTCCTCTCTGTCTCTCTCTTCCCCTCCCGCAGCCAAGGCTCCATTGGAGCAAAGATGGCCCGGGCGCTGGGGATGGCTCCTTGGCCTCTGCCCCAGGCGCTAGAGTGGCTCTGGTCACGGCAGAGCGACGCCCCGGAGGGGCAGAGCATCGCCCCCTGGTGGGCGTGCCGGGTGGATCCTGGTGGGGCGCATGCGGGAGTCTGTCTGACTGTCTCTCCCCGTTTCCAGCTTCAGAAAAATACAAAAAAGTTTTTTTGTTTGTTTTAAAAAAGGGTAATCCTGTGACCAAGTGGTGGCACAGTGAATAGGCCATCAGCCTGGGATGCTGATGACCCAGGTTCAAAGCCCCGAGGTTGCCAGCTTGAGCAAGGGGTCATTGGCTCAGCTGTGGCCCCCTGGTCAAGGCACATATGAGAAAGCAATCAATGAACAACTAAAGTGCCACAATGAGGAATTGGTGCTTCTCATCTCTCTCCCTTCCTGTCTGTCTGTCCCTATCTCTCTCTCGCTCGCTAAAAAAGAAAAAAAAAAGAAATGTTTGTTGTTTCTAAGCCACTGAGTTTGAGGCTAGTTTGTTGCACACCTGTAGATAGTAAATACAGCCATGGACTGCACGAGCTTCACTTGCTCAGGCAGAAGGCCCACAGGACAGCCCCTGAATCTAGATGGTCAGGCCTAAAGTACCATTTTGGCAACTGGCTTTGTTACAAAGCCTTAGAGAGGTTTTGGCAAATCCCAGTTTCTCCACAATGCCACACCCTGTGGCATCCCTATCACGAAGGGCACAGTGCTGGCTGAGAGAAAGAGCCTTGCCCCGGGCTCCATCCCAGTAGCTCCAAACTCATGTGAGACCACAGGAGAGTTTCACAATTTTTCTAGGCCTGTGTTTCTTTATAACAGGGGTCGGGAACCTATGACTCGCAAGCCAGATGTGGCTCTTTTGATGGCTACACCTGGCTCGCAGACAAATCTTTAATAAAAAAAATAATAACGTTAAAAATATAAAACATTCTCATGTATTACAATCCATTCATTTCCTACCGCTCATGTTCATGGTTGTGGGTGGCTGGAGCCAATCACAGCTGTCCTCTGGGACAACACCAAATTTTTATTGGATAATGCATAACGTACACGGGTTGTTGTATGGCTCTCACAGAATTACATTTTAAAATATGTGGCGTTCATGGCTCTCTCAGCCAATAAGGTTCCCGACCCCTGCTTTATAACATAGCTGTAATACTACCTGCTTGCATGGTTAAAATGGGTGTAGTGTGCCTGACCAGGTGATAGCGCAGTGGATAGAGCGTCAGACTGGGATGCAGAGGACCCAGGTTCGAGACCCCGAGGTCGCCAGCTTGAGCGTGGGCTCATCTGGTTTGAGCAAAAGTTCACCAGCTTGGACCCAAGGTCGCTGGCTCCAGCAAGGGGTTCCTCGGTCTGCTGAAGGCCCGCGGTCAAGGCACATATGAGAAAGCAATCAATGAACAATTAAGGTGTTGCAACGCGCAATGAAAAACTAATGATTGATGCTTCTCATCTCTCTTCGTTCCTGTCTGTCTGTCCCTGTCTATCCCTCTCTCTGACTCTCTCTCGGTCTCTGTAAAAAAAAAAATAAATAAAAATAAATAAAATGGGTGTAGTGTATATAAAGGACTTTGGAAAAAAAGAGTTTAGCCTGCTATACAACTTCTAGATAGTAACCACATCCACATCATCATCATCATCACCACCACCACCACTTACACCACTTGTACTTTATATTGTGATTTTGAGACCAAACATAAGGCCACCTGGGGAGATGTAAAGACTCTACACCATGAGGAACACACACAAATATTCCCTGAAGACAGGTGAGCAGCATAAATGTGAGTCAGGTTAGAGGAGGTAGCATGGAGGAACAGGGGCAGTGATGTGGACGCTGCACCTTAAGAGTTTGTGCCCTACCGAAAAGAAAATTGAAAATACTGTTGAGGGTCAAGCAAACAAGTCTGCCTGCTGAATTTGATCCTCCGAACACCAAGTTGGAACCAAGCTTTGTATTAGCACCATATTGATTGTATCTATCATCTATCTGTCATCTATCTATCTATCAATCATTATAGAGAGCTATAGATATGAAAGATTCAGGCCTCATCATATCCTTTGCAGATGCTGGAAGGTTCTATGAATAGGTCTTCATTACACATCCATCCATCCATTCAATCCAGAAACATTTATGGAGTACCCCCTATAACAGGCATCCCCAAACTACGGCCCGCGGGCTGCATGTGGCCCCCTGAAACCATTTATACAGCTCCCGCCACACTTCCGGAAAGGGGCACCTCTTTCACTGGTGGTCAGTGAGAGGAGCACTGTATGTGGCGGCCCCCCAACGGTCTGAGGGACAGTGAACTGGCCCCCTGTGTAAAAAGTTTGGGGACCCCTGCTATTGACTATGACTCCTACCAATCCTGTTATACCAAATTTTGTACCTTAAATCCTTCTATTTTCTGCCTTTTCAAGTTTGGGTTATTTGTATCAGTACTATATTTTCAGATAATGCAGATCCTCTATTTTAAGAAATGAGTTCTAGTCCCAAATCCACAAATAAAGAATTATTATAATAATAGCATATTCATGAAAAGCAAATTACTTATCTTGGCGTTTAACATCCTTGTAACTATTTCTGTACTTTTAATGTCAACAGAAAAAAAAAGTAATATCTAAGCCTGGCTGATACGGTAAATTAATGTTAATAACAGTTTTGCCACTAATAGCAAGTTTTAAAAAGAAAAACCTCCAGCCTCTAAGCTGGGTTTAATTTCTTAAAAATCACCTCAGCTCACTGTGACCAGACACCCCCTAGAACAATTCCAGCTACTGTTTCGCCTTCACTGGGAGCCTGAAACGACGAGGGTCTACACGAACTTTCTATGAAATTACATTCCTTGTCTGTCTGCTCTCTCCAGATGAAGAAAACTCCCAGGCCCTCGAGTCACAATTAGCAGAGCTGCTCAGCAGAGACACATTTCTGAGTCCCTATATACAAGTGAATGCCTGCATGGTTTCATTAGAAAACCACTAGCTGGCCCTGGCCGGTTGGCTCAGTGGTAGAGCATTGGCCTGGCGTGCGGGAGTCCTGGGTTCGATTCCCGGCCAGGGCACACAGGAGAAGCGCCCATCTGCTTCCCCACCCCTCCCCCTCTCCTTCCTCTCTGTCTCTCTCTTCCCCTCCCGCAGCCAAGGCTCCATTGGAGCAGCGTTTGCCTGGGCGCTGAGGATGGCTCTGTGGCCTCTGCCTCAGGCGCTAGAATGGCTCTGATTGCGGCAGAGCGATGCCCCAAGATGGGCAGAGCATCGCCCCCTGGTGGGTGTGCCGGGTGGATCCCGGTCAGGCGCATGCGGGAGTCTGTCTGACTGCCTCCCCGTTTCCAACTTCAGAGAAATACAAAAAAGAAAAAAAAAACAACAAAAGCCACTAGCTGTTTCTTCAGAGACTGAAAATTAGTTGTGAAAGTGAGAACTATAAAATTACACACTAGATTGATGGGAAACTTCACGCTGTATGTTATAGAGACCATGGAATACCAGAGAACAGGATATACACGTTACCTTCCTGTTCTTCCCTAGTACTATGCATACACAAAGCCATTAATAATGTCCCATGAATTTAACTGACCTGAGCGAAATTTTTAACATGCCCAGGGACAATGAAAAGGAATCTAGCCCTTGGCTCCTCCACCCTTCCATCTCCTTCTAGAAGTCAACAAGAGTTCAAGCAGCCCCTTACAGACTCAGCCAATAGGACATGGTTGGCCTACAATATCCACTTCTATGATTGCTTAAGAGACCACTAGGCTTTACACAAAGCATCTCTTCCAACTTCTTAAACATTGTTCTTTTTCTATTACTAATTGAGTGTTTTACTTTTAGCTAATCCTATAATGAACCAGCTGAAATGAGCCGAGAGGCAAGAGTGACAACCCATCAATAAAATAATTAAGCCAAAGTGGATTTTGTTAGAAACTTCTCATGTCATAATAGGAAATCTAGGCTACTTAAAATCAGGGAAATCAAATGAAATCATTCTATTTTATTTTAAAAGGAAAGTCGGCTGTCAAAGTATCTCTTTCATAGGACCCTCATTAACTCTGCTGACAATACTGGTTATTTACTCTGGAAGGGCATACACAATGGAAAACACCAATGGAGTACAAGGCGGTTTCCAGAATTTTCTTTCCCCTGCTCATAGTTTTCATGCAAAGTTTTTTGTAAAATTTAGGCCAGAGACCCTCAACATTTTCTCTCTCAGTTGTAAGGTTCAGAATGTGGACTCAGTGTCCCAGACTTCTGTGCCAATGTATACATGCCATGGGGAAATGGGAGACGGTCAGGGCACAGAGGGCAGAGACGAGGGCAAAATCTTCCGTCCTTTCTCTCCCAACCAATGAACGAAGGGAGTTCCTGGCAACCAAAGCTAACCAAGGCAGCTACATTTCTCCTACATCCTCCTCCCCTGGTTGACCCAAGAGCAGGCTAGCCTTGTCTTACAACCCAAGTTCCATGATGCCACTAACCCTGACCACCAAGCTCTGCATCAGCTCCAGCTGGGAGCCCAGGATGAACTGCAGAGCCAACCTCTGCAGTAATAACGGTGAATGGTTACCAAACGGCTTTAAGCTCTGGACAAGAAATCGAAACAGGGACCAGAGCTGGCTTTGAGTACTATTGGGTACCACATTGAGGGGTAAAGCGGAAACTAAATAAGAAAGTAATGTGACCTTGAAGTCACTCAGGCTGATCGATGCCCAGAGTGAAGGCCATATACTGGACTGAGATAAGAGACACCCTTGAGTGGTTATATGAAAAGGAGGATACAATGAAATTGTGTCATTGTGGGGCCAAGTGAAATAATTACATACCCATGCTCCATCTGGCCCAAACAGTTCCAAGAAGTTGCCAATGAATTCTCTTGATTTCTCTTCCCACTTTTGAATTAAATCATGACTCTTTTCTTCCACTCTATTGACAAATTCCTTTGATCTTTCTTCCACAGTCTTGACCTTTTCCTTCATCCGGTCTACCTGGTTTTGAAAGCGGTATTTCTTCTCCTGGTCAAAAATTAAAGGAGGAAAAAATAGGTTTATCTGTGACAGTATGAGTGAGATCAATCATTCACACTAATGGTTATATTTTATTTCAAATTGTGTTCTTAACTTGAAAAGTCAGGATGTTACTATTTCCCATGAGCTGGATTGATGGGAAGGCACATCTCTTACAAGAAAAGTCACTTGTCATTAGTCTTGTTGGTTGTGTAAAGTACAAGTGGTTTTACTATTCCCTCTCTTATAAATGTCTTTGTTTAATTCACTTATATAAGACAAGAATGAAACATACATATGCTTTTTATTATGGGTACATATTGGGCAAATACATCCCCTCAGTTCTGCTGAGACTTATACAAAAATATAAATTGAACATAGAACGGCCACTCAGAGGCTGCGTGAGTCTTCCGTTTTACTGGGACATTGTTAAGACCAGTATCGGTTGAAAAAGTGAGCCACTGGCTGAGCCTTAGAGTCCATATGTTATAATAAAATTTCATTGTAATATTTCCCATTAAGCTAATTGAACTGCATCTATTTCCTTGGTGATGAAGAAAGTTTTTATCCTGATAGCTTCTCCTGACTAGGACTTTGTTTTCTTATAGCCTCTATGCAGCAGTGCTAATATCTATGAGCTGAGAAGGCATCGTATGCTAGGCAAGTGACATGTCACCTCTGAACCTCAGTTTCCTCATCTGTAAAATGGGATGATTATCATCCCTACCCTATAGGGTCACTGCAACAATTAGATAGCATAACACAGGGAATATGCTTTGGCACAGCCTGGCCTTTAGTAAAAGCTCAGTGTGCATTGTCCGTCTCATTACTAATGATACATTTTCTCCTAAATAAGTAATAAGGGTTATCATTTTTCTTCACTACAGGGGACTGAAGTTCATTTCATATTCAAAAATTTTTAATGCACCTGGAATATTGTAAAACTGGGTCAGGATTCCCTGATTTAGACTTTCCAAACTTTATTGCAGCCTCAGGGTACGGTGTGAGCTATATGTGCTGCCATTCAGCTATTTTTTATTATTTTTTTATTTTATTGACTTAATTGGGGTGACATTGGTTCACAAAACCATACAGGTTTCAAGTGCACAGCTCAACAAACTACCATCTTCCCACCACACTGTGTGCCCTCTGCCCCAGTAATATCTGTTTCTGTCCCCGTGGTCCCCACCTCTGCCTGCCTCCACCTAGTCCCCACCCCCTTTTCCCTCTGGCCAGCACCTCACTGTCACCTATGTCTATGCCTTATGTATATGTTTCTTTGGCTAATCCTTTCACCTTTTATCCAACCCTCAGTCACCTCCCCTGTGAGAGCTGTCCATCTGTCCATGTATCCATGCCTCTATTTATATTTTGTTCATCAATTTATTTTGTTCATTAGTGTCCACATATAAGTGAGATCATACAGTATTTGTCTTGCTCTGCCTGGCTTATTTCACTTAGCATAATAATCTCCAGGTGTATCCATGCTGTTGCAAAAGGTAAGATTTCTTTCTTTTTTATGGCTGCATAGTATTCCATTGTGTAAATGTGCCACTGCTTTTTTTTATCCACTCATCTACTGATGGGCACTTGGGCTGGTTCCAGATCTTGGCTATTGTAAATAATGCTGAAATGGACATAGGTGTGCATATATGTTTTCAAATTAATGTTTTGGAATTCTTAGGATATATTCCCAGGAGTGGAATTGCTGGGTCAAAGTGCAGTTCCATTTTTAATTTTTTGAGGAAACTCCACACTGTTTTCTATAGTAGCTGCACCAGTCTGCATCTGTAGTGTCTTTACTGCTTTTGGAATTAGTATAATGCTGGCCTCCTAAAATGAGCTTGGGAGTCTTCACTTCCTTGTTTTTCTCAAATTATCTTTTCTTTCAGAAGTTCTGCTTGAGTGCTTACTGTTTTCTTGTCCTCTAAATTGCTGATTTGATCAAACCTGTTGTTGATTTCTTCTAGAGTATTCTTCATTTCAGATACTGTATTTGTCACTTCTGACTGGTTCTTTTTAATGGTTTCTATGTCCTTTTTAATGCTTACTATCTCTTTAAGTTCTCATTGAGCTTATCCATTCTTCCCCTAAGGGACCTGAGCATCCTTATAACCAGGATTTTAAACTCTGCATCTGGTGTTTTGGTTGCTTCCATTATATTTAATTCTTTTTCTGAAGATTTCTCTTGTTCTTTCATTTGGGGCATATTTCTTTGTCTCCCCATTTTGTCTCTGGGTATCAGGTAAATCTATTATAACTCCCAAACTTGTTATGGTGTCTTTCTGTTGAAGTTTTCTTGTTGGGCTCAGTGACACAATCTTCCAGATCGCCTGAGCTCGGTGCTCCAGGAATGATTTTGTGGTTATACGCACGCTCGTGTTGTAGTCGAGCCTTGAATAGTGTTGGCCCCTCTGTGGGCAGTTAACCCTTCAGGCTGGGTGATTTAAGGGTAAACCTCGATCACAGTGTATGAGACGCTGTGCAGGGGCGGCCGCTGTGGTGGAGTTGTTGCCAGCAGGGTGTGCTGACTGCTGGTATTCCCCTTTGGGTGTGCCACTGGGATGGCTAGTTGGGTTGATCACTGGATTGGTCGGAAGTGCTCCACTGGTTGTGTTGGTTCTGGGTCCACTTGGATGGTGTTTGGATATGGGTCAAAGTCAGACATCATGTGCAACTGGCCTTGGGCTACATGTCTAGCGCTATCATGCTGTTCGCTTTTTGTGGCTGCGTCCACTGGACCTAGATGGACATGGGAGGGGTCACTTTGTGTACAAGGCCGCTTCCTCCAGCCTAGCCCTGGGGGAAGACCTATAAAAGGACTGAGCTGCTGTGAACTCGAGCTGGGGAAGATCGGCCCTCTTGCCAACAACACAGGAGGTCCTGGCTCTGCGCCTCACTCCGATCTCCGTGCACACAGCGAGCCTAGCCGCCCAGGCCAGGCCACGGGACCTACCAGGCAGCAGGGAGGGGACCTTGTTGTGCCCTTAAGCTGGGGGAGCCTGACCCTCTTTTCTAACCCACAGAAGTCCCAGCTCTGTTGCCACTCAGCTATTTTTTATTCTTTTTTTTTTTTTTTTTTGTAGTTTTCCAAAGCTGGAAATGGGGAGAGACAGTCAGACAGACTCCCGCATGCGCCCGACCGGGATCCACCCAGCACGCCCATCAGGGGCGACGCTCTGCCCACCAGGGGGCGATGCTCTGCCCCTCCGGGGCGTCGCTCTGCCGTGACCAGAGCCACTCTAGCGCCTGGGGCAGAGGCCAAGGAGCCATCCCCAGCGCCCGGGCCATCTTTGCTCCAATGGAGCCTTGGCTGCGGGAGGGGAAGAGAGAGACAGTGAGGAAGGAGGAGGGGTGGAGAAGCAAATGGGCGCTTCTCCTGTGTGCCCTGGCCAGGAATCGAACCCGGGTCCCCCGCACGCCAGGCCGACGCTCTACCGCTGAGCCAACCAGCCAGGGCTCTCAGCTATTCTTAATCTATGGTTATTATGTACAGCTCTCACGGGCAGCAGGGGGCAGTCGAATGAGCACTGGATAGGGAGTCACAAGGCTGGACCTCTGCTTTGCTGAAGGGACCCTGGTCAGGACCTCTCTGAGCTCCCCTTTCCTCATTCCTAAATGGAGGGACCTGGACTGGGTGACTGACCATCAATCAGCAGGTTGTTGCCGCCTCTGAGGTTCCGTGATTTCTCTACATATCTATCCGGCACATTTGACTTCCTGTCCGGGTTGCGGCCAGGTTCTTGTCACAGAAAGGCCACGAATGCATCCAACCTGACCACACGGTTCCCTGACCTAAGTGGCTTAGCCAAAGGCCACTCAAAGGGAAAGAGCAAGAACTTTTGCAAGTGGCTCAACATGCTTGGATGGTTGGCTGAATTCAGTTTAAAACAAAACAGTGTAATTTATTGAAATAACCAGGGCTTTATTCTCTATGAGATACCAAATAATATTTTGAATTCTTTTCAGCTACTTGTTCTGGTGCCGCTTGAACCCGACATTTCCCATTTTGTTGCCTGGCTTGCATGAAGCCACAAAGCCTGGACTCTAAGACCCTTAATAACCTCCGATTTACAATTAATGAGGTCCTAATTGTGGAGGTCCCAGTGATCGATTTATGTAAGCTGTTGGATAATTATGACTGCACATAATTATAAGCATCTAGTTTGGTAGAAAAATCCCTCTTTGAAAATATAGTATCTAGCTCCCCATGGGTGGGTTGAAATTCTATATAGATGGAGAGTTATTTTAATCAACTACCTGGGATCTTTAGAGTCTAGGTAAATAGTTGTCCAGACTCGCTAATATCACCTCCAGCAACTGGGCTGCCCTCTTTGCTTTTTAACAGCTTGTTTTGCTTATTTTAAAGATGTTTTAACAGTTGCTCTATTATTAAACTAACAGCAGCTCGGTGGGAACAACACAGCAGAAATACCCAAGGAAACCAAGGCCTTTAGTCTTTATTTAAGCAGCTATAATTCCCCTGGACAATAACAAAACCGGTTGTTAACATGCCTGGGGTGCATCTGTAAGGCCTTAATAAAATGAAAAATTAAAAACATTAGAATAAGAAATGTTCTCTGGTTTTAGCTTGCCATCGCCTCTGTCCTTCTTCCTTCCTTTTGAGCAAAAGAGAACGCTTGCCTTTCGTGAGGGCAGATCTCCCAGAAACCCTTGGCCTGAGCCTGAGCGCTCTGAAGAGGGAGGGTGGGGTGGGGAGACTGGGGGCGGGGAGTCAAGCAGCTCCTTTCTGAAATGTGAAGCTCACTACCTGTGCGCCTTGGTTGACTTATGTTACCCCTTTGGACATTGCTTTCTCCATCTGTAAAATGGGGATAATAATACATCGTTGGGTTGTTATATGGATTGGATAAGATCATAAATGTAAAACATCAAGAATACTGCTTGGCATGTAGTGAGTGTGTAATAAATGGTGGGAGTGCAGTGACGGGGTCCTCAGAGGGTAGAGTTGGCTCACTTACATTTATAAAGCTGACATTCAGTTCCTTCGCTGTGTATCCTCTCTGGAGGTTGCGACGGGCATAAACATCATAGTCCCGGACAATTCTGGTGATGATATCTGATGTTGAGATGCCTTCTGTTCTCTGCGTTGGAACAAACATTCCTGTTCAAATAGGAAAGAGGAAGTAAAGAGAGCAAGTTAAGATGGATTTGATTGACCCATCCTCTTTAATCCTTCCCAGGGCAAAGTTGCAGCTCTTGGGTGTGTCCGTGAGGTTTTCAAGCCTGGCCCCAGCTGACTCTTCTAGGCTCAGTTCTGTATGCTGCTTTTCTGCCATAAACGCTGAAGTTCATCACCCTGGACCTGTTCCCTGGGCACACCACGCACTCACCCAGATCCTGGCGCTGGCTCAAAGCCTTTCTTTCCGCCTTGAATTCTCCTTCCCTGCTCGCACCAGCTGCAGCTTTCTTCCTCACCCTGCAGCACTGGGAAGTCTTTCCTGACACCACCGGACAGAACCCACAACATTTAGGACATACAATGAGATGGATGCCCCTACAGCTATGTAGCACATCTTCCGTTAACGAAAGTATTCTAAATGCCTGTCTCCTCGTAGAAAGAGAACATCTGGAAGCACAGATCATGCCCTGGCTGTTTTTGCATCCCCAGCACCAAGCGCAGTGTCCCTGTCTAGCACGTGGAAGGTGCTCAGTGAATGCAAATGAAATGAATAAGTGAATGGGGAATAACAATTGAGTCAATGAATTAGATCTCCCGCAAGGGCAACTCCTCTCCTTCCCAAGGAAGTGTGTGTCACGTTATTCTGAAGGGAAAGAAGAAAAAGTGTGCTATTTTTGTTGTCTCTGATCTAAAGATATGCTTATGGAGTGCTAGGTGATTTTATCTCCCTAAGACTGTTCTACTCTGGATGGTGGTTTTACCACTCAAGGGCCCTTTTATCTAGAATACAGGGACTGAGTTAAAAGAAAAAGCAGACGGAGCCAAATTCTAATAGAATTACCTTAAAGTCCTCAGATATACTTGGCCATGCCAATACAGGGCTAAAGAAAGGTCACATGTTATCAAAGCCAAGAATCTGCTTTGTGCTTACAGTTGTCAACTGAAACGCTGTGTTGGCAATTGAGGCCTTTCTCCCCAGTGTGATCATGGCTGCTCAGTCAGGGACATCGGGCACGGGTGGCATGGCGGACAGAGCCTGGAGACGAGGGTGCTGGGCTCTTGGTCTGGAGACCTGGGCGAGTTTGTCGAGCCTCAGAAGACAAGTTATTGAACCTGTCTCCAAAGCTGAGAAGTGAGGTGCTAACAAGACGACCTTGGGCTCATGCATACCACTTCCCTCTCCGTCACTCCTTACACCCAGTTCCCTTCCAGTCGCCAGTCCCCTTTGCAAATGTCTCCCCAGTTGACCCACTTTTCTCTGATCTCCATCTAAACCGATCTAACACCATCTTTTTCGAAGATTACAGTGAGAGCCTCACCACCAGGCTCCAATGATGCTGTTTAGTTTTTGGTTTTGGTTTTCTGTCCCCTCAGTTCGCTCCACACAGCAAGTTCACAGAGCAGTCTTTCAAACTGCAAGCCGTTTTGTGGCCCGACATCCTTCTTTGACTTTCTGCTGTCCTCTGTTTTTAGATTCAAGTCCTTAACCTCGATAGCATCATCTCTTCCCTGGGTTTCTCCAGTCTCGTCTCAGACCCTCTTCACCCTCCTTCACTCCCTGAGCCAAGTCCCTGCGCTACACAGCTGCCGGGGCCACCACTGTCATTGTCCCGAAGGGGCTGGCCCCCTCTCCTTCCTCCACCACAAACACCCTCTACCTGGTTCACTCTTGGTCATCGCTGGGTTTCCCCTTTCGTGTCACTTCCTCAAGAAAACCTTTCAACCCCCACCTGGGTCTTCCTGCTTATTATTTCCCTACGGAGGATCAACTGCTCTTTTCCTTCACCGGGTCCAAGGTGTTTGGACAATAACTTGTGCAGTAACTGCCTCTCTGATTGAATATAAGTTACACGAGGGAAGGAACTGCTCGCGTCTCACTCTCTTCTACATTCTCAGCGCAGGGTGACAAGCAGGCACTGTAGGAACGTGTTGAATGAATGCCCAGATGGATATCACTCTCTTAGTGCCTTTCCAAGTCCAGTTTTCTCTGCATCTATCAACATGGGTGACTCTTTAAGTCTCTGGCCCCTCCGAGAGTCTCCCTTAGGCGCTCTCTTTTGATGTTATCTGCACATCCACAGTCTCAGCGGCAGGGTGGCACTGTTGATGTTAGAGACAAAGCATCTAATTTGGAAGATTCTGTGGTTCAGAGGACAGGGCTGGGGTTGCCACTAGACCGAAAACTTCTTTTATCATCTTCTAAAAAGGTGGACTCCAGAAAACCAAGTGGAAAGTGGAAAATGCAAAGATCTAAATGCCTGGCTAGAAATAGCACCCAAGTGACCCAGCTGCAGAGCTGGGGAACTGAGTGGGCCCAAGCTAGGGGGGCCTGAAGTAACAGCCTTCCCCTGGTGGGGGCAGGAGAGAGCTTTCTGGTGAGAAGTATGTCCCATCTTTCAGCAGAGATATTGCCCCCACCCCTGCCTGCTGAAATATTACGGTTCTCTAGCTGTTAATGGACTTTAACAACTCACTTAGACACTGGTGACATGAGCTCACCCTTTCTTTGAAGCCACAGGGTTAAGTCCTGTGGCCGAGGAACTGAAAGTTGGCGAGGGAGCGATCTGCTTTGGCTGGGTAGGAGGTAGGTCTCTGGAAGAAGCCAAGCCCTCTGCTGATATAATGAGGCACCCGGCTTCCTCCACATCCTAATTATTGCTCTGCTAAAAATATTCAGTAATGAGCATGATCAGAGAACCTTCTTTATCATGCTTTTCGGAATTGCAGCGTTTGGTTATGGAGCTATTTTAAGCAGCAGCAAAGCCCATGTTAATGAAGGAAAGTTTCAGCAGTAGTAGGCAGTATTAGAATGATGATGGGTAGTGTGGACCTTCCAGTCTACTTCATCGAAACTCCATCGCTCCATCCAGCTTTGCTGCAGGATTCTGACATTGGCTCTGACAAGCAAAGCAGAGTGCTGTAAGCTTTAATTCATGCCCTTGATATCTCTGGCTTCGGTTAGAGGAATTTCTGACTTTCAAAATACACCTAAAGCCAAATATGGATGCTTAAACCATTTCTGAGCATCTCTCTCCCACAGTGAGTACTCTGGCCTCCTCTCCCTGGTCCCCAAACAGAGCTCTGCTGTGGCTCTTCCTTGGAGGACTTAGCAGAGCAGATCAATGGACCACAGGAAAGGCTCCCTGCGCATGTGAAGTCACACCTAGTCTTATGCCTGTGCTCCCACAGGAAGTCAAATACCACCTGACTGTTCAATTCGGAGATGGGAATTGCAGTGAATTAAACGTGGGCACAATTCCCATCCCCTAGAACAGCAGTTCTCAACCTGTGGGTCGCGACTCTGGCGGGGGTCGAACGACCAAAACACAGGGGTTGCCTAAAGCCATCGGAAATACATATTTTTAAAGTGTTTTTCTTTTTAATTTAATTTATTTATTTTGTGACACAGAGAGTCAGAGAGAGGGACAGGCAGGAAGGGAGAGAGATGAGAAGCATCTATTCCTTGTTGCGGCACCTTAGTTGTTCATTGATTGCCCTCCCACATGTGCCCTGACCAGAGGGCTACAACAGACTGAGTGACCCTTTGCTCGAGTCAGTGACCCTGGGCTCAAGCTGGCGAGCTTTTGCTCAAACCAGATGAACCCGCACTCAAGCTGGTGACCTCGGGGTCTCAAACCTGGGTCCTCCGCACCCCAGTCCAATGCTCTCTCCACTGCGCCACCACCTGGTCAGGCGGAAATACATATTTTATTTAAAAATGTATAATAATTATGTATTGTATAATAAATATGGATTGTATAATAAATATGGATTGTATAATAAATATATATTTTCTGATGGCTTTAGGCAACCCCTGTGTTTTGGTCGTTCAACCCCTGCCAGAGTCGCGACCCACAGGTTGAGAACCACTGCCCTAGAATCTCAGCTGGCCCTAGTGACTTGCTTGTAACAAATCAAATGTGGTATGTGACACCAGGTGACTTTCAAGGCTAGGTCAGAAGTTTGTGGCATCTGTTCAGATAGCCAGCCCCCAGCTGCCTCCTCCTAGAAGCCAGCCATCATGCTGTAAGAAGTGCACGCGCCACGGAGGGGCCATGTGAAGGTGCTCTAGCGTCAAGCCCAGCTGGTCTCCCTGTGGCCAGCCAGCAGGGTCGGCGGCCACAGAACTGCCCCATCCGGGACCTCCAGCCCAGGTGGGCCTTCAGGTAAACTGCAGCCCCAGCCAACGTCTGACAACAACCATTTGGGAGATCCCAAGCAAGTACCACCCAGCCAAGCCCTTGGTGAAATCCCACCCCCCAAAATCATGAGCAAAATAAAGTGGCTCTTTTAAGCTACTAACTGTGGGAGTAATTTCTTATGCAACAACAGGGTGCTGGGTTGCTTAGAGGGAGTTAGAAAACTGTTGGAACTGTTCCTACATGTAGGCAACTGGACTTGAGGTTTGACACCCTAAAATCAGGAAAGTAACTTTTTCTTTTTTTTTTTTATTTATTCATTTTAGAGAGGAAAGGGAGAGACAGAGAGAGAGAGGAGAGACAGAGAAGGGGGGAGGAGCTGGAAGCATCAACTCCCATATGTGCCTTGACCAGGCAAGCCCAGGGTTTTGAACCGGTGACCTCAGCATTTCCAGGTCGACGCTTTATCCACTGCGCCACCACAGGTCAGGCGCAACTTTTTCTTAGCTCACTAATGACCACTCACCCAGAAAGAAAAACACCACTGAATGACTGTATCTACTCCTCCGGGTGGCTAAGGATCTGTCACCCCAGGAAACACTGATTCAGTTAACCCTGGGGGGGTAGCCCTGGGTGAACCAGAAGCCCTGGTCTAGATTCTTGCTACTCTAGGGCAGTGGTCCCCAACCTTTTTTGGGCCATGGTCCGGTTTAATGTCAGAAAATATTTTCACGGACCGGCCTTTAGGGTGGGAAGGATAAATGTATCACGTGACTGAGACAAGCGTCAAGAGTTAGTCTTAGATGGATGTAACAGAGGGAATCTGGTTATTTTTAAAAAAATAAAAGATCATTCAGACTTAAATATATATAAATAAAATGGAAATAATTTAAGTTATTTATTCTTTCTCTGCGGACCGGTACCGGTCCATGGCCCGGGGGTTGGGGACCACTGCTCTAGGTGACTTCTACAGACTCACAGTTTCTAACAACCTGGGAGCTCACCGGAAATGAGGACTTTGGGTCCCACCAGGCCCACTCGATCCAAATCTGCATATTTCCATCTGACAAGCACTGGTGTCTACCAGGCCCTGCTGGCAGTTTTAGAGAAGGGGCAGCCGCTCACAGCTCAGGTCTTCACAGACCTGAACTGATGTAACTGATGCATGAGCTGGTCCCCCGCCCCCAGACCTGTTCCTCAGCGGCTGCAGGCTGAAGTGGGTGGGGCTTCCACTCGGAACTCCTTACAAACAGGACTGGGATTTGGGAATGGCAGGCCTCTTGACCACCAAGGGAGCCCGGAGAGCACAGGACAGAAGGGACCACCAGCCCTGCTGGGGGTGGCATGGAGCCCTCCCACCTCAAGGGAAGGTAGACGGAGCTAAGAATCCAGCAGGCTGCGTTCAGGTTTTGAGTTCCAACACGGACTCTTGTAAAGGCTCATATAATTATGAAACATTAAGGCCTTCACCTGAAAGAGCCAGCGTTTTGAGGAGTAAAAGGGGTTCTCTAAATCCTAGAAGTGTCCCTTTAATTGTTAAGGATCCAAGGCCGAGTGGACTCAGGGCACAGAATGTTTTACTGTCAGCCCTGGAGTGGGAAAGGCAGGAGATGGAAAGGGGGCACTTCCCTGCCTCCAGGGAGAAGAAAGCCCCTCCTGGGGTTGAGGGACAGAGCCCAGACAGGGGCCAGGAGGCAAGCAGTGGAGCCAGAGAACAGGAACAAAGCCTGCCCCCGGGCCAGGGGAGAGCCCCCCCGGGAAGCACAGAGCAGAGGGGCCGACACCCTGTTTGCCCCCAGGAGCGTGGAGAGGGGATGGCCTCACAGACGCGGCTTGACCCTGGAGGACGTTTGTAAGGTTCCTGGTGACTAAGAACACTGAAGGTAGCTGAGATTTTAGATCAGCATGACTGCTGGGTGGCACAGCTGCAGCGCAGGGAAGGGAACCCTACAGGTCAAGGTGGAAAGCTGCTAAGCGTCAGGGGGCTGTGATGGGGTTTCGCTGGCCACTGGCGATGGCTGAGCAGGACTTGGTACCCAAATGCAAGGTCAGCAACAATCAGATCCCTACGCCATGACAGGCCAACACAAAGGCCCCCAAATCACTGATCGCCCCAGGAGGAAAGAAGCCCAAAGTTAACTCCACAAGCTAAGTGCAAACCTAGCCTGACTGGTGGTGGCGCAGTGGATAGAGCGTTTACCTGGGACACTGAGGCCCCAGGTTTGAAACCCTGAGGTCGCCGGCTTGAGTGCGGGCTCATCAACGTGATCCCAAGGTCGCTGGCTTGGCTTGAGTCCCCAGGTCAAGGCACATATGAGAAGCAATCAGTGAACAAGTAAAATGTCACAACTACAAGTTGATGCTTCTCATCTCTCTCCCTTCCTGTCTGTCTGTCTCTCTCTCTCTCTGCCTCAAGAAAAAAGAAACAAATGCAACCCTTGAAAAGTCTGACTTCAAATGTCAAGCATATTTTTTCCTGGAAATGAGGGCTTCTAAGTAAGTTCAGTTAAAAAAATTACCTTTATACCCCATTCGATCCCTCCCCTATAAGAGACCTGCTCATGGTACCCTCTGTGTCAGACTGGCAGCTGGCTCCATATGACATATAGAATTAAGACTAAGCCACCTGTCCCACCAGTTTCCATCTCTGCTGTCCCCGCTACACACCCTATACTACAGAAACATTGTTGATTTTCTCCAATTATGCTGCATTTCTTCATACACTCCCACCATTGGACAGGCCTCCCTGGCCTGCTATATATTAGGCTTATAATATGTTGGTATAATAAACTATTTATGTCTGTTTCTACTCTCTCTCAAAGGTTAGGGGATGTCTTATTCATATTTGCATTCCATTTTCCCTCCAACAATTCGTGGCTTGGGGATGCATTCAGGGGACTCATGGGGTAACCAGTAAAAGTCAAAACCATCCAAGGCAAAAGAGGCCGCAGAGGCAGGGAGCTCCTCATCGCAGGAGACGGACGGTCGTGCCAAGGAAGGGTTAGAAGATCAGGTTCGTGACTCCCAGGAGCCCATCCCAGCTCAAGAGTCTGAAGGTCCACCCGGACCAGGAAAAGACTGGAGTGGCAACAGGCCTGGGGGAGGGATGGTAGGACCAGCATGGGTTCCGGTCCAGTGGCCTCCAGGAACAGGGAAGACGGCTCTGATGGCAAATGTCAGCCATGGGGGCAGATCAAGTATAAATGTGGGGTCTGCTAGACTTCTTGAACTCCTGAAGTAAAGCATATGCTAATTCACTAGAGTATCATGCCAGATAATGGCTCAACGTATGTAGGAAGGTATCTGTGGATGTACCCACAGCGCCTATATCTATAGATGAGAAGTCTGATGGCAAGTGAAATAGAAAGCAAACCCAGACATTAAACATCTACTTCTGCACCTACCTTTAGCTAAAATACCCACCCCCTCCCACCTCTGCCTTACTCTTCCCTGCTCCGAGATCCTCACGGCAGGGGTCTGAGGGGGGGAAGAGGGATGGAGACGCTGAGTGACTGAGGTTAATGTGCTGCCCCTCCATCTCCGGCACCTCCATTTTCAGGGGCAGAAAAGCCATCTGACCCTATGAGAGGATAGAAGTGATTACCTTTTCCCCATCTGTCTTTTTAAGTAATCCAAATGAATATACAGTAATCCAGGGAGGCCAGGTATTTCAGAAATCCCAGCAATGACTATTTTAATTCTTAGGCGATTATTTTAAATTCAGTGACACTGACTAAAAACCTCAGCTCAGAAAAATGACAAATATTGGATAGTGAGTGTACAGCAGAGACTATTTTCCCATTATACATTTGCCAAAAAAAGCACCTATAATTTTTGATTTATGTTCTCTTGCCTGTTATAATTAGAGCAAGAGAAATGCAAATTCCTAGATCCAGTTTCAAAGATCTTTCATTCAGATCACAGTCATTTGTGAAACACGTCAAATGTCAAGCCCTTACCTCTCTCCCGAGACCCTGTGGGGCTGACACCGCGGTTTGGTACTGTACTTGCTGTACTGTGGGGGTCTGGGACCAAACCTGAAATACCCCTGAGGTCTGCCTGTCATGTTTGTGGTCAACATCGCCTTCAATAGAGGGCTGTATGAGGGACTCAGAGCCAAGATACCAGTAAAAAGCAAATAAATTGGATGCAAAAGTCCATATAATTCCAACCAGATTAGCATCCCTATAAATAATATGTACGATCCCACATGAAAGGAGGGTGCCAAATGATGTAAGTGGCTCCATTCCCCATGTGCTAAGAGCTTTGCAGACAGAGGGTTTCTGTCTCAGGCTGACGCACCATCACACTTCACAAAGGCACGCTTGTTCCGCCAGCACAAATGTCACCATAAATGTACAGGCACTGGGCTGGGGATGCAAACATGGATGAGATATGGCCGCGGCCTGCGGCACTCCATTCTAGCCAGGGACACACACCCAGAAAGCATCAGGATGACATGAGAAGGGAGCAGAAAGGGAGGTCCCTGTGCAGTGAGCATCGGGGAGGGCTGGGGGAAGGGCGTGTCGATGCTGGCTCCTCGGCTGGGCCTGCAGCACACAGAAGCACAGAGGAAGGGTGCCCGCAGCCCAGAGACCAGAGGAACAAAGGAGCTGAACAGGGTGTGCTGGGCTGCAGGGCTGCGGAAGGCGGTACAGAGCCCAGGCTGGTGACATGGAGACGCTGGCCAGGGCCGCAGGACAGGAACTGATAACAAAACCCAGGAGGGTTTTTTTTGGTCTCAGAGAGACCGAAGGGAAGTGCGATGTTCCCAGAAGTGGTGGACAAGAGCCTCTGAGAGAGGAGAACGGGCAGCATGGTCCGTTGGCCCAGAGGACTGAGATGAGGCTGCCGGATTCAGTGGGTTGAAAGGCAGCGCAGAGCTGAGGAAGGGTAGACAGGAGTCCGAGTGCAAGCGGGCCGAGGCATGACCCGGCCGAGGCATGACCCGGCCGAGGCATGACCCGGACGAGCGCCAGCAACTTGCCTGGAAGGGGAGAGGGCTGGGCACCCAGGCAGCTAGAGGAGCAGGAAAGAGGGACAGCAGGGGAAGGCTTTGGGTTACTCTGCTTTTGTAGATTTCACCTGATGGCAAGCTAAGACTAAACTCCTGGAGAGTGAGAGCCATGGAGAGCAGAGAGGAAGAAGGAGAGGAAACCGGGTCCGGGGAAGGGAGAGGGTAGGTGCAGATAAAGAGGTCAGCCTGGAACAGAAAACAACCCTTCCTCCTCACGATGCAGGACAGGAGGCAAGAATGCATGAGTTGCGGGTAAATCAGTGGGGGAGGGGAGAAGAGGGGGTAAATGTCACCAGGGAGCCCCGACCGCCCCACTGAGGCTGGAGACGGCAGATCTGGTCGGAAGCCCCAGGAGTAGGGACAGAGACCTCGAAGAAAGAGTTCACTCCAGGGAGTCTGCAGGAGAAGGAGCCCACCTCTCCGTCCCCCTTCCCAACAACTCCGTCACACTGACCAGAGTCTCTGACTAACAGAAATGCTTAGTGACAAATGGGACAACTTCCAAAGCTTGGGCACCATGTCTGTCCTCTATGACGACACTTAACAGTTTCGGGAAGAAAATATTTTACCAGAATCTACAAATCCTTATCCATTCTTTCTTGGCTTCTGCATGTGGTACCTGAGGATATTATTATCATGTGACAAGATGACATATAGCAGGGCTGACTTTGCAGACAAAGAGTCCAGGTCACTCCTTAGACAGCTGTCTGTCTTCTGGAAGGAACTTTCTTGGGTGCATAAAATAATTTCATTGTGATGACTTCATTGTGAACGAGGAAAATGCCTTTTGAACCATAGGGTCCTGTGATTTTAGTCTGAGGGACTCTAACAAGCCTCAAACTGGAAGTTGAGTCCTTTGGGGCTCAGGTTAATTCCTATATAAATACCTAAGTGGTGTCTGCCCCATTCAGCACATGTGAACAGAGGCTTGTAAAGGCTACTTGCGAGACCTCTGAAATGCCAATCTCCTGTATGTCTGCGCTGCAGGTCGAGGGCCGGTGTCTCACTGTGCCCAATCACTGTGCCGCAGTAGACAGGGAAACCCAGAGCTCTCACCTGCTTCTTTTATGTGCTTGTAAACATCATCAGAACCAGCAGAGGAGTAAGGAATATCATCATGGGCCACGAAGTCAATCTGTTGGAGAGAAAGAAGAGTGACGTCGCCACTGAGGTGGATGAACATGTCTGCAATTTGAAAATCACCTTTTTGAAATAAAGCAGTTGTAATACAGCCATTGAAATAAGCAGTTTATAATGTGGACTGAAATCCTGGACTGCAAGACATCTCCGACTGTGTCCATTTCCAGGAGATAATGGGAACTAGATTGGTTTCTCTCCTGTGCTGCCCCCTTCCTCCTCCCTCTGACAGCAGCTTTTCCTGGCCTCTAAACTTTGTCCTTAGAGAATTCATTCATTTTTCAGATTTCAGTCACCCTGCTATGATGAGGAGCCCAAGTCTCCATTTCCTGTCCCGCTGATGGCAACAGGCCCTCACACTTACGTCACAGCTTATATTATGGGAATGCATTTAATTTCTTTTCTCATTTAATTTTCATAGCTACCTTGTAAGGTAGGTAGGCTGCATATTGCTATTTCATTTGGCACATAAGGCGGCTGAAGCAAGAAAACTTGTCACATTGGCCCAGCCACCCTTTTCTCCTTTGCTGCCACTTTAAAATCCACCTGCCTGAAATTTAATTCGTCCATAACACTGATGCCCCTGCCAACGGCATCTCCGTTCTTCCCCTGCTCACCTGGGCCCTAACAGTCTGGAACGGGCTTGGCTTCTCCACTGCTACCCCACTAACACAGGGGCCTGTCACCTGGATGAGTGATGCCACTTTGTACCTGACCTTCCTCACTGCAGGCTCCTCTCCAAGCCATTCCTCTGTCATACGGGGGATCCTCCTTCAACAGAATTTTCTCTTTGTCATCCTTGTGTCTGCTGATCTTCACTAGTTCCCTGTTTGCTACTACATCAAGCAAAATCTCCCTGCCTCGCTTTCAAAGCCCTTTGTAACACAGCTACACTCCACCTTGAGAAGTAGTTCGGAGTAGCAGTTAAATCTGCCCGGGGGGGATTACTGCCCCTCCATCCACTACTTGCTGTGTAATTTCTAAACTGCTGGGAAAGATGAAATCAGGACTTTTCAACCTCAGTACTAGTGATATTTTGACCTGATATTTTCTTTGGGCATGGGAGGGGGTCTGTGTGCATTATATTTTAAATTCATTTTAGAGAGTGAGAGAGAGAGAGAGAAAGAGAGAGAGAGGAGGAGCAGGAAGCATCAACTCCCATATGTGCTTTGACCAGACAGGGTTTCGAACCGGTGACCTCAGCGTTCCAGGCTGACGCTTTATCCACTGCGCCACCACAAGTCAGGCCTAGGATGCTTAGTAGCACTCCTAGCATTTACCCATAAGATGCACGTAGCACCCCTCTAGTTGTGACAGCCAAAACTTTCCATACAATGCCAATTGTCCCTTGGGGGCAAACTTGCCCCCACTTGAGAATCACTGGATTCAGTGACGTAATTATGTGAAGTGTTTAAAAATAATGACTGGTACACAGTGAGTACTCGATAAATGTTAGTTATTATTTTACTCTTAATACTCAAACTCTGTTCCTCATCCTGGCCAATATATAACAATAACAACAACTTCTCAGGGTAGCCATGAGATTGAAGATGATTTGGGTCAGGGCAAAGCACTTGGCACGCGGCTGGGCACATGCTGAATACTCAGAAAGGGGCTGCCGCCATCACCATCGTGAGTAGCCCCATAATGCCTGGCACGGGCTGAATATACAATAGCTGCTTAGTAAAAATGTGTTAGTGATTGCTGGAAGTAAATCATATTGTAGTTCTTCCTTTTCCTTTTTATTCTTGCTGGGAAATTGTCTCTTCTGCTATTACCGATGCACATTTATCAGAGTTCTCTATTCTCTTCTGCATCGTGAATTTAAAAATAGACAAGAAAACTCTTAGAACAGCTTAATCTTATTTTTTTTTTTGTGCTGCTTATAAAAGGGAAGAATAGCTCCTAATGTGGGGCTGGTAGCGAGATACAAAGCACATAATTTGATGCAAATCAAAAGAATTTCTCATGTTTCCAACTAATACAACTCTTATATCAGTAGGAGTCTCAGGGTCACAAAATCACAGATATGAAGTTCTTTCCTTAAAAGCTGACCCCTGCCCTTCTGGGTGCGTGTTTATTCGTTCTGTGAAAAATGATGCCTGTGAATCTATAACACAGATAATGATGGTGGCGGCGATGATGATGATGGCATTTTTGGAGCTCTTGCTATGAGCCAGCCAGTGTTCCAAGCGTTTCACTTAGATGAACTCGTTAGACCCTCAAAACAGTCCCACGGAGAGCACCAATATCACCCCATTTTACAGTTTAGGTAAGTGAGCTCATGTTGCTCAAGGTTATGGAGGGATAGAGACTACACTTGGACTTGGGGGGGTGGCTAGCTCCAGAGCCCACACTGAAAAAGTCAGAGGGTATCAGTCCCCAGGACTGGGCAGGAGAGAGGTGACACCAAATGACAGTTCCTTAAGTTACCTCTCTTAGAAGTTGGAAGTCTTTGGGCTTTATGGGTATTGGTTCCAGAGCCAGACTCCCTCATCCTGCTACTCAGAGAACAGAGAAGAATCAAGTACCTTGTGTTTTTCCAAAAACTCAGGTGTGAGTGTCCATGGAGCATCTCTGATGACTTCGTCTACGTAACGGCAATGTCTGAGAGCCTCGTATCGCTCTGCCTCGTTCATGACGGTGAAACCTTTGAATTTGTGGGTCAGGTCGTCACTGCAGACTGAAACAGGAAAGTGCATTAAATGCTGTTAGCTGGCCCAGGCCCTGCACACAGCCATCCAACTGCAGACATGGGTCTTTAGCAAGACAAAAGGAGCTCAGTCTCCCGAGGTGCTTTGCATAATCGAACTTGGGGCGGGTTTTTTTTTTTTTTTTTTTTTTTTTTTTACAGGAACAAAGGATCAGGAAAGCTAAGCAACCTGAAATCCACCAGCAATCAGAATTTCCTTTTAGTGCTAATTACAACTGCATTCTGCACTGTGGCTTTTATTAAAATTATTCTCCGCGCTACTAATGTGACTTTCATTTTCTTTTTATTTCTCTATCCCACCCTTCAGTGCAAATTACTATTTAGAAATAAAATGATCAAATGATGAGACAGAAGGGAGAAAGAAAAGGAGAGGAACCAAGAGGCCTGAATTACAGAAGATTTGAACAATCAGTTCCAATTCCTTTACTAGATCATTGTACTTAGTAACCCAAGTGTGACTCACGTGCATGCACACGTGCACACATGCACAAGCAGACTTCTGTTCCCTGGATTGAGAACCAGTCACTGCACATCCGGCCACACAATCAAGAGGAGAAAGTTATGAAATACAAAGTCTGCTCTAGCAGAGTTCATCATTCTCATATCTCTTGTCCTGTCTCACATCTGTTTCCTTCTGGACCCTTAAATGGGGATTGTAATAACCTCCACTATCAGCCTTAGAACAGATTTTTAAAAGACTTTATTCATTCATTTTAGAGAGGAGAGAGAGAGAGAAAGAGAAGGGGAGAGGAGCAGGAAGCATCAACTCCCATATGTGCCTTGACCGGGCAAGCCCAGGGTTTCAAACCAGCGACCTCAGCATCCAGGTTGACGCTTTATCCACTACGCCACCACAGGTCAGGCTAGAACAGATGTTCTGAGGATTTACATAAAAGTGCTTTGAAACAAATGCAGCAATAAATATTATTCATTATCCTATCCAGGATATATTTTTGGCTGCATCTTTTATTTTGTCCCACCCCTGGCTTCCTTGCTGTTTCCTGAAGCCACTGGGAAGACCCTTCCATAGCTCAGGGCTTCGCATTTTCTGTTCCCCAAACCTGGAGCAGCTGTGTTCCAGGTATCCATGGGACTCACTCCCCGTCTTCCCTCAAGTCCTCCCCGACCACCCTATTCTAAGTTGCTATCCCACTGCCACCAGTGACAGCCCCCATCCCCTCCCCCAACTTACTTCTTGCCATGGCACTTACCATAAATTGTCTTTAATTTTGTTTATGGCTGGTGTTCCTCTACTAAAATATAAACTCCCTGAGGACAGGGACATTTGTTTCATTTTCTGATGGCCCATAGTAAGCTCTTAACCAATATTTGTTAGATGAATTAACAGTGCCTGATACATATAGATACTCAATAAATGTTTACTCTAACTTAAAATAATAGATGTATATTTATCTGCAGGCACATTTCAACACCATACATGCAAATAAGAGGGTAGTGTATCTATGGAGACATGTGTATGCCTATATATCTCCTATCCATACTTCCTGAGATGCCATGTAAACTTGTATAGAATACAATACAATGGAGAAAACAGTGTAGTGCTGGTCATTACTGCAATACCATCAGTCACATGGTTAGCTTGAAAACTTTGATGAGTATCAGAACCACCTAAGGGGCTTATAAAATATAAAGACGAATGGGTCCCATTCCCCAAGATTTTGACTTGATGCTATAGTCTGAATGTGTTCCCCCAAAATTCGTATGTTGAAATCTTTTTTTTTTTTTTTTTTTTTTTGTATTTTTCTGAAGCTGGAAACGGGGAGAGACAGTCAGACAGACTCCCGCATGCGCCCGACCGGGATCCACCCGGCACGCCCACCAGGGGCGACGCTCTGCCCACCAGGGGGCGATGCTCTGCCCCTCCGAGGTGTCGCTTTGCCGCGACCAGAGCCACTCTAGCGCCTGGGGCAGAGGCCAAGGAGCCATCCCCAGCGCCCGGGCCATCTTTGCTCCAATGGAGCCTTGGCTGTGGGAGGGGAAGAGAGAGACAGAGAGGAAGGAGGGGGTCGGGGGTGGAGAAGCAAATGGGTGCTTCTCCTATGTGCCCTGGCCGGGAATCGAACCCGGGTCCCCCACATGCCAGGCCGACGCTCTGCCGCTGAGCCAACCGGCCAGGGCCTTGTATGTTGAAATCTTAACTCCCAAAGGTAATGATATCAGAGGTGTGCCCTTTGGAGGTATATAGGTCATGAGGGTGAATTAGTGCCTTCTAAAAGACGCTACAGAGGCCCTAGCCAGGTTGGCTCAGTGGATAGAGCATCGGCCCAGCATATGGATGTACCAGGTTCAATTCCTAGTCAGGGCACACAGGAGAAGTGACCATCTGCTTCTCCCCCTCCTCTTCCTCTCCCCCTCCTCTTCCTCTCGCCCTCCTCTCCCTCCTCCCCTCCCACAGCCAATGGCTCAGTTGGTCCGAGCATTGGACCCTGGTGCTGAGGATAGCTAAGCTGGTCCAAGCACATCAACCTCAGGTGCTAAAAATAGCTTGGTTGATTTGAGCATTGGCCACAGATGGGGGTTGCCAGGTGGATCCTAGTCAGAGCATATGCAGGAGTCTGCCTCACTATCTCCCCTCCTCTCACTATAAACACATACATACATACGTACGTACATAAATAAAAAGAGGCTCCAGAGAGCTCTCTAGAACGTTCCACCATGTAAGAAAACAGCAAGGCCTGACCAGGCGGTGGTGCAGTGGATAGAGCATCGGACTGGGAGGCGGAAGGACCCAGGTTCGAGACCCCGAGGTCGCCAGTTTGAGCTCAAAAAGCTCACTAGCTTGGACCCAAGGTCACTGGCTCTAGCAAGGGGTTCCTCGGTCTGCTGAAGGCCCATGGTCAAGGCACATATGAGAAAGCAATCAATGAACTAAGGTGTCGCCACAAAAAACTGATGATTGATGCTTCTCATCTCTCTCCATTCCTGTCTATCTGTCCCTGTCTATCCCTCTCTCTGACTCTGTCTCTGTTAAAAAAAAAAGAAAGAAAAAAAAAAAAGAAAACAGCAAGATGGGGCCTAACCTGTGGTGGCACAGTGGATAAAGCGTCGACCTGGAAATGCTGAGGTCGCCGGTTCAAAACCCTGGGCTTGCCTGGTCAAGGCACATATGGGAGTTGATGCTTCCAGCTCCTCCCCCCTTCTCTCTCTCTGTCTCTCCTCTCTCTCTCTTCCTCTCTCTCTCCCTCTCCTCTCTAAAATGAATAAATAAATAAATAAATAAATAAATAAATAAAAAAGAAAACAGCAAGATGTGTTTGCTATGAGTCAGAATGAAGGCCTCACCTCAAGGAGGCTATGTCAGCGCTTTGATCTTGGGCTTCCCAGACTCCAGAACCATGAGAAATAAACTTCTGTTGTTTTTAAGTTGCCCAGTCCGTGGTATGTTGTTATCGCCCAAATGGACTAAGACAGTGGGGTTTGCAGGAGGGCCTGGACAGCTCTATGTTTGATAAGCTTCAGGGAAGATTCCAGTGTAGAAACCATTTGAAAGCCCCTGAAGCATATTATGAACATCTTTTTTTTTTTTTTTTTGAGAAAGAGAGAGAGTCAGAGAGAAGGATAGACAGGGAGAGACAGACAGGAACGGAGGGATGAGAAGCATCAATAATTAGTTTTTCGTTGCGCGTTGCAACACCTTAGTTGTTCATTGATTGCTTTCTCATATGTGCCTTGACCGCGGGCCTTCGGCAGTCCAAGTAACCCCTTGCTCAAGCCAGTGACCTTGGGTCCAAGCTGGTGAGCTTTGCTCAAACCAGATGAGCCCGTGCTCAAGCTGGCGACCTCGGGGTCTCGAACCTGGGTCCTCTGCATCCCAGTCCAACGGTCTACCACTGCACCACCGCCTGGTCAGGCATGAACATCTTGAGTAAAGAGCCTAGCCTGTTTTTGACTCACCCATCAGGCCCAGCTGTCACAGGGAGGCCGGGAGTAGGCCAATAATGACTATGGTATATATTGATTCACTGACTCTGTAAGATTTTAACTCCATAAATAGGAATAATTTATGGGCTAAGGTATACAATTTTTAAATTGATCTAAGACTTTAAATGTTCTTTGAGGACTTTGCTAAAATACGACCTCAAGAATCATATGGAGCAGAACTGGATTTCTGATCCAACAAATTTATGTTTTAAATAACACAAAACTAGGCCAGGTTATATTCTACCCTCCCCATTTGAAACTGCACCTGAGCAATTTGGTATGACTTCTAGCTGACTGAGATAATGGCTTCCTAACCGAGCAGAGAGAAAACAAACATCCCGGTTCTGCCAATCCAGGGTCCTAGTTTCATATCCTAGCAGTGACCTCAAGAAGCAGCTGAACATGCTGACCAGTTATTGTCTAAACAGTAATTATACCCAGAGCAGCACTGTTGTTCTTGAGTCTTGGCAAAGGCGCTCTGACAACCGGCTGGAGAACTGCGAGCAGTAGTGTTCCATGGGTGAGTTCACTGAGCTATCTGGGAGCTCATGCCCCAGCTAACCTACCCTGGCAGCTCACTGCTCAAAATAAACTATTACCAGTACCCCTAGACTTATCAGGGTGGCCACTTCATAAGTTATGTAGATGTCTAATCACTATGTTGTACCCCTGAAACAAATATAATATGTATGTAATTGAACTGTAATTGAAAACTTTTTTTTTTCTTTGAAAAAAATTTTAAGTAAAATAAATTGGTCCTGGCCAGTTGGCTCAGTGGTAGAGCATCGGCCCAGGGTGTGGATGTCCCAGGGTCGATTCCTGGTCAGGGCACACAGGAGAAACTCTGACCTGCTTCTCCACCCTTCCCCCTCTTCTCTCTCTCTCTCTCTCTCTCTCTCTCTCTCTCTCTCTCTCTCTCTCTTCTTTTCCCCTCCTGCAGCCATGGGTCAATTAGGGCAAGTTGGCCCCAGGCACTGAGGATGGCTCCATGGCCTCTGCCTCAGACACTAAAAAATGACTGTAGTTGCAACAGAGCAAGAGCCCCAGACGGGCAGAGTATCACCCTCTAGTGGGCTTGCTAGGTGGATCCCAGTCAGGGCACATGTGAGAGTCTGTCTCTCTGCCTCCCCTCCTCTCACTAAATTAAAAAAAAAAAATTACCAGTACCCCACAGGAGAAAAAATATAACATGGGGGTTGAACTTTGGATTTGGTTTGGGTTCTAATCCCAGCTTTGCTACTTATACTGGGCAAATTACTCAAACTCTCCAAGCTTCAGTTGTCTTTACAACATGGCAAAGTTTTGAGAATTAAATTTGATCATCCGTATGAGCAGAGAGCAATGCTCAGTAACGTCTGTCCTTTATTAATACAGTAGTAGAAATACAGGACCATTTGCGGCTATATTCATCGGTGGTTTGGGCTCTGTCTTTTCCCGGCCCCACTTCAAGCAGGTACCCAGCCTCTTGGTACAAACTCCCCCACAGAAGCTGTGAAGTTCTGGTTGCTGGCAGACAGCCTGCCCTTCTGGCTGCTGTTTCCCAAAGCTAGAGAGCCTTTGGTGGGGGGGGGGGGGATTCTGTAAGGAAGAAGTCAGAGAGAATATTCCTCCAAATGAGAAAGAGCCTGAAGGTCTGAGGAGCCCGCAAGCAGCAAGCACCAGCAGCGGAGCCTTTGGGGGCGAGGGACACGCAGCCTTGCGCACTGGGGCTGCACCCGGGCACAGACCACAGGTGCCTCACCCTGCACAGTGCGCCTGCTCCCTTCTAGTACTTCTGTGGGCTCCGGTGATGAGGGCAGTGCAAAGTAGCGCGGGGCTGAAGACTGGAAGCTCCTGTCCTGTTTCTATAAACATTCGAAATTCTGTTTGACTCTGGGGAGATGAAGAGAGCCCAACAAGGACTGACATTGAATTCCCTACCAGTCAGGTAAAATGGAGTCTTAGAGGGATAATTTCAATTAAAATACAATAGAACATAAACCCACATTTATGGAGTAATATTTATGTCTACTACAGTAGAAGTAGTATTAGGTTTATTTTTATTTTTTATTTTATTTTATTTTTTTGTATTTTTCTGAAGCTGGAAATGGGGAGAGACAGTCAAACAGACTCCCGCATGCGCCCGACCGGGATCCACCCGGCACGCCCACCAGGGGCAACGCTCTGCCCACCAGGGGGCGATGCTCTGCCCCTCCGGGGCATCGCTCTGTCGCGACCAGAGCCATTCTAGCGCCTGGGGCAGAGGCCAAGGAGCCATCCCCAGCGCCCGGGCCATCTTTGCTCCAATGGAGCCTTGGCTGCGGGAGGGGAAGAGAGAGACAGAGAGGAAGGAGAGGGGGAGGGGTGGAGAAGCAGATGGGCGCTTCTCCTGTGTGCCCTGGCCAGGAATCGAACCCGGGACTTCTGCACGCCAGGCCGACGCTCTACCACTGAGCCATCCGGCCAGGGCCGTATTAGGTTTATTATTGTTGTTGTTTTTTAATTTCCTTCCCGTGAGGCAGAAATGGGATTTGGTGACTCAAATCCTTTATTTTTTAAGGAAAAACAACTCTCTAAAGCAGGGGTCTCAAACTCGCGGCCCACGGGCCGCATGCGGCCCGCCGAACAATTTTGTGCAGCCCGCAGACTAATCCACGAAGTGATTGAGACCCCTGCTCTAAAGCATCAACCTGGGATGCTGAGGTAACCAGTTCAAAACCCTGGGCTTGCCCTGTCAAGGCACATGTGGGAGTTGATGCTTCCTGATGCTTCCTGACCCTCCCCCTTCCCTTCTCTCTCTCTCTCTCTCTCCCTCCCTCTCTCTCCCTCCCTCCCGCTCCCCTATCTAAAATGAATCTTTTTTAAAAAAACTCTCTGACATAAATTTTAATTTTTTTAACAGGGACAGAGAGTCAGAGAGAGGGACAGATAGGGACAGACAGACAGGAACGGAGAGAAGGGAGAAGCATCAATGATCAGTTTTCGTTGCAACACCTTAGTTGCTCATTGATTGCTTTCTCATATGTGTCTTGACCACGGGCCTTCAACAGACCGAGTAACCCCTTGCTCGAGCCAGCGACCTTGGGTCCAAACTGGTGAGCTTTTTCTTGCTTAAGCCAAAAGAGCCAGCGCTCAAGCTGGCGACTTCGGGGTCTTGAACCTGGGTCCTCTGCATCCCAGTCCGATGCTCTATCCACTGCGCCACCACCTGGTCAGGCTGTTTTTTGTTTTTTAAGCGATAGAGACAAGGAGAAAGAGAGGGAGGGACAGACAGGAAGGCAGAGAAATAAGAAGCATCAATTCTTCATTGCGGCACCTTAGTTGTTCATTGATTGCTTTGACCAGGGGACTCCAGCCAAGACAGTGATCCTTTGCTCAAGCCAGCGACCTTTGGGCTCAAGCCAGTGACCAAGGAATCATGTCTATGATCCCATGCTCAAGCTGGATGAGCCCGCATTCAAGTCAGTGACCTCGGAGTTTTGAACCTGGGTCCTCAAAGTCCCAAACCAATGCTCTATTCACTGCATCACCGCCTGATCAGGCTCTTGAGTTGTTTTTAAATGACTTAACGTTTAAACTAAAATGGAGGAAAAAAGAGCTTTACTACTGGATTGTCGTCACTAAAATAATATCAAAAAGGTTTGCTCCCGTAAAAGCATTTTCAAATCATTACTACATGCTTAAAAATTAGAGATGCAGGTATTATAATCATAGTGCAAAATCACAGCAGTCTGTGGGGTCTGTTATCACCTAAGGTTGAGAAGTAGACTGTAGTACTTCCAGTTTCTGATCTTTGAGTCAGTTATTTCTGCCAAATACCAAGCGTTTCAAGCAAGTGTTTGCTCATGCACTTGCCCAGATCAGAGTGGTTCTATTGGCTAAGTCCTTGCTCCACCTAGGAAAATTCCTACAACAAACCTACCTGCAGATGTAAGGGGTCCACAATTAATAGAGCGAGTTCTTTCAACTCACCATAAGTGGATTTTTGGTTTGTTTTGTTTGTTGTTGTTTTAGTGAGAGAGAGACAGGGACAGACAGACAGGAAGGGAGAGATGAGAAGAATCAACTCATAGTTGCGGCACTTAAGTTGTTTATGATTGCTTTCTTTTATGTGCCTTGACTAGGAGGCTCCAACGAGCAAGTGACCCCTTGCTCAAGCCAGTGACCTTGGGCTTCAAGCCAGTGACCATGGGGTCATGTCTGTGATCCCATGCTCAAGCTGGCAACCCCACACGAAGCCAGATGAGTCTGCACTCAAGCCAGTGAGCTCAGGGTTTTGAACCTGAGTCCACAGCATCCCAGGCTGATGTTCTATCCACTGCACCACTGCCTGGTCAGGCCCACCTTAAGTGTTTTATTTGTTAAGTACACACATATTATCAAGAGCCAGCCTTTCAACCAACAACACAATATCTATTCGTAAAGGGCTCCCTACCTGCCCTCACTATAGAATCGTGTACCATTAAGTTGGTTTGTGATACTCAGGAAAGATAGTCTGTCTAAGGCAGTAAATGGTCTTCAAACTAGGGCACACATACCCCTGGGGATACACAAAGATTTTTCAAGAGGTATCCAAGTACAGGTAGCTTTAAAGTAATGAATTTCCAGATCACTTTTATCTACAATCATGAGTCTCTGTTTTATATCTCTCCTATGTGTGAAATCATGTAGTTCTTAGCTTTTTAAAGTTAAGTGATTACCAGGGAGAGGGGAGTAAAGAGGGACAAATATATACCCCACAGAGGTGGGATATAAAACTGAGACTCATGGACACAGATAAAAGTGAAGTGGTTAGGGCCCTGGCTGGTTGGCTCAGCGGTAGAGCGTTGGCCTGGCGTGCAGGGGACCCGGGTTCGATTCCTGGCCAGGGCACATAGGAGAAGCGCCCATTTGCTTCTCCACCCCCCCTCCTTCCTCTCTGTCTCTCTCTTCCCCTCCCGCAGCCGAGGCTCCAGTGGAGCAAAGATGGCCCGGGTGCTGGGGATGGCTCCTTGGCCTCTGCCCCAGGCGCTAGAGTGGCTCTGGTCGCGGCAGAGTGACGCCCCGGAGGGGCAGAGCATCGCCCCCTGGTGGGCAGAGTGAAGCCCCGGAGGGGCAGAGCATCGCCCCCTGGTGGGCAGAGTGTAGCCCCTGGTACACTCAGGGGCAACGTTGGCCCGGGCGCTGAGGATGGCTCTATGGCCTCTGTCTCAGGCGCTTGAATGGCTCTGGTTGCAACAGAGCATCGCCCTGCCGGGTGGATCCCAATCGGGTGCATGCAGGAGTCTGTCTGACTGTCTCTCCCCGTTTCCAGCTTCAGAAAAATACAAAAAAAAAAAAAAAAAGGGAAGTGGTTAGTGGGGGGAGGGGAGTAAAGAGGGACAAATATACGGTGACAGAAAATGATTGGACTTTGGGTGATGGCACACAATACAACGGTTAAAATATTAGAGATGTTCACCTAAAAACCTATGCACTCTCATTGATCAATGTCATTCCATTACATTTATAAATAAAAATAATTCCAGATCAACTTCCAAGGGTATGCTTTCCTAAGATTAATGAGCCCCTAAAAGCCTCAATGTTCCAAACTACCTTTATTCCACTTTACAGAAGAAAGGCACCATCCAAACCTTACTAAGTTGCGTTGCAAGGGAGGGGAATTAAGACTGCGGGCCAAACCAAATGGAAACCTTTAATGATTATTTAAAGCACCATAAACCTATAAAAACGTCCTCTCCTGAACACATTTCTGTTAGAAACAAAATTTGCTAGCGTGAAGAAGAGGGCAAATTTTTGCCTAATAATTTTGCCTCTTCCTTCTCTGAACTATTGTCAAAGGATAAGGATCTTGAGGAATACGACCCAGGAACTTAAAGCAAAAGGAGCATTAGAAAGAAATATTGAATGCTAAAAATGACTTTCTTTTTTTTTTCTTTTTTGTATTTTTCTGAAGTTGGAAACGGGGAGGCAGTCAGACAGACTCCCGCATGCGCCCGACCGGGATCCACTCGGCACGCCCACCAGGGGGCGATGCTCTGTTGCAACCAGAGCCATTCTAGCGCCTGAGACAGAGGCCATAGAGCCATCCTCAGCGCCTGGGCCAACTTTGCTCCAGTGGAGCCTTGGCTGCAGGAGGGGAAGAGAGAGACAGAGAGGAAGGAGAGGGGGAGGGGTGGAGAAGCAGATGGGCACCTCTCCTGTGTGCCCTGGCCGGGAATTGAACCCAGGACTCCTGCACGCCAGGCCGATGCTCTACCGCTGAGCAAACTGGCCAGGGCCTAAAAATGACTTTCTAATGTAGTTAAGGGTAAGCATTTTTCCAGCTCATCTCAATCCTCATATTGAATCTTTTTTAAATCAAATTAATTGGGGTGACATTGGTTAATAAAATTATGTAGGTTTGAGGCATACAGTGCTATAACATATCATCTTTATATATTGTATTGTGTTCACCACCCCAAGTAAAGTCTCCTTCCATCACCCTTGACTTTCCCTCTACCCTCTTCTGCCTTCTGCTACCCCCTTTTCCCTCTGGCTATCACCATACTGTTGTCTTGTCTATGAGATCTTTTCCCCCTTAATCCCTTCACCTTTTTACTCAGCCCCACAACCTCCCTCCTCTCTGACAGGTTGTTCATTAGGTTCCTTTTTTTTTTTTTTAAGTGAGAGGCAAGGAGAAAGAGAGAGACTCCTACATGAGCCCCGACCAGGATTCATCTGGCATTCCCCTATTGGGCGATGCTCTGCACATCTGGGGCCGCTGCTCTGCTGCTTGGCAACTGAGCTATTCCAGCGCCTGAGGAGAGGCCATTGAGCCATCCACAGAGCCCAGGCCAATTTGCTCAAACAGTTTGAGCCATGGATGCAGGAGAGAAAGAGAGAGAGAGAAGGGGAAGCGGTGGAGAAGCAGATGATTGCCTCTCCTGTGGGGCCTGACCAGGAATCAAATCTGGGAATCCTACACACCAGGCCAATGCTCTACTGCTGAGCCAACCGCCTACGGCCCATTAGATTCCAAACATAAGTGAAATCATATGGTACTTGTCTCCTTTGGCTTATTTCAGTTAGTATAATGTTCTCCAGGTCTATCCCTACTATTGTAAAAGTTAAGAGTTCCTTCTTTTTTACTGCCAAGTAGTATTCCACTGTGTAAATGTACCACAGCTTTTTTATCTACTCATCTACTGATGGGCACTTGGGCTGTGGGCTGTTTCCAAATCTTGGCTAATGTAAATAATGATGCAATGAACTAGAATGCACATATTCTTTCAAATTAGTGTTTCAAATTTCTTTGAATTTATTCCCAGAAGTGGAATTGCTGGGTCATAAGGCAGTTCCATTTTTAACTTTTTCAGCTAACTCCATACTGCTTTCCACAGTGGCTACACCAGTCTGCATTCCCACCGACAGGGCACAAGGGTTCCCTTTTCTCCACACCTTTGCCAGCGTTTGTTTGTTGATTTATTGATGATAGCCCTCTGACAGCTGTGAGGTGATATCTGATTGTGGTTTTAATTTGCATTTCTCTGATGATTAGTGACACAGAGCCTCTTTTCATATCTATTGGCCATCTGTATGTCCTCTTTGGAGAAGTGTCTATTCAGGTCCTTTGCCCATTTTTCAATTGGATTGTTTAATTGACCATAAAGGCTTGGGTTTACTTCTGGGCTCTCTATTCTGTTCCATTGAGCTATATGCCTGTTCTTATGCCAGTACCATGCTGTTTTGAGTACAATGGCCTTACAGTGATATCAGGTAGCATAACACCTCCAAGTCTGTTGTTCTTGCTCAAGATCTCTGTGGATATTCGGGGTCTTTTGTGGTTCCATATAAATTACCGAAATATTTGATTTGGTTCTGTGAAATATATACTATTGATATCTTGATAGGAATTATATTGAATCTATAGATTGCTTTGGGTAGTATGGGCATTTTAAGATGTTAATTAATTTTTCCTATCCATAGGTTCAAACTCAGTGCCAGTGCTGGGTCTGAGGCCACTTAGCCAGAGTGTACCAAGTCTCACTGCCTCCCACTGAGCGCTCGCACACCTTTGTGATAGGGCAGTCTCAGGGAGTCACCAGGGTGAGGCCAGCAGAGTTTATCAGATCCAAACGGACCAAGATTTGACCATGTGAAGGGAGAGCTCTGCAGTGCTTGAGTGTGCAAGAGTAAAATGGCCCCCCCATCACAGCCACACAGTCAGCCTGTCCCAGGTTTTGCCTAGCCCTCAGTAGGGCAGAGCCACCATAGTTAGGTAAGTGGGTCCGCTGGGAGCCCCAAGAGTGGGGTTAGCAGATCTCCCATGAGGGGGAAGAGCCAGTCAGGTTCACAGGAAAGTGGGGGGAATGGACCATACTCCAACGTCACACAATTCAGTCACTGATACCCCCAGAATCGGCCCATACCTCTACAGACTGGCCCAGGCAGCTGACTCCTTAGCAGGGCACAAGCTCTACAGGGTGGAGGAGACAGAGTCCAGAGGATGGGGCGATTGCTTTCCTCCAGGCTGATGCCACATGGAGGGAAGTGCTCTAACCAAGAAAAATAGCATCTGAGGTATGGGAGAATGACTCAGCACAGAGATCCTGGCAGCCGTCCCTTCCATCCTGTCCCCAGAGCCACAAACCCCAGACTCTCCTCATATGACTCTAGTTCTCCCTGCCCACCCTCTGCCAGAGCCCAGGGTGAGCAGCTGTGAACAAGATTTTGTGTGTTGGTCCTTTAAGAAGGCCCCTGTGCCTCTAGTGGACTCTTGTCTCACCCTGGCAGCAGAATCCCCACTGATCTTCACAGCCAGATGTTATGTGGGTGCCTCTTTCCGGCTCTAGTGCTCTAGTCTGGGAGCCAGCTTGGGGCTGAGACCCCAGCTGCTCACGGGGAACCTTTGCAACTGAGATATCACTCCAGAATCTGAGCTGCTGTCTGTCAGGGACAGAAAGACCAGCCCTTTTTCTGTCACCGCCCTTCCTACCAGTCTTGATGTGGCTTCTTCTATAAATCTTTGGTTGTAAGACTTCTTCTGCTAGTCTTCAGCTGGTTATTTAGGTTGATTGCTCTATGTTTTAGTTCTAATTCCAGTTTGGTCCCGGGAGGAGGTGAGTGTACTTTCCACCTACTCCTTCGTCTCTTCTCTCATATTGAATCTTTTAAAAAAATATTTTATTGATTGATTTTTAGAGAGGGAAGAAGGGAAAGAAACAGATAGAGAAAGAGAGAAATAAAGATCAATTTGTTGTTCCACTTATTCATGCCGTTATTGGTTGATTCTTGTATGTGCCCTGACCAGCAATCAAACCTGCAACCTCAGCATGTCAGGATGACAGTCTAATCAATTAAACAACCTGGCCAGGGCCTCTGGTATTGAATCTTAAAATACGCCTTTACCCTTTTATTTACAAATAAGCATTTTCCCCAGCTATTTATTCACTTCAAAATCACTTCAATAAGCCAAAGTTGTCTAGAAATAGAACTGGAATATTTTCTGGAATTATCAGATTTTTCCAAATATATTGAAATAAACTTATCTACAGATCCTGCTTATCCCTATTATTTTCTAAAATGTTTATTTTCTACCTCCTCATAACAAAAAAATAAAATACCTACTGCCAGACAAATTATCTTTTAGTAGTATATCTCTTTTTTTTTTTTTTCTGAAGCTGGAAACGGGGAGGCAGTCAGACAGACTCCCACATGCGCCCAACCGGGATCCACCCGGCACGCCCACCAGGGGGCGATGCTCTGCCTATCCAGGCGTCGCTCTGTCGCGACCAGAGCCACTCTAGCGCCTGGGGCAGAGGCCAAGGAGCCATCCCCAGTACCTGGGCCATCTTTTTGCTCCAATGGAGCCTCGGCTGCGGGAGGGGAAGAGAGAGACAGAGAGGAAGGAGGCGGGGGTGGAGAAGCAGATGGGCGCTTCTCCTGTGTGCCCTGGCTGGGAATCGAACCCGGGACTCCTGCACGCCAGGCCGACGCTCTACCACTGAGCCAACCGGCCAGGGCTAGTATATCCCTTTTTTATCCTTAAATATATAGGAAGAGTATGACCATGGTGTCTAATAAAAATAATTATTTCTTGGGTTTTTTATATTTGATTTCATTATTTCCCAAAGCCAAAGACCAGGGTTTCACACACACTTACACACACACACACACCCACACACACACACCAACATTTATTTATTTTTATTCATTTTAGAGAAGAGAGAGAGAAGGGGGGAGGAGCAGGAAGCATCAACTCCCATATGTGCCTTGACCGGGCAAGCCCAGGGTTTCAAACCAGCAACCTCAGCATTCCAGGTTGACGCTTTATCCGCTGCGCCGCCACAGGTCAGGCACACATGAATATTTATAAAAGAAATGACAAGCCTCTTATTTTAATTATACTCCTCTTCTTATATATATCATAATTTTATCTATAAATTACATTGCATTATTATAAATTAAGCATATTGACTTGTTGGATTTATTGTCTTATTTGAAACTTACCGTATATTATTAGCTCTATTTCATTTTAATCTTGACTGACTTTATTTTATACAATACATTCAATAACTTATTTCTCAGTGTATTTTATAAAGTTTCTTGAAATACATTAATATATATATTTGAACCAAAAGGCTTTTTCTTGCTTTCTGGGTTCTGAATTAGACTTGACAATGAGAAGTGGCTTGACCAATTAGTTTAGCACATTTAGCAAGCTAAAACTGCAGCCCCAAGGTTTTGATTTTTTTTTTTTTTTGTATTTTTCTGAAGCTGGAAACGGGGAGAGACAGTCAGACAGACTCCCGCATGCTCCCGACCGGGATCCACCCGGCACGCCCACCAGGGGTGACGCTCTGCCCACCAGGGGGCGATGCTCTGCCCCTCTGGGGCGTCGCTCTGCCGCAAACAGAGCCACTCTAGCGCCTGGGGCAGAGGCTAAGGAGCCATCCCCAGCGCCCGGGCCATCTTTGCTCCAATGGAGCCTTGGCTGTGGGAGGGGAAGAGAGAGACAGAGAGGAAGGAGGGGAGGGGGGTGGAGAAGCAAATGGGCGCTTCTCCTATGTGCCCCGGCCGGGAATCGAACCCGGGTCCCCTGCACGCCAGGCCGACGCTCTACCGCTGAGCCAACCAGCCAGGGCCAGGTTTTGATTTTTTTTAAGTTTTAAACAAATAATAAAAGCATTTATCAAAAATCGTTAGATTGGCAACAGTGTAATAAAATTACCAATATTTCCATTTCCCCAATACTTTCTGAGTGTATCTGGTTGAATAAGTTGCTTCCAAGTAAAGGAGTAAGGGTTATAATTAAGAGTCATTAGCCTGACCAGGCAGTGGCGCAGTGGATAGAGCGTGGGACTGGGATGCCGAGGACCAAGGTTTGAGACCTCGAGGTCACCAGCTTGAGCACAGGCTCATCTGGTTTGAGAAAAAGCTCACCAGCTTGGACCCAAGGTCGCTGGCTCGAGCAAGGAGTTACTTGGTCTGCTGTAGCCCCACGGTCAAGGCACATATGAGAAAGCAATCAATGAACAACTAAGGTGTCGCAACGAAAAACTGATGATTGATACTTCTCATCTCTCTCTGTTCCTGTCTGTCTGTCCCTATCTATCCCTCTCTCTGTCTCTGTAAAAAAAAAAAAAAAGTCATTAAACAAGTCTAGGTAAAGCGTTTTTGTCATGGTTTCCCAGAAAGGGAGAAAGCAAATAATTCTAATAGCTTGGTAATAAATCTTTCCATAGGTCAGGTCATTTCTAATCCATTGCTGTGGGCAAGTTGAAAGGAGATCTCAGTAAACTGGCCCTTGATAGATCACTAAAATTAGTTTCATGACATCTGGAAAATAACTCAGGACTTCAAAGATTGAGTGGTATCACTATAAAAAAAATCCTCCATTCCCATCTAAATAGTTGTGTGAACAAAACTTCTCAGGACTTACATCAATAGCAAGAAAAAACAGGAATAAAATCAATGTTACACTGTCTCATTCTAACAATAATATGTTCATCCACAAACAGTGAGATCCCATTCATCTCATTTAACATCAAAGAGGATAAATGCCAAAGAAAACATCTCAGAAGATGTCCGAGGGAGAAAAACACCTTACCTATGGAAGAGCAAGGTGAGAAGGTACACTGGGCTTCTCCACAGAAACAGCACAAGCCAGAAGAGAACGGAGTGGAATACTTACAGCTTTGAGAGAAAACAATCCACCTACCCACCTAGAATTCTGTACCCCACAAAACTGCCCTTTGTTTATTTTTTAATTTTTTATTTATAGAGAGAGGGATAGACAGGGACAGACAGGAACAGAGAGAGATGAGAAGCATCAATCATCAGTTTTTCGCTGCAACACCTTAGCTGTTCATTGATTGCTTTCTCATATGTGCCTTGACCGCGGGCCTTCAGCAGACCAAGTAACCCCTTGCTCGAGCCAGTGACCTTGGGTCCAAGCTGGTGAGCTTTTTGCTCAAGCCAGATGAGCCCAAGCTCAAGCTGGCGACCTCGGGGTCTCGAACCTGAGTCCTTCCGCATTCCAGTCCGACGCTCCATCCACTACGCCACTGCTTGGTCAGGCCAAAACTGCCTTTTAAAGGAACAGGAGACATAAAGACTTCCTCAGATAAACAAAAAAATTGAGGAAATCTGTTTCCAGTAGACCTGCCTTGCAAAACATGTTTTTAAAAGTTCTTCAGAGGAAAAAAGAACGTCCTTCAAAGAAAAGGAAATGAGAAGTTTGAATTTACATAAAGGAAGAACATTAGAATATATATATATAATTTTAGAGAGAGTGAGAGAGACAGAAAGGGAGAGAGGTGAGAAGCATCAACTCATACTTGCAGCACCTTAGTTGTTTATTGATTGCTTCTCACATGTGCCTTGACTGGGGGGCTCCAGCTGAGTCAGTGACCCCTTGCTCAAGCCAGTGACCTCAGGGCTCAAGCCAGCAACCATGGGCTTCAAGCCAGCAACCTCTGGGTGCAAGCCAGTGACCATAGGGTCATGTCTATTATCCCATGCTCAAGCCAGCAACCCCATGCTCAAGCCAGCAACCCCATGCTCAAGCCGGCAACCCTGCACTAAAGCCATATGAGCCCAGGCTCAAGCTGGTGACCTCAGAGTTTCGAACCTGGGACCTCAGCACCCCAGGTCAACACTCTACCTACTGCAGCACCACCTGTCAGGTTCCCCTGCAGTTTTTAAACATCATTTTAAATTTCAGGCAGTAAACATGTGAGCCAATATAGGCTAAGTAGGGAGTGTTAATAATTTGAGATTTTAACATTGAAACTCTGAAAGGGTCCTTTCAGGAAGTACATTATAAAGGAGTTTTCTGGACAAAGAGAAAATGAATTTCTTACCTCCTACCAACAAGTAGGTGTTAGGAAATAGGGTTTTTGCTTGCATAAGTGCCCTTGCGTGGCCTGAGTGAAAGAGATCAAATATTCCATCTGCGTATATTCTGACAGGTCTGTCAGCTGTGGGAGAAAGAAAACATCATCAACAGAACTGCAGACCAAAGCCCAGTTACCTGGTTCTTCTATCAGGATAGCATTTTAGGAAAGTTTACCTGGATAAGATACAGGTCTACATACCATCGATTTCATATTTGTGCAGGAAATTAACTTTACAAAGATAGTCTCTTGAGGACATCAAAGCAGAGTAAAAACATAACAAAATTAAGACTGACCCAGAATACACATTTTTAGCTAATAGGAAAGACAGACACAAAGCACTGGGGAGTTGTCCTGACCCAGAGTGGAGTCTCAGGTGTCTGAGCTGGCACATCCAGACAGGCCAGGAATTACCAAAGGCTTGGCAGAGTCGGTCCTGTGGGAATATCACGGCAGAAGTAAAGGAGGGGCTCAATGAAAGGGACAAATGACTTGATCCTTGAATCTGCCAGTCCTGAATGAAGACCCCTGTGCTGTTTGCAAAGGCAGTGTTGTGCAGGAGTCGCTCACACTGCTCAAAGAGACAGTTGTGCACTTTTATTCCTAACTCCAAGTTACACTGGTAGCCTGAAATCAGCCTTGGTTGGAATATTTACACCACAGAAATTGGCAAGTGCTACAAATCAGGACTTATGTCGCCCCACTCCTGGAGTGCCAATTGTTAAACATTTGACAGCATACCACAATGTAAGGGTCACTCCTTAACCTCTTGGTATCATGAGAGATGGGGGAGGGGAACCCATGCCCCAAAGAGAGGAGAATCAGGGTACAAAAGTTACATGTGGGGGTGGTACTTAGGGTTGGAGGCAAGCGACCAACACAGGTCAAGAATGAAGTAGCCACAGATGGTGTGCGCGCGTGCGCACGCACACACACACACACACATCTCCTCTTCCTCCCAAACACCACAAGAATTACAAAGAAAGAATTAAAAAAGCATAATACCTCAGGGGCAGAGGAAATAAGAAAGGCAACAAGAGTGGAAGAGAGATGTCTACATTTCAGAAAGCTGATTGCCAAGTGCTGAGTGTGTACTGGGAGCAAGCCTGGGGTGGGGCCGGGAGGGAAAGGGGATGCTGGTTTGTTTGTTTGTTTGTTTGTTTGTTTTTTATAAGGCTAAGAGTCTTACTGACTTTTTAAACTGCACACATGTATTATGTTGATGATATAAAAATAAATTTAGAAAAAGAAATCAATGTGAACCTCAGCTGAGTGATGTTGGAAGACTTAAGACTTAAAATTGTGCTTATTTCTTGATGTAATACAACCTCATTAATTTGGAACATGAATTGAAAGAAATGTTACATTAATAGATTCAGATGGCAAAATGTTTCTAATAAATTAATTTTCTCTAATAAAAAGAAACTTGAGGCTCTATGTCAGGGAATTGCAATGATTTCCAATTACACACCATTTTGAACAAACCGAATTGCCTTCGCAGGATGATCTTGTATTCTAAATAAGGCACCGTAAATAGAAAGTGCTTTGAAATAACAAACTGCCTAATGAGAGATCCTTGGTTTCAATGCTCTTATTCATTTGAATTCAATTGAAGAAAATTTGTTTTAAGTTATAAATCCCAGAGGAGAGCAGATGGCAGTTCTGCAGAACTTTTTTCTTATTGACTCAGAGGTGATCAAGATAAATGGATTCAGGAAGCAGGGAGGAAAGCAACGTAAAGGAAGATGACATAATTACTGAGAAAAGCGACACTTAGTAAATCTTTTAAGAGTATTTGTGGAGTTGATTTTGCAATAAGCTCACTTTTACAACTGTAATGTGTCAGCAAGTTCCAGACTGGGAAAATTTACAGGACTGGAAAAAAAAAAAAAAAAAGGAACCCTCTCACTTTAACAAATAAACTTTAAGAAAAAAAAGAGAGAGATGAAATGTGGGGAGGAACATGAAGATTAAAAGATATATCAGCCTGACCAGGCGGTGGCGCAGTGGATAGAGCGTCGGACTGGGATGCAGAGGACCCAGGTTCGAGACCTCGAGGTCGCCAGCTTGAGCGTGGGCTCATCTGGTTTGAGCAAAAGTCTACCAGCTTGAACCCAAGGTCGCTGGGTCCAACAAGGGGTTACTTGGTCTGCTGAGGGCCCGCGGTCAAGGCACATATGAGAAAGCAATCAATGAACAACTAAGGTGTTGCAAGCGCAATGAAAAACTAATGATTGATGCTTCTCATCTCTCTCCGTTCCTGTCTGTCTGTCCCTGTCTATCCCTCGCTCTGACTCACTCTCTGTCTCTGTAATAAATAAATAAATAAATAAATAAATAAATAAATAAATAAATAAATAAATAAATAAATAATAAAGACTTAAAAATACTTTAATAAAAGATATATCAACATACTGTATAGATCTGGGATCAAACAAACTAAATAATGACATAAGATGATTGAGAATTGTAACACAATATTGGATGATATTAAAGAATTACTGGTAATTTTTCAGGTGAGATAATGGTATAGTGATAATGCTTTAAAAAAATTTTTTTTATTCATTTTAGGGGAGAGTAGGAGCAGGAAGCATCAACTCCCATATGTGCCTTGACCAGGCAAGCCCAGGGTTTTGAACTGGTGACCTCAGTGTTCCAGGTCAATGCTTTATCCATTGCGCCACCACAGGTCAGGCTGATAATGCTTTTAAAAAGTCATTTTACATACACACACAAACAAATATTTATAGGTGAAATGACAGGAAGCCATAGCACTGAAAGAATTCAAGAGGGAAGACCAGATGGGGGCGTGCAGGGGGCAAGGCCCAGTTGCCAAAAAATAAATTCTTCCAACAACCTGAGTGAGCTCAAAAGTAGACCGATCACCAGTTCATCCTCCAGATAAGAACTAGGCCCTGGGTGACACCGTGAGTGCCTTGTGAGACCTTAGCAGGGGCCTCAGCTAAGCCAGGCTCGGACCCGGGGCCATGAAAATGATGGCATAGCAAGTGTGCGTAGTTTTAAGCCACTAGGACTGTGGCAGTGTGTTATGCAGCACAGAAAATGATGGCATTACACACTTTCTGCCCACAGATTATAAAATTTCTTAAGCATTTCAAGTAAATTCCTGTGTATCCTGAAGTTAGAGTAAGTATATTAGATAAATGTGGTGTTCTGGTAAAATGCATGTCTGTACACCACACAGTACTAACCATGCTTTAAATAACTTATACATAACGAACTATGTAGAACGCAAAAATGATGCTGAATACTTGTTTGAGGACTGTGGATACAACTAATGACCAAGGTACAGTACTCTGGGGAAAACGATTGTTTTAACTTTCTGGATCTTACATTCCAAAATTTTATAAATTATTTAACACTTTGAAGTAAATGAAATGATGAAGGGGGCTATGCTTAACTCATATCTGACACCATATACTATAACTATAAAACCTCTAAGCCGTGGTTGGTTGGCTATGTGGTAGAGTGTTGACACAGCATGTGGAAGTCCTGGTTCAATTTCCACTCAGGGCACACAGGAGAAGCAACCATCTGCTTCCCCACCCACCCACTCCCACCCCCACCTCCTCTCTCTCTCTCTCTCTCTCTCTCTTCCTTTCTCATAGCCATGGCTCTATTGATTCAAGCGTGTTGGCCCCAGGCACTGAGGATGGCTCTGTGGAGCCTCTGCCTCAGGCGCTAAAAATAGCTCGGTTGTGAGCTTGGGCCCCAAATCAGCAGAGCATCAGCCCCAGACGGGGGTTACCAGGTGGATCCTGGTAGGGGATAGAGTCTGTCTATCTCCCTCCTCTCACTTAAATAAAAACAAAACAAAAAACGTCTAGAAGAAAACAGGAGAAAATCTCAGTGACTTTGGCAAAAATTTCATAATTGGACCCAAAAGGGTATATTATAAAACCTAAAAAATGATAAATTGGACCTTAGTTAAAACTTATGCTCTTCAAAAGATATTTTTACAAAAATGAAAAGGCAAGTTAGGGAGAAAATATTTGCAAAAAATATATATATCTGATATAGGACTTGTATCTAGACTATATAAAGAACTCCCAAACCTCCATAAGACAACTCATTTTTGAAAGGACAAAAAAAAAATTAACAGATACTTCACCAAAGAAAATAAATATGTGGATAGCAAATAAGCTCATGGAAAGATGCTCAATATGATTAGTCATCATGGAGATGCAAACTAAAGCCAGAATGATATACCACTTCACACCCCTAGAATGGCTAAATTAAAAATATATATATTGACCATATGCCCTGGCCAGATGGCTCGGGTAGTTAGAGCCCTGTCCCAAGGTGCAGAGGTTGCTGGTTCAATCCCCAGTCAGGGCACATACAGGAACACATGTTCCTGTCTCTCTCCTGCTCTCTCTCCCTCTCTCTAAAATCAATAAACACATTTAAAAAAAATAAAAATATTGACAATAGCTATCAAGTATTGGTGAGGATAAGAGACATGGACAGGAGTGGGGTGGTTACAGGGGGTGGGGGGAGAGAAGGAGGGAGAGGGGGAGGGAGAGGGGGAGGGGTACAAGGAAAACTGGATAGAGGGTGACGGAGGACAATCTCTCTTTGGGTGATGGGTATGCAACAGAACTAAATGACAAGATAACCTGGAAATGTTTTCTTTGAATATATGTACCCTGATTTATTGATGTCACCCCCCCATTAAAATAAAAATTTATTTATAAAAAAAAAAAGTATTGGTGAGGATATAGAGCAACTGAAATTCTTACACATTGCTAGTGGGAATGTAAAGCGGTACAATTATTTTGAAAAGCAGTTAAGCCGTTGCTTAAAAAGTTAAACGTATACCTACCATACAGCCAGAAAGGAGGCAATCACCAACTGCATTATACCTGAGTTCACAATTTTGTGTGTTATGATGTTTCTTCATATTGCTTCAGATTCAGGCACTAGCAAAAGCGTGATCTTTCATTTTTTATTATGGCTATTAGCAACCTACACTTAAATAATGCCTTGAAAGTATGTATGATTTACAAAGCCCATATATTTCACTGGATCATCGCATCAACTCTGTGAGGTAGGCAAGGGAGAGAGGACTTCCTATCCTCCTCGCACAGAGGGGCAAAGTGGAAGCTCAGCGAAGTTCAGCTTACCCGACGTCATACAACTAAACACCAGTGACTAGGGCAACTGTATAACTGATGTACAAAAGAAGGTGGCACAAAAATGAACCCTTTAAAATCTAATAGTTATATATTTTATAAAGTATATATAGTTATATATACACTTTATAATTTCCCTCTACTTATAGCCAGTAATACTATTTTTTTTTTTTTTGGTATTTTTCTTTAGTTGGAAACGGGGAGGCTGTCAGACAGACTCCCACATGCGCCCGACCGGGATCCACCCGGCATGCCCACCAGGGGCGATGCTCTGCCCATCTGGGGCGTTACTCTGTTGTAACCAGAGCCATTCTAGCACTTGAGGCAGAGGCCATAGAGCCATCCCCAGCGCCCGGGCCATCTTTGCTGCAGTGGAGCCTCGGCTGCGGGAGGGGAAGAGAGAGACAGAGAGGAAGGAGAGGGGGAGGGGTGCAGAAGCAGATGGGCGCTTCTCCTGTGTGCCCTGGCCAGGGATCAAACCCGGGACTCCCGCACGCCAGGCCAACGCTCTACCACTGAGCCAACCAGCCAGGGCCTATTTTTTATTTTATCTTTTATTTATTGATTTTAGCCAGAGACAAAGGGAGAGAGAGAGAGAGAGAGGAACATCAATCCATTCCTGTATGTGCCCTGACCAGAGATCGAACCAGCAACCTCTACACTTTGGGCCAATGCTCCAACCAACAGAGCTATCTGGTCAGGGCCAGTAATACTATTTTAATAAATGATGATTGATGTTTGCTTTTTAAGTACATTAACATTAAAAAAAGAGCACATTAAAGAAAAATTATAGTACAGGTGGCAATATATATATATATATATATATATATATATATATATATAAATTCATTAGGGTAGCTTTGGAAAATGAATTTGAAAACTACATACAGTGGAAACAGAATAACATATATCCCCTTTCTGAGCAGGAAAATGGGAAATCGGAACTGTTTCTCTCTGAGAAGAAAGTCAGCTTTAATGAAAAGAAACCTAAGATAGAGTCACTTGGACTTTCCCTTTACTGTAAGACACAGGCATGATTCCTTCTGGCTCAGGACACACACCAAACCCTGTAGACCCAAAGCTCCAAAGCCGGACTAGTTGAGTTAAGGTCAAAGGTACTGATTCCGACTGCCCTACCACTTTTCTTGATGTTTCATCATCCTTGTGACCTCATTAATGAGGTCCAGGAGCTAGGAACTATGACCAGCGTTTGGCATTACCTCCTTCAGAAATTATGCGCTAGCCCCTGTTTGGGCAGACTAAGGCTGTGAAACATTGTAGGCAATTGTATTGTCATAAAATAGGGCTAGTTAAGGAAATAGTGAAAGATTTCAGTTATAACTGTAATCTTGAAGCACATTATAAACCCTAAGTGGTAGGTCTGTTTTGTCTTTTTTATGGAATGTTCAAGACAGTGCCACAAAAAGGTAATTGCTTAGCACTCTTGAAAATTACAAAACACTTCAAAAAAAAAAAGTAATGTTTTTCTTATTTTCTTTAAAAAGTAGTCCATTTTGCTTGTTTATTGTGCTCATTAGATTCCACATAGGAGTGGAATCACATGGTACTTGTGTTTCTCTGACTGGCTTATTTCACGTAGCATAATGCTCTCCAGGCCCAAGCTGCAAAAGGTAAGATTTCCTTTTTTTAATGGCCGCATAGTATTCTGTTGAGTAAATAAATGCACTGCTACTTTTTTATCCATTCATCTACTCATGGGCACTTGGGTTGCTTCTAGATCTTGGCTATTGTAAATAATGCTGCAGTGAACATAGGGCTGCATACATTCTCTTGAATTAGTATTTCAGGATTCTTAGGATATATTCCCAGAAGTGGGATGGCTGGGTCATAAAGCAGTTCCATTTTTAACTTTCTGAAATAACTCCATACTGCTCTCCACAGTGGCTGCACCGGTCTGCACTCCCTCATGGACTCGGACACAGTGTGGTGATCGCTGGGAAGTGGGAGGGGGAGGAGGGTGGGAGGGGTAAATGGTGGTGGATGAAGACTTGACTTGGGGGCAGAAACACACAATAGGGTGTGCAGAGATATGTTGTAGAATGGGCTCCTGAAACCTGTATGCTTATGTTAACTAGTATCACCCTAGTAAATCCAATTTAAAAAGTAGTCCAGCAGCAAGTTTTTAAAAAATGCCCGAGCTTTTCTAATAATCGTACAATGCTCCAACAATTAATTAGTATAATCTCCCCATCACTTCCTCCAACCTCTATCAGCACTTACTCTTATTTTTTATTATTAATTTTAGAGAGAAACATTGATTTGCTGTTCCACTTACGCATTCATTGGATGATTTTTGTCTGTGCCCTGACCGGGGATCGTACCCGCAACCTTGGGGTATCGGGACAGGACAATGCTCTGACCAGCTGAGCCACCCTCCAGGGCCCCGACAGTTACTCTTAAGCAGCAGTTCTTGCAATGCAGTCCCACAACAGGCAGCATCAACATCAGCCGGGAACTTGTTAGAAATGTCAATTCTTGAGCATTTCGGCCTCAGACCTACCTCATCAGAAACTCTGAGGCTTCAGCCCAGCACTCTAGTTTAACAAGCCCTCCAAGGGATTCTTAGCACGCTGAAATGTGAGGACCACTGCTCTAATAAACCTATGGTTATTAGAGTGAGGTCTAAGGCTAATATGTGCATTCCGGGTAATCAAATAACTAACGATGTGTCACATCTTAACACTGATGTTAAAAGTTCTTTTTTTTTTTTTTTTGTATTTTTCCGAAGCTGGAAACGGGGAGAGACAGTCAGACAGACTCCCGCATGCGCCCGACCGGGATCCACCCGGCACACCCACCAGGGGGCGACGCTCTGCCCACCAGAGGGCGATGCTCTGCCCCTCTAGGGCATTGCTTTGTTGCGACCAGAGCCACTCTAGCGCCTGGGGCAGAAGCCAAGGAGCCATCCCCAGCGCCCGGGCCATCTTTGCTCCAATGGAGCCTCGGCTGCGGGAGGGGAAGAGAGAGACAGAGAGGAAGGGGAGGGGGAGGGGTGGAGAAGCAGATGGGCGCCTCTCCTGTGTGCCCTGGCCAGGAATCGAACCCGGGACTTCTGCACGCCAGGCCAATGCTCTACCACTGAGCCAACCGGCCAGGGGATGTTAATGAAGTTCCTCAGCCAGGTGTCCCTCAACATCACAAATTCCCTTGCATAACTTCCCAGGGTCATCACCGAAGATAAGAGGGGAGAATTTCTCTTCTAAGACTAGGAGTTCACCTTTCCTCCATCTCACTCCTCCTGTGGTGACCCGTGTTCCACAGAGCCCAGTGCACAGCTAATTAAAAATGTACCACCATCTTATTCCGCTTGGCTCTCTGGGTTTAAACTGCTTGGTGGTTAGAAAAGGTGAGGGTGCCCAATCTCACCCAGTTTGGTTGATGCTGGCTCAAAGCATCAGAGCAGCTCTCTCTCATTCTATTTTGAGAGGACAAGCTCCTTCTCTTGTCCCAAAGTTCCATTCATTCATTCACTCACTCAGGAAACATTTGCTGAGCACACAGTGCTTGACAAGCACACCTGCAGGCGCTGGTGAGACAGCGTTGAGCACGCTGCAGAAGATCAGAGCTACTGTCTCCCTGTCTTGTTAACACACCTTCCACCTCCCGTTCAACATCTGATCATATTTCACTGAGCTCCGTGGTCCGCTGTGGCCCGTGCTACAGGGGAGCCCGATGTGGAGGACAAAGCAGGAGCTTCAGGTAAAAGGGACTTGGGGTCAAACCCTCACTATAACCCATTAAGCAAGGACATTTGACAAGTAACTTTTCAGTTCTCCAAGTCTCATTTACCTCATCTGTACAAAAGACACAATCACACCCATCACACACAATTTTTGCAAGGACTGAATGAGACGGAGCACAAGGAAGAGCACTTGGCAGAGGGCCTTTTCCCTTCCCTAGAAAACAGGGTCCTTTTCTGCTCGGGCCCAAAGCTCATCCTTTCACTGTAGGCCAGATCTGTTCTCTTCATAACTACCTGGACTTTCAGCACATCTTTTGGATTTACCTGAGCTGTTGGTTAAAAATGTGGATGCTGGGGCCTTGTGCCAGATTTAGGGGTGGGAGAGAGAGAGCAGGAAATCTGCTTCTTTAACAAATTTACCAGCTTGTTCCTTGCACCCTGAAGACTGCAAACAACTGGCCTGGCTGCTCTGAACTGCTGCCCCACGCCACTTCTAGCCTCCCTCAAAAGTAACAAAAAGCTCACTCATTCAGCCGCTCTCCGCCTCACTTCACTCTCTCTAAGCTCCAGTAAGTCCTCACTTAGCAATAGGTTCAGTGACTTTAGTGAAACGAGGTATAACAAAACCAATTTTATCATAGGCTAACTGATCTAAACAAGGGTTAGGTTCCTGTGGCACTCATCCACGTTATGACGAAACCACATCGAGCAAAACAACGTTATTCAAGGAGCCACTGAGCTCAGAAAGAGCAGGCAGCGTGTCATAGTTGAGAGATCAAGCTTGAACACAAAGAGTTTGGAGATCAAACACCAGCGTCACTACTTACCAATGGTTCTCACAGTGTGGTCCCTCAGTGACAGCATCACCTGGGAACTTGTTAGGCAGGCAAGTTCTTAGGCCACACCAAGTGGCCTGACTCAGAGACACTGGAGTGAAGCCCAGCTATCTGTGTTTTAACAAGCCCTCCACATGACTTTCTTGCACGCTCAAGTGTGAGAACCGCAGCCACTTACTAGCTGAACAACCCTGTGTAGATTCACAGCTTCTCTAAAGCCTCCATTTCCTCCCCTGAGAAAGACTTGAAGTACTAACCCCATAGAGTTGTGACGGTGAAATGACATGATACATATAAAGAACTTAACAATAGTTAACAGAATATATAGCTATGGTTTTTATTATTAAGAAAACTGTCCTTTGTCCTATGGATTCTATTAAACTTGGGACGTCTGTTTTTGAGTCACCTTGCATGGTTCATAGCTTACCTGTTAACCAGTCTGATTCTCCGTTCCATCCCAACCCCGTGGAACGCCGTTCGTTTACTGCTACCTGGCTCTCCAGCTCTGCGCCTTCACTCCCTGTCCCACTTGCCCAGAACACCTTTGCATTTTCTGCCCACACTGTCCCCACCTTCCTTCTCCCAAAAGGATCAGCTGAGGTCGGCTCCCAGGTCCTGCCTGACCGCTCCAGGCCAAATGAATCCGCCTTTCTTAAAACTGCCCGTTTTCACCTGTGTTGCACACGCACGGACACTACTGGTGGGTTTGACTTCAGATCTAGTTGTCTTGTCTCTTTGATTATAATGCAGCACTTGGGAAACGGAGGCAGTCCCGTGTGGTTCTTTGTAAATCGCTCCCCTAGCCAGCTCTGGTATGCACTGAAGGAGTGAATGAATGAAAAACTCCTAGAACGGAGCCCAGGCTCTTTCATTTAAGGCACACTTGGAGAAACCTTTTTTTTTAAACAGACTTAAGAAAGGTAATAATTATTGTAGCTTAAGTTTGTATAAGCCTTCAGAGTTTAAAAAATGCTTTGGAATTTTTAACTGACCCTACTTATCACAAACACCTTGTGAAGCAGGTGTCATTGTCCCTGTTCACACATGAGGAAACAGACTCAGATCATTTTTTGTGACTTGTCCAAGGCTGTCGAACGTGTAAGTGGCGGAAGCGCAGCTCCGACACAGACATCTCGCTGTATCTTTTCCCTGGCTACTTTGGCTTGTTGAGTTTATTACTGGTGGTGCCATCCTCGCGCTGTGCTATCGTCTCTAAATTCAACTCTCTGACTGAAAGCGAGAGCTGCTCGCATCATGACGGGCCTTTCGGCACTTTGGGTGTCAAGACAGGGCCCGTTGGGAGAAGGACAGTCCGGCCTCACCTGGTGTTCCTAGGCGGGCCTGAGCAATGGTCAGTTTTTCATGGGGTGCTTGGCACTGGCAGCTGATTTCATCTGCAAACTGGGCAGGTGCAGTCAGAGTCTAGAAGGGAAAAAGAGAAAGGGAATAGAGTCTGACAAACTTGCCTTTGGCACTAACTTCTCCTGAAGTTTTACTTCTGTTGGCTACGCCGGTATGATCAAGAATGTGTCGGCTGAGTCTTTCAGAGAAATACTGTACTGTTAGAAATAAAAGCAGGGTCATTGTCACTGAAACCTTCTTCTGACTGCCGCTTCTGAAATAATAAGAGCGCTTTAGTGTCTACTCTAGGCCAGGGACCGGATGAGGTACTCTGAATATGTTAATTCTTTGAGGCCCCACTGCACCCTGGGATGGCTACATCTGCTATCCTTGTACAGAAGAGGGTCAGACCATCTCCATTTCACAGAAAAGAAAACTGAGGCTCAAGAGGATTAAGAGATATGCTAAGTCCTGCCCTTGGAAAGGCACAATGCTCAGTTTTGAACATTTCACACCCAGCAAGGGCAGGCTTCAAGCATTGAGACTTACCCACGCCCTGGGGTACTCAGCTGGAAGGAATGTCATACTCAGCAGTGTGGCCGATATCTGTATTTCACACACACGAGCCTGGCCAGTCACAGATTCTGACGTCTCCTCAGTACAAAGGCCGGAGATGCTATCTGGTCCCAGGCAGGGCCTAAAAGCACAGCATTTCTGGCCGGCTGCAGATAACTGCTCCCATGGTAGCTCCAACAGCCAGCGACGGCTGGATGCCCCGCCCCAGGCAGCTGGGGCTCTGGGAGGCGCTGTGAGGGAGATGTAGTCACTTGGAAGCCTGCCCGGGAAGTGGCTCTGCATTTTTTAGTCAGCCTCTTAAAATGAAAACCTCACTCTCTCCAGACAGAGGAAGACAAAGCAAGCGGTGCTTTCGTAAACAGGGCAGAGTTGTCCGTTTGTAGTCTTTGAAGTGTGCCATTACCATGATCATCACTACATCGACTTTGGTATTTTTAAAGCTGAGGTCATTGTAACTATTACTCATACTGCTGCCTAGATTGTTTCTTAGAGATAGACACAGGTGTTCCTCAACCTCGTATGACTCTACTGAAGAATGATCCATACATTTGCAGAGGGGCTGTGACCCATTTCTGCCATTCATTTATTCGATCGTTTGTGCATTCACCTACTCGCACGCTCATTCACATATACAGTGTGTCCGTAAAGGCATGGTGCACTTTGGACCGGTCACAGGAAAGCAACAAAAGACAATAGAAATGTGAAATCTGCACCAAATAAAAAGAAAACCCTCCCAGTTTCTGTAGGATGATGTGGCAGCATGTGCGCATGCGCAGATGATGACGTAACACCGTGTATACAGCGGAGCAGCCCACGGCCATGCCAATAGAGATGTGGACGGTACAGAGGAAAATTCAGTGTGTTCTGTGGCTCGCTAAATTAGAATCCGTGACCAAAGTGCAATGTGAATATTGGTGCGTTTATAATGAAGCGCCACCACATAGGAATAACATTACTGGGTGGGATAAGCAGTTGAAGGAAACCGGCAATTTGGTGGAGAAACTCCGTTCTGGTAGGCCATCAGTCAGTGACGAGTCTGTAGAGGCTATACGGATAGCTACCTAAGGAGCCCTAAAAAATCTGTGTGTGAGCCCACATCGAACTGCACTGAATAGATATGAAACTGGGAGTTTCCCTTTTATTTGGTGCAGATTTCACATTTCTATCGTCTTTTGTTGCTTTCCTGTGACCGGTCAAAAGTGCACCATGACTTTATGGATACACTGTATGTCAGGCACTATCTCAGAACTGGGGACACAAGTAGGGATAAGATCAGTCTCCGTCCTTCAGGAGTCCCCGTTCTCTTTGGTACTGCCAAGAACCGCCCCAGTCCCATTCCCACGCCCCTCCCCATTGTAGCCCTTCCGCCCTGGAAGCTGGAGTCCTGCCTCCGAGTTGTTTGGAGACCTCCCAGTTGCCTGAGATGCTTAACCCTTGCCATCCCGTTCAGCGTTCTGAGAGCAGACCAACACTTGGGGTGGGGATTCAGGAAACTGGAGTCCTTTATTGGGTCTTTTTCAGATACATTAAGGTGACCTTGTGGGCCACGGAGGGCCAGGCCAGCATGTCTAATGTGCTAAAGGAGCACAGTGACAAGAGCAGAGCTGCATAGCCACAGAACTGGGTTTGAATCCTCTTCCAGCACGTACAGGCTGTGTGTTCTAATTTGGCTCTCCTGCTGGAAAGGACCCAGCACCCACCCGAGTTAGTGCGAGAGATGAAGGGTTGTTTTAGGGCTACCCTGGCACAGAAACTGGGGGTGGCGTGGGGGAAGGGGCAGCGCCTGGCCCCGGAGAGCTCTGCCCCGACCTGGCTGCTCTCTGCGTGTGATTTTCTGTCCCACACCCATTTACCCGACATCTTTCCACCATGTTCAAGTCTCTGCTTGCCTTTCCCCTTATAAACTTCAGTTTGAATGGGGCCCATCTTGGCTTCCTCGGCCTCCCTTTCCAACATTATTCACTCATCAGCTTCTTACTGAATCTTTCACCCCCAGCTCTCGCCCCTAACAACTTACTGCTTCTTCCATGTTTCCCAGTTCAAATGCCTAAGGGGGAAGCGGATTGGCCACACTCATGTGTTCAAACCAGGCCACATTGGCAGCTGTGGCTGGTAAGGGGAGGAGGAGTGATGAGGGAGGTCACAGGCGACCTGTCACTGCACTTGTTTTTTAATTTTTATTTTATTTATTCATTTTAGAGAGGAGAGAGAGAGAGAGGGAGAGAGAGAGAGACAGAGAGAGGGGGGGGGGAGGAGCTGGAAGCATCAACTCCCATATGTGCCTTGCCCAGGCAAGCCCAGGGTTTCGGACCGGCGACCTCAGCATTTCCAGGTCAACGCTTTATCTACTGCACCACCACAGGTCAGGCTCACTGCGCTTTTAACAGGCGCTGACGTCGGGGCAAGAAATGTATTTGACTTTCTGTGCTCTTAAAAGGAAGTTCCTTAACCTAGTTGAGTCTCACTTTCACTTATCAAACGGACATCAATCTGGCAGGGTTGATGTGAAAAATAGAGATAATTATGTCAAGTACCTGGTACTCAATAAATTGTGGCAATTATTATTAATGCTATCAGTATTCATTATTATACTTCATAATATATAATGATTTATATTATGATAATAATAGATAATGCAGTTCCCCATAAAAACAAGCACATTGACTCTGAATGAACTTCTAGAACACAGCCCAAATAGCTGAATGGATTAGCAAATGGCGTTCTTATAGTAATGATTCATTAAGCTTTAAAACGTGTGGACAGTGAATCTTTTCCACATGATCTAAAATTAACTACTTGGGGATGTTTTATGTGCTAGTCACAAAGCTTATTAAAGAGATAAGGTGTTGTCATTTTTCCAAGAAAGGTGTATTCTAGACTAGAGTGTGAAGTCTGGTAATTAAAGCAGAGATAGAGAAAGTTGTAAAGCAACAATAGTTAGTCAAAGGTGAAGAAAAGGTTTCTATGCACTGTGTATGTTGTTCTTAATTATTGTGGCCTAGAAGTTGGAAAAAGGGGGAAGCAAAGAGATGGGAGGCAGAGTCCACGGCGTGCTTGTATGTGCATGTGTGCACATGAGCGTGTGTGCCTAGGAGCGCCTGAGCGTCTGTCCCAGTGGCTAGCATGGAGAAGAAGGGGTATTTCTCGTTGTGTATGAGGTACCGTACTTGGAATGGGAGAATGCAAAAATAGGTGAGCTCCAGCCTTGCTCTCCAGAAGACTGCCTTCCCAAATGAGCCAGAAAACTGCTTGGGTTGAAAGTCCAGCTCTGCCTTCAGTAGGACCTTGGATAAGGGCCCGCCACCACCAACCAGCCCTGGGAGCTGAGGCAGTATTTTGTTTTAGTCTGAGCACCCTAGAACGACTCCTCGGAGACGGAACAAATCATTTGATTTACAAGGAATTCTAAACTACTCAGGGTCTGTATCCTCCAGGTACAAGGGGAGGACCAACCTCAGCACCATGGGATTAAGAGGCTCCAGAGGGGCAGGGACTGGTCCCCTCTGGCCTCCAGGCTCTATACCCGCCTGCAGGGACCCACGCACCATCTGTTCCTCACTGTTTGTCAGAGCTGGAATGGTTCCAGAGAACCTCTGGGCAGGCATAAAACTGAGGCCTAGGAACATAACAGCTAAATCTTTGAGTACTTACTTAGTGCCATGTATATCTATCTATATATATGCTAAGCACTTGAACCATACTAGTTATTTAATTTGTACCACAGCAGGGTGAGGCAAGTACTGTCTCCACTGAATTGTACAGCGACACCAAGCGGCAGAACGAAGCAACAGCCGTGTTTGGTCCCTCAGACTCAGTTACCTTTTTGGCTCCCTTTGAACTGAGGAAACTCTCAGGATTCTTAGACAATTAGGATGGAGGGGCCACAAAAAGGAAATACTGGACTTCTTGATAATTAGATAAGAGGGGGCAAGCAATTAGTTGGAAAAAACAAAAGCACGTGACCATATTTTTACCCAGACTTAGTGAAATAGGTTAGATGACTTGCATATAGTTATTGGCAGGCCTCAGCTTAGAGCCCAAATCACCCATGTCACATTGTCAAGTGTTTATTAGCACATGCTCTGTGTTTCACATGATCTAGATACTTGGAGGGTGAATAAACAGAGGAGATAAATAAGAAAGGAAGGAACAGAATTGGTTCTGGGGCAGCAATCCTCAAAGGTAAAGGGTGGCCGTTTTAGAATGGGAGGGGGTATTAGTTTGAAAAGGCATATATATTTTCAATAATTTTATATTCAGGGGAAAAAGCCCTACCATATTCAACATACAAGTCATAGAAAGTAAGCCTCTGGACAGGTAGAGATCATCAGAGGAGAGACTATGCCCCCCTAGGAGGCCATATTCCAAACTTGGGGTTGGGGAAGCACATAAAATTTTTATGTCTCGCCTGACCTGTGGTGGCACAGTGGATAAAGCGTCGACCTGGAAATGCTGAGGTCGCCGGTTCGAAACCCTGGGCTCGCCTGGTCAAGGCACATATGGGAGTTGATGCTTCCAGCTCTTCCCCCCTTCTCTCTCTCTGTCTCTCTCCTCTCTCTCTCTCTCTCTCCCTCTCCTCTCTAAAATGAATAAATAAAAAAAAATTAATTTTTTTTTTTTTAATTTTTATGTCTGACAGAATAGAGCAAGGATTTTAAAGGGTTAAGAAACCCTAGCCCAGCGCCCTGGACCTCACATGTTCAGGGGCCTTGCCAGACCACGGATGTGAAGCTAGACTACAATAAAACGTCCCTCTACCTAACTGAAAACACTCAGTCATTGCATGTGATATGTTGCCTATTTATCATGCAAGTTCTGCTTATGTAAACTGCACCATAGTAACATATTAACATATTTAAAAAGCCATATTCCCATCAGGCTTTTTAAAGGGGAAGACGTTAGATATTGGGCATTTCATTGGCAGGATGTGTTTAACTGGACATTGTCAAATATTAAAACAAAAGCTATTAGGCACTATATAAAATGTACAGTGCCAATATTACTTGAGTACAAAAAATAGTCAATGGAACCTATACTTAATGCAATCTGCATCACTGACAACTGGACCAATCAGACAGCAAACTAATCATCCAATCAGAACTTAGCATCGTACTGCTGATGGTGCCAGCCAACCACAGAATTGCTTGTTTAAGCTAAGCTGTTCTTAATTACAGTGAGGCAGTCCAGTCAGATAGGCCTGAGTTCAAATCCTAGCTTCACTATTTAATATCCAGTTTCAAAAAATTGAATTTTTAGAAAATTGCTGGTTCTTAACCCCTGTAATCTTCAGTATCCCCATTTTTAATAAATAGTAAAACGATCTACCTCATAAAGCAGTTGTGAGGAGTAAATAAAATGATAGGTGTGTGATTAGTGTCTTCCTTTTGCCTCCCTAGAATCCACTCTTTCCCTACCCTTCTCTGCTCTTCCCCATGGGGCTTCCCATACAGACCGCGCCAATGGGCCCCGCTGCCTTCCTGCTGCCAGTCTGGTTGGGCCCCTGGGAAGCATGCAAAACACCGAAGGGCAGGACAGGGTATTTGTCTCCCTGACTTCCGACCTGTTAGGAGGCAATATATTGGTTGTCTTCTTTTACTGAAACCCACAGCCTTCTGTGAGAGGGGCCCTCTTTCTAGAGCATTCTGCAAAGTACTGGTTATCACAGTCTCCCCTTGTTCCTTCACACTTAAGGATGGCAACTCTCTCCCCCCAGTGTTTCCAGGGCAAGGGTACATACTATCCAATGAAGTTTCTTTAAGCCCTGCCCATGCCTTTGTAAATAGTCCCTTTATTAGACTTCCTTCAAATTTCCTCTTTAGAGTGAGTCATCTTTGTCTTGACAGGGCCTTGACTGAATATGCAACAGCATGATGCCAAATTCAATAAATGTTAACTGGCAAATGTTGAGGAGGCCTGTTAGAAGTGCAAAAGTCAATTGAAAAGTGAATTACCCATAGTTAAGAGTCATAACCATCTAAAGCAGGGGTCCCCAAACTTTTTACACAGGGGGCCAGTTCACTGTCCCTCAGACCGTTGGAGAGCCGGACTATAAAAAAAACTATGAACAAATCCCTATGCACACTGCACATATCTTATTTTAAATTAAAAAATCAAAACGGGAACAAATACAATATTTAAAATAAAGAACAAGTAAATTTAAATCAACAAACTGACCAGTATTTCAATGGGAACTACGGGTTTGCTTTTGGCTAGTGAGATGGTCAATGTGCTCCTCTCACTGACCACCAATGAAAGAGGTGCTTCTTCCAGAAGTGCGGTGGGGGCCGGATAAATGGCCTCAGGGGGCCGCATGCGGCCCACGGGCCGTAGTTTGGGGACCCCTGATCTAAAGAATGCCTTCCAGTAGGACAGGAGTTTACGATGGCAGAACATTCTAATCAAGAGACTTAAGAGAGGCATGAGCAGGACCTCAGAAAGACTACTTCTCCCAGTTGCGCCTTTTGCCGCAGGACTCACCAGCTTCAGAACCCCAAATTCAGAAATTATAAAAAGACATTACAAAGTCTCGTCCCTGAGCCTCACGCTGCTAGGTTTGTATTTACCCGTCTCGGAACATTGAGATTTTATTTGGGATCAGGATATTTTAGTCTTTCAAAGGGAGAGGAAAGAACAAGCAGATCTTATAGTTGACCACCAGCTCAACAGTGAATCACTGGATTCTTAGACATTGTAATATTTATAGCCAGTCTTCCCCAACAACTATAGAAGCACTAAAGAAATGGAGACTTGGTCTGTCCTATTCATTGCTGAATCCCTACTTCCTAGGGCAGTACCTGGTAGATGGACAGTCCTCAATAAGCATTTGTTGAATGGGTGAGGGCAGATTTAAAGTCACTGGAGAGTGAATGATTATTGACAAAGAATGATTATTGATAAAGATTAAACTCAAATGAATACACTGATCAATTTTTCTTATCATAATAATATGTTATAAAAACTCGGAAAAATAGAGACGATAACAGAATTCCTCAAGAATTCTACTTCCCGCCCTGGCCGGTTGGCTCAGCGGTAGAGCGTCGGCCTGGTGTGCAGGAGTCCCAGGTTTGATTCCCGGCCAGGGCACACAGGAGAAGCACCCATCTGCTTCTCCACCCCTACCCCTCTCCTTCCTCTCTGTCTCTCTCTTCCCCTCCCGCAGCCGGGGCTCCATTGGAGCAAAGATGGCCCGGGCGCTGAGGATGGCTCTGTGGCCTCTGCCTCAGGTGCTAGAATGGCTCTGGATGCAACAGAGCGACACCCCAGAGGGGCAGAACATCACCCCCTGGTGGGCATGCCAGGTGGATCCCGGTCGGGCGCATGCGGGAGTCTGTCTGACTGCCTCCCCGTTTCCAGCTTCGGAAAAATGAAAAAAAAAAAAAAAAAAAAAAAAGAATTCTACTTCCCAAATACAACCATCGTGAACACTTTCTATATTTCTGCAGAGGCAGTTTTCTTCACTCAATATGTCATGATCGTTTTATCATGTCAATCAAATAGTCCTCAGCCTCACTACTGTCCCTAATGAACAGGCATTTTCTTGGAGCAGGTTTAGATTCATAGCAAAGAGAACAGAAGGCACAGATATTTCCCTACAACTCTCACTAATTTTGATAGTTATAAAACAGTCCACTGAGTAGAAAAACCATAATGTGTTTAAATATTTCTCTGCTGTTGAATATTAAGTCGTTTATGTTTTACTAATATGAACACCATGCTAAACATGCTAAACATAATTCTAAAGCTCTGATTATTTCCTTAGGGTAGATGCCTAGGAGCTGAATTACTTAGCTCAGGGGTGTGAACATTTTAAATACAAATATTTGAAGAACATTTTAATATATATTGGTAAATCACCTTCTACAAGAGCTGCATAATTTATATCACATTGCAACATATGGAAGCACCTTTCCGGCTGCCAGCTCACTGGTTTTGAGTATTGTCAATTTTATAGACCAAAAAATGGTATTACGCTGTTTTGATCTATATTATTTTGATTAAAAGAAAGATCAAACATATTCCTAATATTTATTGCTCATTTGTTTTCTTCTGAGACTAAGCTGTTCTTTGCTCATTTTTTTATGTTGAGAACATGTATTCTGAAGTTTGTTAAAATCAAAACAATAGCACAGCTAAAAAAAAATCTTCAATCGTTTTTTAAAAGTATGCAACATAATCAAATGTCAAAATAATCTGGAGATGTTTTCTCTGAACATATGTACCCTGATTTATCAATGTCACCGCATTAAAATTAATAAATTAATTTTTTTTTAAAAAAGTGCATTGTTTTGGACCAAACTAAGAGGACTCTTCAACCAAGGAACACTGAAGAAGCCACACCGAGACTGCTTAGTGTATCCCAAGGTTCTCTTTACCAAGCCACAGTCGCAGAGCTCCAGGGAAAAGCAACCTGGTCTCATCTCTCCAGGCAGAGGAGAACAGAAGCTCCATATCCACACATGCTGCAGATGGCTTTTCCAGTCTACCTGAATCATTACCAGCTAGAAGCAGTGGTCATTGGAACTTGGACATGAGCTGCAAAGTATAGAATGGTGACAACAATTCCAGTGCCATGCGGACTTTTCCTGGATGTGGATTTTTCCTGGACTCCTGCTCCCTGTGACAGCTCCTATCAGACTGAACTGTGGTTGGGTTGCATTTTTCAGGGATTTGGCATGGTGATGGGGCCAACTTGGACTTGGTGAACATGTTAAGGACACTACTCTTTTATAGATTCTTGCTGTATTGGCCAAGAGTTTGCTTAAAGGCTTTTAATCACTGTAAAACAAAAAACAAACAAACAAAAAAAACCAAAAAAAAACCAAAAAACAAAAAAACCCAGAAGACTGGATAAAGAAGATGGGGCACATATACACCATGGTATACTATTCAGCTAGAAGAAATGATGACATCAGATCACTTACAGCAGAATGGTGGAATCTTGATAACATTATGTGGAGTGAAATAAGTGAGAGAGAAAAATCAAGAACTGCAGGATTCCATACATTGGTGGGACATAAAAGCTAGACTAAGAGACATGGACAGGAGTGTGGTGGTTACAGGGGGTGGGGGGAGGGAAGGAGGGAGAGGGAGAGGGGGAGGGGGAGGGGTACAAAGAAAACTGGATAGAGGGTGACGGAGGATGATCTCTCTTTGGATGATGGGTATGCAACAGAACTAAATGGCAAGATAACCTGGAAATGTTTTCTCTGAATATATATACCCTGATTTATTGATGTCACCCCATTAAAATAAAAATTTATTCATAAAAAAGTGCATTTTTCCAATTTTACCTAGAGTCTCTCCATAAGTTCATTTTTTAAAACCAATGTGTGAACACCTGCATGTAGGTCAGGCTAGTAATTACTGCCCTTCTAGCGATCAGGGATCAGAATTTTTATTAGGTCTTAGGGATACAGGCCTTCTTAAAACAATGACCACCCACAAGGCTTAACTGTCCCCCTTCCAATGTGGCCATGTTTCAAATCCCACAGCAGACTTCAAGTAGCTAGAAGAGTCTCAGTATTATAAATAATACCACCTTTCATTGATTCTTAAAGGTTCATCTACCCCACACTTTAACAGATGAGATTAGAATGGGGTCTTACAAGAAATGTCTTAAAATCAGTGCTTGCAATTTTCTGACATAAAACACCTCTAAAATGGAAGTTCATCTTGGTCCTGGCCGGTTGGCTCAGTGGAAGAGCATCAGCCTAGCATGTGGATATCCTGGGTTTGATTCCCGGTCAGGGCACACAGGAGAAGCGACCATCTTCTCCACCCCTACCCCTTCTCTCCCCTTTTCCCCTGCAGCCGTGGCTCAATTTGTTCAAGCACATCAGTCCCGGGCCTGAGGATGGCTCCCTGGAGCCTCTGCCTTGGGCACTAAAAATAGCTTGGTTGAGAGCATGGGCCCAGATGGGCAGAGCATCAGCCCCAGATAGGGGTTGCTGGGTGGCTCCCTGTTGGAGTGCATGCAGGAGCCTTTCAACCCTCCTATCACTTGGGAAAGAAAAAAAATAAAAAGGAAAGTCATCTTATAATTAATAGCATCTTAGATTCATGAAATTCATAGATGCTATTAACAACGGAAAATAACCATCCTTACCTAAAGATAAAAAATTCCATATCATAAAATCATTTTTTTTCTTTAGCAATTGAGCACAGGAGTTTAGAATGCATATCAGTAGCAATGTTATATCTTACTCATAGCCCATCTCCTTTCTTGAAGTACTTGAGGTGACTTTAAAATAATAAAATTTGAAAGTTTAAAATAATAGTTGCAAGATATGGGAATCAGGAATGAAATGAGCACTCAGGGAGGCCTGTCACAGTTCTCTACATTCCAGAAAGGTAGCCCACAGGATGACTTTAGGCTCTCAGCAGTCAAAACAAAGAGGAAGACGAAGTTAACATTGTCCTTAAATTGCCTGACCAGGCGGTAGCACAGTGGATTGAGCACTGGCCTAGGCCTAGGACACTGAGAACCCAGGTTCAAAACCCCGAGGTTGCCAGCTTGAACATGAGATCATAGACGTGACCCCATGATTGCTGGCTTGGGCAAGGGGTCACTGGCTCGGCTGAACCCCCAGTCAGGGCACATATGAGAAAGCAACCAATGAACAACTAAGGTGCTGTAACTATGAGCTAATGCTTCTCACCTATCTTCCTTCCTGTCCCTGTCTATCCTACTCTCCTTCTCTCTCTCTCTCATTCTTGACAATATACAATATGTATATTGTCCTTAAGCAAGAAAGAAAACAGCTATTAAGAAGTGCAGCATTTCATTTCCTGATGCCAAATTTTATAGACATTCCTCCCGTGGCGCCTCCATAAGGGGCAGGCCCAGTGATGTGTAGTACCACAACATTTTCAACAACAGCCCCAGATATAGACCATCCCGTTTTTTATGTTTGTCTCAGTAGCGCCCTCCGTGCAAGGCTGAGCCCCAGAACCAAAAAGCAGTGAAGTAAAGCATTTCCACAAAGGGCGCAGACATGCAGGCCGAAAATACAGTTCCTTCTCAGCGCTACATCCAAGGGCAGGATTTAGAATACAGAAAGCAGGGTTATGCAGGGTAGGCAAGGCAGTCCGTTAGAAAGCAATGCTTCAATGTATTTTTCATGTGAAAAAATGAGAAAGAAAGCATTACTAGTATCTAATTTTTTAATTTTTATAGATTTTAGAGAGAGAGTAAGGGAAGACAAAGAGAGAAAGAAGTAAACATCGATTTGTTGTTCCACTTATTTATGCATTCATTGGTTGATTCTTGTATGTGTCCTGACCAAGGAACCAAACCCTCAACCTTGGTATATTGGGACGATGCTCTAACCAATAGCTACCCAGCCAGAGTGCTACTATCTAATTCTAACATATGCACTCACACTAGCACCAGATCTCTGTCAATATAGTCTACAGGTGTCCTCAAGGAAGAAGGCCAGCTGTCCAACAGAAAAGTAGGGACTGGGTCCCCTGACATATCCATTTACTTTCAGTGCACTGCAATATAATGCAGCTCACCTGGCCTGAATAAGTACATTTGTAGATGATGTTACCTACTTATACTATGTACTAAACCAGTACTCACAAGATCAGCAGGTGACTTAAAACATTTCCTGAAATGAAATAGGAAAAGAAAGAACACAAGAACAGGCAAACAGCAGGAAAGTGGCAAGGCTGACCCTTCAACACCCTGCACGAGTTCTGTGTCTGCCACATTACCAGGTGTGAACACTGACAACCTGATCAGAGCCGACAAGAAGACAGCTGAATCGAAAATGATCACAAAGAAAACTATTTGAAATGTGTGCCACTATTAACATTCAACCTCACCTGTAGCAGGTATTGGACCTTGAGATATTAACTAATGATGGCATGAAGCTATTGTCATTACCATGATACTTAAAAAGAAAGCAGGCAGGCCCTGGCTGGTTGGCTCAGTGGTAGAGCGTCAGCCTGGTGTGCAGGAGTCCCAGGTTTGATTCCCAGCCAGGGCACACAGGAGAAGCACCCATCTGCTTCTCCACCCCTCCTCCTCTCCTTCCTCTCTGTCTCTCTCTTCCCCTCCCGCAGCCAAGGCTCCATTGGAACAAAGTTGGCCCAGGTGCTGAGGATGGCTCTATGGCCTCTGCCTCAGGCGCTGGAATGGCTCTGGTTGCAACAGAGCGACGCTCCGGATGGGCAGAGCATCGCCCCCTGGTGGGCATACCGGGTGGATCCTGGTCAGGCACATGTGGGAGTCTGTCTGACTGCCTCCCCGTTTCCAACTTCAGAAAAAATACAAAAAAAGAAAAAAGAAAGAAAAAAAGAAAGCAGGCAAAACATGAAGACAAGCCTCTATGACTTTTACAGCAAGGTTTTAAGACATGTGATACTCAATCCCATAGTTCGCAAAATACTGTACATGTAATGATAAATGTTTGCAAGCCTTTTCCAAGTTTCCATGATTCAATAGAGAAAAACCCACTCTTCACACTACAGTAAAAACTGGCTGTTCTAAGGTATAGGAAAAAAATTGATGTCAAACTAAAATGCATTCCTTTGTCAGCAAATATACTTAGAAGACATAGAAAACATTGTTGAAGATGGGAAGAAACAGCATTAGAATAAATTATGCAGTGTGGGAGGTTTGTTATACAGGTGAATAGAAGTAAAGATATTTATAACATGTCTCAGCTTGAGGTATTTACTAGATGCTATTTCAAGAATAATATTTCTTTCTCAGCCACCAGAGATATTCCAAAGAAGAAAGATTTTCCAAAGAAAGATGGTCCAAAGAAGATTGATTCTGCAAAATGAATGACATTTTAAAAAAGATTTTATTTACTCATTTTTAGAGAGGAGAGAGAAAGAGAAGGGGGGGGGGGAGGAGCAGGAAGCATCAACTTCCTTATGTGCCTTGACCAGGCAAGCCCAGGGTTTCAAATGGTGACCTCAGAGTTCCAGGTTGACACTTTTATCCACTGTGCCACGACAGGTCAGGCATGAATGACTTCTTTAAAAAATATATTTTACAGAAACACTTTGTAAGCCTACTTAAGTAACTGCTCTGCTCTTGGACTCGGCTCTCCCAGCTATCTGAGAAATCCCCATCTTCTTTTCATGACCTTTCCTCCATTGGCTCTCTAAGTGTAGTTCCTTGGGGTTCCATCCTGGAGACTGTAAATGAATTTAACCAGATCTCATAGGCAGACTGGTCCCATAGACGGGTTCTAATACATAGCTTTAAAAACCTGTTAGGACGGCTTGAGGCCAGCTGTTTTTCTAGAATTTGCACTACAGCAGGATTATCCTGAGGCACTCTCGCTAGCTAACCAACTCAATCCACTTCCTTCTGAATCTTGAAAGGGACTTACAGACCAGGCAATTGTGAGAGAAAGCATATAGACAGGGCACCATTAATTCACAGATAACCTGACTAGCACCTGACTGACCCTAGATATAAGGGAAGTTTAGCTCAAGGGCTTCCATATGCTCTCTTTGGGGCTGGATATACTGATTCCTGGAAGGCGTGAGCATGTTGAAGTTCTGTTAATGGCCAAAAGCTGTAATTTTATGTAGGATCTGTCACTATTCCTCAGAGTATTACCTATTAGCTCACCAGAATTATTTGGAAATTAGAAATCTGTTGTAGCGTGCACTCTCTCTCCATTACTATGGTCAGAATATCTTTAAAGTTTGTACTAAAGCATAATATACATACAGAAACGTGCACATAATCAGACTTGTGGTGGCGCAGTGGATGAAGCATTGACCTGGAACGCTGAGGTCACTGGTTCAAAGCCCCGGGCTTGCCCGGTCGAGGCATATGCAAGAAGCAACTATGAGTTGATGCTTCCTAATCCTCCCCCCCCGCCCCGCCTTTCTTTCTCTCTCTCCTCTCTCTAAAATCAATAAATAAAAAAATTTTTTTAAAGAAACGTGCACATATTCTAAGTGTGTGGCTGGATGAACTTTCACAAGCTAAAGACATACAGCAGCCACATCAGTTAACCAACCACTGCCAGCCTCCATCCTGTGCTCCTTCCACTACACTGACTCCTACCATCATAGATTAGCTTGCCCACTTTAAAAATATGTTATTGAAATGGAACCATGTAGTGTCTAGTTTATTGTATCTGGCTTCTTTCATTCAATATTATGATTGTGAGTCATCCATAATTTTGGCAGGTGGTTGTAGATTCTTTATTCCCATTGCTGTGTAACATTACATTGGGTGAATGTACCATGATTTATTTACGCATTCTACTTATGCTAGGCATTTGGGTAGTTTCCAATTTGGGGTTATGATTAATACTGCTAAGAACATCCTAATATTATTTTCTGTTGGCCATATGTACAAATTGCCTAGGAGTGGAAGTGCTGGATCAAAAATATTTACTTTGAATATCTAAATTCACTACAAAAGGCATAGACATCTGATATGTTTACACTCCTCCCCCTGAAAGCAAAGAATGTGACATGGGAGAGCTCAAGACAACATTTCTCAAAGTGCATCCAAGCGCGTCTGGCTCCTGAACCACCTGGGAGCTTGAGCAGGTGGTTCTTGGCTCACTGATGTTGGAGAACTGTGTGTAGGGGAAACAGGGAGCTTTAGCAGTCAGACAAACCTAATTTTAAATCCTGGCTTTGTCAGTTTGTATTCGATCTTCGGGGAATTAGTTAATTGTTGGCTTCCTCACTTATAACAGAGGGAATAGCAATTCCTGTTTCACAGGTTTGCAGCTCGGTTTAATGGGATAACACACATAATGTATTCTGCACAGTGCCCAACACAGTTTGCCCTATAAATAGATGTTCCAGTCCTCTGCTTGCCCACAAAAAAAATAAAGAAAGAAAGGACTGAGACTTCTAGTCCTACACCCAGTATAGAACAATTAACCTGATAACTCAACAGTTTGGACATGAACTAGATTTCAGTGTTACGTGACTATGCGTCCAGTCAATATTGGGCACACTAGAAATGAAGCACAGAAGCCTATGTGTACCAGGAACAGGCTTTCATCATCATTTGGTTGGCAATACGCTGTACCCAACATCCATGATGCTTCTGTTAACCTATTATTGTTGTTGTTACTTTTCTTAAATGCCAGTTTAAATAACCCTCAGCATCTCTTTCCATTGATGTCAGGTTCAATTGGCATGAATTACTGAGTGGAAAACAAAAACACAAGTCAAAGACTTTGGCGGGAGGGAGGAGGTTGTATGAAAATGAATCCTGCTCAATGGGCTGGCCCCATACAGCCCTGCGCATTATCACACTGGCTCACGCTACCAGGGCTCGCTACTTTATTTTCTAATCACTGTGTTTTCAAGTGTGCCTTCAAGATCATTGAAAGCTAAACTGTCTCTTTATCCCCAAGCAGGGTCAGCTTCCCTAGCCTCCCATACAACGTGGTTCATGCTGGGATAGAGAGGAAGCTAGGAATGTTAAAACAATAACGCTATGGTCTGAGGCCAGCAATGGGTAATCAGATCCTAGCAAGGTAGAGGCTGTTACCTGGGAGATTATTGGAAGAAAATAGGCCTAGCTTGCAATGACTTAGTTTGTTCCTATCTTCCTTGCTTTCTCCTTTTCATCCTGCCCCCGGAGATCAGACAGAATAAATCCTTTTCTACATTTATTTCACTAAGGGACACCGAGAAGCTTTGCGTGAGCACCAGTGGAAGATGCCAGGGTCTCAGGACCCTGGCCCCGATTCACTGTTGGACTTAATCCCAAGCTCAGATGGAGAACATCAGTTAGAGAAGCCCCTACAGTTCAATGCTATACTGCCACGTCTCAAAGAAAACCCAGGCATACCTCGTTTTATTGTGCTCCACTTTCCTGCACTCCATAGAGGTTGTATTTTTTACAAATTGAAGGCAAGACCCTCCACCAGCGAAAAGATTACAACTCACTCTATTGCAGTGGTCTGGAACCAAATCTGCCATATCTCCAAGGTATGCCTCCATTTTGAACTTTAGTATTATGAAATAGATAAATTAGGAGGCTATTGTTCATATTAAAGAGAGATTCGACCTAGGGTTTTTTGGACAGTAACTAGAACATTCAATAAATGATTCAGAATACACTCAACCATTTTGAAGAAACATCTGAAGACTAAAGCAGAAGATACCACAAGTGGTTTATACAATAGTAATGTCAAGTTCCAAGGGATTTTGTGATCATTTGTTATTCATATTGAGCCAATGTGTCTTGCCATAAGACCATTCAATCTGTTTATCCCGAATGGATAAATCCAAAAGGATGTGAGGAATGGGGTAGCCCTGCTTTTTGATAGAAACATCAAGTCAGGGTACACTGTGGTAGACAATGTTCCCTGGCTATGGATACTAGATTCAGTCTTGGAACTGGAAAAGTTCATCTATCCAGCCCATTGTAGGTGATAGAATTGAGATCCAAAGAGAAGTGAGTTCCTTAAGCCCATACAATAATTCAATGGCAAAACTCAGGTTGAAATGAGACTGTGGGCTCCAGCGATCAGAGACCAAACCACAGCACAGTTGTCTTGCCAGGCCCCAACGCTTTTGCTGTGGGCCAGTCCAGTTCCCCCTAGAGCTCCAGATCGGGATTTGCCTTGACCTTGGGGTGGAGCCCCAGATGTCAGAACAGATCCATTTCCTCTCATCACTACCGCCTCTCATCAAGAACCACTCAGCCTTTCCACCTTTCCCTACCTTCCAGCCCCCAGCTCCACCCAGCCTGGAGGCCTCTAGAGAGGAAATACCCTGGGGCAGAACCCAACTTCACACGCTGTCCCTACCCCGTAATTCCACTTCGGCACCTGCTGGAAGCAAGCCACCATGACTTTCCCTGCACTTCACAGAGACCAGCTCTTAGGGTCATTCCCTTCACCAGTCTTCCCCATCACTTCATCCTCTCCCACTAGCCCTTTCCCATTTATATTTAAGTACAAGTTGCTACCATCTTAAAAGAATGAGCCAACCAATAGCTTTGGATGAATGGAAAGAAAGAAGTTAGAAAGGAGAAAAGTTAGCCTCTCAACCGCAAACCCTATACACTCTATTTGCTTCCTTGCTCAGTCAGCTTCTACTTTCCTACCTTCTAAAGGCTCCTTAACCTATTGCCATCTGGCCTCTGCTCCCACTACTTCACTGAAACATCACTATTGACATTTTTTGTGTATGTGCGTGACAGAGACAGAGAAAAGGACAGAGAGAGGGACAGATAGGAACAGACAGACAGGAAGGGAGAGAGATGAGAAGCATCAAGTCTTCATTGTGGCAACTTAGTTGTTCATTGATTGCTTTCTCATATGTGCCTTAAACGGGGAGGGGGGGACCAGCAGAGCGAGTAACCCCTTACACAAGCCAGAGACCTTGAGCTCAAGCCAGCAACCTTAAGCTCAAGCCAGTGACCATGACCCCACGCTCAAGCCAGTGAGTGACCCTGCACTCAAGCCAAGGACCTCAGGGTTTCAAACCTAGGTCCTCTGTGTCCCAGTCTGATGCTTTATCCATTGCGCCACTGCCTGGTCAGGCCTATTGACCTCTTTCTAAATCCAAAGAAGACTGTTTCTTATTACCTCATTTGATCTGTCTGCTGCATTTGGTTCTTTAAAAATTTTTTAAATTGAATTTATTAGGGTGACATTGGTTAAGAAAATTATAGAGGTTTCATGTGTACAATTCCATAATACATCATCTGTATATTGTACTGTGTTCACCACCCCAAGTCAAGTCTTCTTCCATCACCATTTAAAACCCTCTGGTAATCCCCATACTGTCGTCTGTCTATGAGTTTTTTTCCTTTGCTTAACCCTTTCATCTTTTCACCCAGCCCTATAACCCGTTTCCTCTGACAGCTGTCAGTCTGTTTTCTGTAACTGTGAAACTGTTTCTATTTTGTTTGTCTATTTTGTTCATTAAATTCTACTGGACAGTCCCTCCATGGAACTTTACCCTGTCCTTAGCCCCCCAATCTCTCAAATATTTGAGAAATAACTCTCTGTCTTCTTTTCATAATCCTTTCTCTATTGACCCTTTAAATGGTGTTCCTCAGGGTTCCATCCTAGGAAGATTCTGGGATAAAATAGGTTAATTTAACCATATTTCATGTACAGATAGGCAGATATAAGGAGACTTCTAATAGCTTTAATTACAGCTCTTCTATTTTCCCTGATAGGATGGCTCAGGTCAGTTATTTTCTGAGGATTATCCTGAGGCACTCTTGCTAACCATTTCTAGTCACTTCCTCTAACTCCAGAAACTGTGTGACTCAATTTCACTCCCATCAATTTCACTCCTTCAATTTCCTTACCCTTTCCTGTGGTGATGCCTCCCAGATCTATATCTCCAGCTCAGAATCCTCTCCCGAGTTCAAAACCAAACGTTAACTAGACACTTCCAAAGGGAAGTCCCCCATGGTATCCCTAACATAACTGTCACATACTGCTGTCACCCGATGCTCCCGTCTCAGTGATGGCACCCATTCCCTGGAGCCAGAAAACTGATTCTTCCTTGATACTGCCCCACCCTCAGACTCAGTTATCAAATCCTGGGTACTTCCCTCCTAATGTCTCCCATATCCATCCAGTTCTCTCCTCCACTGTCCCATCCGTAACTCCAAATAATCCCATCTAGATTACTGCAACAGCCTCCTAACTAAAACAGAAAAGTATAGCATAGAAAATATGAGTACAAAATATGAAGCAAAGTTTTTATTTAGCTAATGGGAAAATACATGCATGTCCTGTGCAACATGAGACATATTTATCATTGTGGCTTCTCAGAGCTCATCCTCCATAGGCCTGGGCAGGTGTCTGAGCTCCGTCTAAAGCCACATGGGGCTACTGCACACCTGAAATTGGCTAGCCTGAATTGAGAAGTGTTGCAAGTGTACTGTATACACCACATTTCAGACTTAGTATAAAGAATATAAAGTACTTTTATATTAAATAAAAAGTAATCATTTTTATATTGATCACATGTGGAAATAATATTTTGGCTATATCAGGTTAAATAAAGTCAAATTTACAAAACAAAACAAAAAAAACCCCGCTCTCTTTAGGGACATCAGCATCCTGGCACGTTTCCACATGCCAAACTACTACCTTCTGTTAAACAGAAACGACCTTCAAGGGCAGGGGCTGTGAGTTACTTCTTTCACTTCTCTCCATAGCACCTGGAGCATTGCTATACATGGAGGTTGATAACCAGCTGGCTAAGTATAGATCCTGTTAGTAAGGGACGGAGTTTTCACTCAGTTATCTTTTAAAGCCATGCATCACTGAGTACTTTAAGTCCCTTTCACTGCCTGAATGAGAACACATGCACCCTGTTCATTTCTATATGCTCAGACACCAAAATAAAACAAAGAAACTACTGGCCCTGGCCAGTTGGCTCAGCGGTAGAGCGTCGGCCTGGCGTGCGGGGGACCCGGGTTCGATTCCCGGCCAGGGCACATAGGAGAAGCGCCCATTTGCTTCTCCACCCCCCCTCCTTCCTCTCTGTCTCTCTCTTCCCCTCCCGCAGCCAAGGCTCCATTGGAGCAAAGATGGCCTGGGCGCTGGGGATGGCTCCTTGGCCTCTGCCCCAGGCACTAGAGTGGCTCTGGTCGCGGCAGAGCGACGCCCCGGAGGGGCAGAGCATCACCCCCTGGTGGGCAGAGCATCGCCCCTGGTAGGCGTGCCGGGTGGATCCCAGTCTGGCGCATGCGGGAGTCTGTCTGACTGTCTCTCCCCGTTTCCAGCTTCAGGAAAATACAAAAAAAAAAAACAAACCCAAAAAAACAAAAAAAAAACAAAGAAACTACCTATCCTCTTATATTTGATTTAGATTTCTTTCCTCCATAAGGAGTTTAGCATTAAGCAAATGGTGGGTTGGTGGAATACTGAAAGAACAAATTTAAAAGAATACAAGAAACAAATTCATTGATTCCATGCTCAATATGCCCGAGCAAGATCAATCTGTAAGAAACGAATGTTGCATTTGGACCAAGACCAGCAGGAAGATGTCTAATAATAACCTTGGGCAAAATTCCAGTTGACCACAGTAAATGCCCAAGGAAGCCCATGCTTGTTTACTTTCAGTAACACGGCACATTAAGTGTCTCGCTTTAAAATATATGCTGCTCTCTGAGTGGCTAAATACATGGTGATACTAGTAAAGGAAGCCTCTGATGTCTCTGGAAATCTGTCAAGTTTTGGAGCACCAGCCCGTGAGCACCCTACCTCCCAGCTGCCATAATGCACCTTCTGCAAGACAGCAGTCTCTTGGCACTGCTCCCCTTTGAAGTAAAGCCCAGAATGAACTCCTGCTAAAGTGGCATGTCGAAGCAGCCTGTTTTTATTTCCACGGCCTTCTCAGTCGATCCGTGGCACATCCATCTTCCTGGAAGTGACTATTGTAGGCTAGAATTACAACTTCCTCTGACAGCAGAAGGCACTCCTAGAAGAACTTCACCAAGGTTGTTAACCAAATCCTTAAACTGACAGCTTTCAGGGTGGCCGGGCCTTGTTTGAAAGGGTTTATGGAACGTCTGCTGAGCTCACAGGATGTGTCTAGCCAAAATCTGAGGGCTGGGGAGATAAGAGGACACAGTCCTTGCCCACAAGGAGTCCTCATCCCTACGAAGTTGGGTCTCCAGGGAGGGCTGTTACATCATGTTGCCTAAGGCTACTCAGTGTGTCTTCTTGTAGTCAAGCTTATGAGTCACCTTGCATCATGTTCAAACAAAACAAAACAAAACAAATACTAAGAACAGGAAACAAACCAAGAAACAAGAATAATCAAAGGAAAAAAAGAAACATCTCAAACCCATGCAGCATGGTTAAGTAGCAACAGTGTTATTTAATTCTACTTACTCCTTTCCTTTCTCACATTTTCTTCCAACAAAATATAAGGCAGGTGGAAACACAGTAGGTATACCTTTCAGAAGAAATTTCCCCTTGAACATGATTCCATTGTATCCTCAATATCCCTATCAATTTGCTACTTACAAGGATCTAAACTATAGATTGCTTTAAAGTCCTCTTTATTCAGGTATGCCAGCTTCCTGCTTCATTTACCTAAAGAACTATGCCAGGCTCTGTAGTGGAGACCAGAGATACGTTGATGACAACACAGGTTTCTATTCAACATCCGGCAGCAAACTTTGACTAACCCTCGAGGGCTCAGAGCTCACAGCACGTAGTAGGTACTCAATCAACCAGGACCGAGTTAAACTGGATCACAATAGATAAGCTTCAGGGTCAATATAGAGACAAACACACGTAGACACAGGAACACTGTACACACCTTCTCGAGTGCCACGCTAAATAGAGAGCCTGGTTCACTACAAAAAGGGCGTTTTACACAATTGCTGAGATTTAAATAAAATTTGTATTTACAGACAACCATTCAGTGACAAAAGTTCACATTCTGGGACTTGCTGTAAAGCTTTATAGCCCTTATATACTCAGAAATGTCCTTTTCCATTATCCCTCAGTAAAGTTAGAGTGAGTTTGAGGAGCCAGTGTGAGCCTCAGCTAACACAAGGAGAACATTTTAGTAATTGTTACTTTTTTTAAACAAGGTGTTCTATTATTAAGCCCTGTTTTCTCTAAACTGTATGAATTCAAGTTTGGTGACAAGTGGGAGAAGGAGCCTGTCCCCTGCAAGGGACTCTCTCAAGTCTTTCATGAACTTTCCAAAGTTAATAAGCAACTCAGCAGCTACATCCTGCTGACAGTTGTGTCGCCAGATACCCACGCCAGTGACCCACATGTAAATTTGGGTGATACGTTTGGGTGCTGGGAGAAACACAGAATTTATATAATTTGAAATATGAAGATACTATTAGCAAAGCTAAAGATCAACAGCAACTACTAACAAACCTTAAAAAGAAATGCGAATTTAGCATTTTCACTTGCCACTGAATCCCTCCATGAACAAACTGTTATTAAGTAATTAACATGTCCCTTAATTATTAACGTAAAATCATTAGCAAAGGAAAGTTGGCCTCCTAAAGTTAAGTGAATATTCAGAATATACCCTTACAGCGATCACAGTTTGCTGGTAAGAGCCCAAGCGTGGAAGCTAAGTGGGCTGGAGCACTGTCCGCTAAGGTCGCAGATTCAATCCCCAGTCAGGGCACATGCAGGAATCAACCAATGAATAAATAAATGAGCGAAACAATAAGAGGATGTTTCTCCCTCCCTCTCGCTCATCAATAAATCATTTTAAGTTTGCTGATAAAAGATGCTTTAAAAATTTAGTCTAGTGATTTAAAATTGGTTGCAGCCCCTGTTTAAATAGAGCCAATTTTCAGTAGACCATAATAATGACGAAGAACATGGAACATTTTTATGAAAAGTAGATCAAAGCAATCACTTTAACAGGGGAACTTCTCTGCACAATCTACACACACACACACACACACACACACACACACACACACACACATTAAGCCAGAACTGCGAAAAGATGGAAAGGGAATGTGAGACACCTCACTTAAGACTGTGCTGTAGGAACAAGATCTCCCACTTTGCAGGCATAGAGCTCTGGGTTCGAATCCCAGATCTACGCCTTTGAAGCAATGGAACTTTGGGAAAGTCGCTTACCCTCTCTGAACCTCAGTTTCCTCATTTCTAAAGCGGCGGGGAGATGGAAGAATAACATTGCCAGCTTTGCATGGTTCTTGTGAGGTAACTCCGGGACGAGCTGTCACAAGTGAAAGTGAAAAGTACTTGAACTTTCTTCCTTCCCTTGATTTCCTCTGCCCACCCTCTCAGGCAGAAGCAAGCAAGGAGCAGAATAGCTAGAAGGCAAAGAGGGAAGGCAAAGCAATTGGCACAAGAGACCAAACAGATAGATAACCCTGGGGGATGCTGCCTGTCTCTCCCCCAGCCTCACCTACCTGTCAGGAAGAAGTGTGATGCAAATGTGAACATGGGGTTTAACTTTTTAAAGTATTTTGGGGTGATCTTATAACAAGTTTTTAGTGGTCAATTTTTTTTTTTCTGTACTGAATCATGGCGTATTTAATGGCTCAAAGGAACCCCTTGGTAACAAACTTATCCGATTGTTTGTATCCCATGAGAACATAGGTACATTGTGTACGCTGTTCAGTAACTGACTTAAAGAGCCGGGGAGCAGTTTATATCAAATTGCCCTATTTTAAAAAACAGAAGCACAGCAAACAAAAGTCCAAAGCGCTCTACTGTCACTTCTTTTGTTTTTATGTATCAGGAAGTTGTTCTAAGCCAGCCTTTGAATCCTTATTAACCCTCAAGAAGAAATAACAGTTCCATGATGGGCTGGCTTCGAATTCTGTGAGCCCTCATTTTGGGAGTTTACAGACAATGCCATGTCACAAAATCCTCAAAAAATAAATAAACAAAAGCCCAACCTCTTCCCAGGTCAAACTCCATAGCCAATCAAAAACATTGCACCTTTTAACTGGAGGGAAATTGCTAGGGCGATGACAGTTCCAGTGAATCGCTGGGATCTGAGGGTTCAGAGAGGTCTCGACAAGTTCCGTGAGACTTCAGACCACGGACAACCCACCACCTATCTGGTGGTTTTGATTCCTTAAAGATCCACGCTGAGGTGCTGAGAACAAGTTACTGAGAAGGAAGGAGGTTGCGAGCGCCCCGTCGGCACGCTTATCTAAGGCAGGCAGCCCCTTATTAAGTGAAATGTACCTTCCCCAGCTCCCCACCTGAAGAGAAACCTTCGCGGCACACCCGGAAATGCTTGCAATTCATTCAAGATACACGTTGTTTAGAAATACATCACCGAAGGACACTTTCACTTAGTTATTTTGAAATTTTCAAACGAATGCGGAAGTTTTGCTTCTATGTCGTTTCCATTTTTCCAAAACTGGCATTAGGCACCAAAATTAGTTGCGGAACGAATCATTCCTTAGCTAATAGAATTGAGAACTTAACGGACTCGTCCGAAGCTTTGGGAAGAGAATACCATTTTTTAAATTGCACTGTAGGGCGTCATTTTTCTTTCTTTTCTTTTTTCTTAATTCTCAGACGAGAACACATTTAAAAGGAAAAAGGCTATCCTGCCCCCCAGCCCCCCCCCCCCCCCAGGCACAAAAACACAGCAGAGCCCAAGCCACCCGTTTCCTACCCAGCCCATACAATAATGCTTTGTAAGCTGAGCGCAGCGTCGGGCAGAGAAGCTAAATATAAACATCTGAGAAGGATTAGGCGGTAGCTCCATTCTCATTTACATGAAAATCCTCTAAGCATCTTTTCCTCGCTGGCTGAGGGCACATAAGGAACTCTTTTATGCCACAGCCACGCATACATTTGCATCCTTTGTCTTTACTTACCAGTCGAGGTTGTGGGCATGTGTGCTCTATTTCCTCCATGGTTTCTGAGGGAGGCTCATTGGAAAGGGATTTTGGGATACCTGTTTCTGACTCAGCATCAGTGGTAAGTACTGGCATGGCCAGCGAATGCTCCCTCCAGCTCTACACCCTCTGTCAGTCTCCTCCCCGGCAGAGAATGTTTTCTTTGTCACGTACTTTTCTCGTCCTTCCCCATCCCCTTTCTCCGTCCCTTCTTTCTGTCTGGTCTGGGGGAAGTAGAGAGGTTGCCCGCACCCCCGCCCCCGCCCCCGCCCCCTGCGTTCTGGGAGAAGCCGAGAAGCAGGGCCTCAGTTTATCACTAGAACAAGCAGACTGCACTGGAGCAGCGGTGCGGGATACAGTACCTTATTTGCATGGAGCGCGCTGGTTGGCTACTGTCATCATAGTACCACTCCGCCAGGGAGCGGCCGGGCCCCATTGGCGGCCAGCCGTGCCCACGGGGCCCGAACTTGCTGCTTTTGTTTCTTTTCATTAATTCTGTTGCAAAGGTCTCTGTCCACTTGGGGCAAGGGACCCGGGCTGTACTACCCAGATAATATAAAACCGCTTCCGGAGGCGGGGACGGGACGCCTCGAGAAAGAACGTTGCAGACCTCCGCTAAAAAAGAACTCTGTCCCTTCCCTGAGCGTTTGATGTGTCCTAGTCAGAATTTTGCCAAGCAGGAGTCACTCTGAAGACAAAGTCACTTTTGAGCCCAAACTCCCCGTGCCCACAATTGTCAGCTGATCTCGGAGGGCCTCGCAGGGTATTTATTGTGCGCACCTGAGCGTGCACCCCCTTGGCTGCAACAAGAGCAGGGCAGATCCCTGCGGCCTGGAGCCTAGCCCTGGGCTGGCTGCCCTCGGACTGCCCTTGGGAGGAACTTGGAAGGCGGTAGGTTGTTTTTGATGACCAGCCTCTCACCTCTGACTGCCCTCTCCCATTGCTTCCTCCCTGAACCCCAGTCCCCCTGGTCCCCTTTCTGTTCCCTCAGTCAAGTCGCTGTTGTTTGCCCTTCCATTGTTCCCCACCCTGGTTTCCTCTGCTCCATTTCCTCAGCACCAGCTCTCAGCAAATGCTCTTGGCAATCACAGAGGCATCCCAGATGGAGCGTTAAAGAGGAAGTGACTTCATGTCTAAAGCCGCCAGAAATATCCCCCACTTTAAGAGACCCACAATCCAGCCCTGGTGGTGTAGCTTAATTGATTAAAGCGTTTTCCCAATATGGTAAGGTTGCGGGTTCAATTCTCAGCTCAGGGCACATGCAAGAATCAACCAATGAATGCATAAATACATGGAACAACAAATAGAAGTTTCTCTCTCTTTCTCCCCCCTCTCTCCCTTCTCTCTCTAAAAATCAATAAATAAAAATTTTTAAAAGAGAGACACACTCAAAAGAACTTATGAAGTTATTCATTCTAGTGAAATATTACACTTAATTGTTTTTTTAATTTGAAAGAGCGAGAAAAGCATAAATTTGTTGTTCCACTTACCCATGCATTCATTGGTTGATTCTTGTATGTGCCCTGACCAGGGATCGAACCCACAACCTTGGCATATTGGGAGGATGCTCTAACCAACTGAGCTACCCTGCCAGGGCCTAAAATATCACACTTTAAATAACATTAATGAAAATCATGGTAATTGCTAGCATTTATTAAGCTCAGGCACAGTGCTAAGTAGTTTACCTAGATCACTGGTAGTCAACCTGGTCCCTACCGCCCACTAGTGGGCATTCCAGCTTTCATGGTGGGCAGTAGCGGAGCAACCGAAGTATAAATTAAAAGATAGATTTAACTATAGTAAGTTTTATAAAGATTTATTCTGCTAAATTTAGCGAAAATCCGACATAAAGTATTTGGTAAGTAATTATTATTATATGTTTGAACTTGCTGTAACTCTGCTTTATAAATTTTATAAAGTAAAGTTATTTCCCTACTTTATAAATCACCATTACTGTGGAACCACTGGGTGGTTAGAAACTTTTACTACTAACAGAGATACAAAAGTGGGTGGTAGGTATAAAAAGGTTGACTACCCCTGACCTAGATCTTGTTTAATCTGACTAAGAACCCAAAGAAGTTGATTCTATTATCCCCATTTTATAGGTGAATAAATTGCAGTTTAGAGTAATTGCTCAGGGCATCAAACTCATAAGCAATACAGCTGGGACTGGAAAAATGAGATGCAGCAGGTGTAGAAAAAGCACCGAGGTCCTCTTAAGACAAGTCCCTGGGCTTCTAGATCTTTCTTTTAATCTATAGCAGTGACTTTCATCCAAATGGGGTCCAGGACCAGCAGCACCAACATCAGCACCACCTGGAAACTTGTTAGAAATGCAAATGATCCTCCCCCCCCCCAAGACTTGATTCAGTAGATCTGGGGAGGGTCCACGATTTACATTTCTAGCAAGTTCCAAGGTGACACTGATACTGCAGGTCCAGGGACGATACTTTGAGAACCAGTAGGACAAAGGATGGGATAAAATACCTGCCCTGCCTTCCTTACAGAATTTGGGAGATCAAATAAAATATCATGTGAAAGCACTTTGTGAATTAGAATGTACTATACTAATAACGCAAGGGAGCGTTATTTTTATTACTCCTCAAATAAGCAAAGAGAGTTAGCCCTAAAAGAAGAAAATGGATTCTGCAGCAGAAATCGAAAGTTATAGATCCTGCCACTTTAAATCAGAATGACGTCACTTGACATATCTTATTACCAATGCTCAAGACAACTCCAGTGATGCAAGAATTCCAGTGAAATTTGAGTCATCTGAAAAGGGGTCTTCCTACCTGTTTCCTACACTTTCCTTTCTCTCCCATCTGCCTTCCTGGAAGCACAAGACACACTGAGATGCAAGTTTAGCCGTACCAAGCCCTTCAATACATTTAGGAGCCCCTTTCCCACCTGTGCCGAGTGATAAAGAAATGAGATTGTTCATCTAATCTCAATATTTTCCTTGCTTTACAGCAGTGGTTCAGTGTGTAGTCCCCAAAGAAGTAGCAGCAGCACCCCTGGGAACTTGTCAGAAATTCTCACTCCCCACCCCAGACCGACTGAATCAGAAACAGGCAGTGAGACCAGGAATTCGTATTTTCATGAAACCTCCGGGTTAGGGAGGCATTTTGCCACATACTAAAATTTGAGAGCCACTGCCTAGAGCCACACGAACTCACTGGAAAGTATCTAACCCCCTACTATGTTCTGGGCCACTGAGCTGCCAGCTTGATTCCTAATTGGTCTTCTAATTCCCTCTCTAGAATGGAGGGCTCACCTGTCCACCTGCCTATTTAGCAGAGTCCTGATATCTAGCAGTGTCCTTGTGAACCCCTCCTGTCCAAGAACCTAGACCATGTCCTTATAAAACCCCACCAGCCCTTTCTGTCTCAAAGTGGGCAGATGTCCGCTTCCTCCCTCCTCATCCTCCCTAGTCCCATCAAACCAAGATGCTGCCTCTGCCTAGAATGAATATCTTTGTTGTGTCACCCAAGTCAGACCCTTAGCTATCAGTGCCACTATGTTAAGTCCAAGTCACATTTGACATATATTCAGCCCAAGTCTTTGAACCTTGTAATTTAGACTTCTGTTTTATTCAGGGGGGTTTTTGTGTGTTTTTTTATACAGACAGAGAGAGAGTCAGAGAGAGGGACAGATGGGGACAGACAGACAGGAACGGAGAAAGATGAGAAGCACCAATCATCAGTTTTTAGTTGCGACACCTTAGTTGTTTACCGATTGCCCTCTCATATGTGCCTTGACTGTGGGCCTTCAGCAGACCGAGTAACCCCTTGCTCAAGCTAGCGACCTTGGGTCCAAGCTGGTGAGCTTTGCTTAAGCCAGATGAGCCCACACTCAAGCTGGTGACCTCAGGGTCTCGAACCTGGGTCCTCCGCATCCCAGTCCAACGCTCCATCCACTGCGCCACTGCCTGGTCAGGCTAGACTTCTGTTTTGAGGGTCAACTCTATAACTACTAGCAATTCCACTCCCACTAATCCTATTCCAGCCTTGTATTCGCTTCCTCATGACCCTTGCCCCCAGCTCAAAGGTTGAATCTCAGTGTGTCTCAGTCCTGATGCATAGAAACAGACTCTTTCAGGCACTACTCTTAGAGGGTCCTTACCGGATCCACTCACTCCGAGGACAGAATCTTGGCTGCTATTGCAATCTGATTCAGGAACTTCTCAATAATAACTGAATGAGTTATTTTAACTTGGGGGCTTCATAATGCAATTAACATGATTAGCTGAGACTGGCCAGTTAATGTCACATTATAGAATTAAATATTCCATAATCCTCTGAGGGTTATGTGGAAGAAAGGGGATGACTACAAAGGGACAGCAGTAGGGAGGTTACTGGGGTGATGGGATTGTTCATATCCTGATGATGGTAATAGCTACACAAATCTATACATGTATTAACATTGTTAAAAACTTCAAGGGGACATTTGTCCGTACCCACTAACAGTCTTTGAAATGCTCATACCCTATGCCTAACCAGGTGGTGGCGCAGTGTACAGAGAGTCAGCCTGGGACACTGAGGACCCAGCTTTGGAACCCCTAGGTCATCAGCTTGAGCTTGGAATCATCTGGTTTGAGCACAGGCTCATCAACTTGAGCATGGGGTTGCCAGTGTGAGCATGGGATCACAGACACGACCCTATGGTCGCTGGTTTGAGCCCAAAGGTCACTGGCTTGAGTCCAAGGTTGCTGGCTTGAGCAAGGGGTCGCTTACTCAGCTGAAGTGCCTGGTCAAGGCACATATGAGAAAGCAATCATTGAACAACTAAGGTGCTGCAACGATGAGTTGATGCTTCTCATCTGTGTCCCTTCCTGTCTGTCCGTCTGTCCTTGTTTTTTTGTATATCACAAAAAAAAAAGAAAAGAAAAGCACATAAATAATCTTGTACAAAGATGCTTAATTCAGAATTACTTATGAAAGGCAAGAAAGATACAATTTGCAACAATTAGAGGAATACTTAAAATATATTCATGTAACATTAAGAGTCAGGCTTTTGAAGAAATTCTAATGCTCTGGGAACATGTTAACATTATGTCAGGTGAGAAAAGCGGACCCCACAATATGATCCCCCAAAATGATCCCAATTATGGTTACATACATGCCTAGAAAAAATACTGTAGGGAAATACACCAAGATGCTAACAGTAGCATCTTGAAATTGTGGAATTAGGGGGGATTTGTTTTCTTCTTTTTATTTTTATGTCTATAACAAGTATTTTAAAAATAAGAGCATATATTGCTTTTATAGTCAGAAAAAAGAACATTACCCCCCCAAAGGTTTGGGGGCTGGGTCTGGGGCAGGGGTGAGGCAGGCAGAGGTAGGTAGTGCGCAAAGGGAACAGTGCGAAGACACAGTGAGAGGAAACAAGAAAGCTGAAGCTGAGGAACGAAGCTATGGGTATGGGGTCCTCTATCCAGTTAACCCAGGGGTCCCCAAACTACGGCCTGCGGGCCGCATGCGGCCCCCTGAGGCCATTTATCCGGCCCTCGCCGCACTTCCAGAAGGGGCACCTCTTTCATTGGTGGTCAGTGAGAGGAGCATAGTTCCCATTGAAATACTGGTTAGCCCTGGCCGGTTGGCTCAGCGGTAGAGCGTCGGCCTGATGTGCGGGGGACCCGGGTTCAATTCCCGGCCAGGGCACACAGGAGAAGCGCCCATCTGCTTCTCCACCCCTCCCCCTCTCCTTCCTCTCTGTCTCTCTCTTCCCCTCCCACAGCCAAGGCTCCATTGGAGCAAAGATGGCCCGGGCTCTGGGGATGGCTCCTTGGCCTCTGCCCCAGGCGTGAGTGGCTCTGGTCGTGGCAGAGCATCGCCCCCTGGTGGGCAGAGCGTTTGCCCCTGGTGGGCGTGCCGGGTGGATCCCGGTCGGGCCCATGCGGGAGTCTGACTGTCTCTCCCCGTTTCCAGCTTCAGAAAAATACAAAAAAAAGAAAAAAAAGAAATACTGGTCAGTTTGTTGATTTAAATTTACTTGTTCTTTAAGTTAAATATTGCATTTGTTCCCATTTTGTTTTTTTTACTTTAAAATAAGATATGTGCAGTGTGCATAGGGATTTGTTCATAGTTTTTTTTATAGTCTGGCCCTCCAACGGTCTGAGGGACAGTGACCTGGCCCCGTGCAAAAAGTTTGGGGACCCCTGAGTTAACCAAAGCAGAGGAAACCCATTGGAGGGGGGCTGTTCAGAAAACCCCCAGGGACTCCTTGGGGACAGGGCTCCTGAGTCTTTGAACCTCTGCAAGCAGGGCATGGCTAGGGTGAGAACTTGTTTGCTCTGCTGCCCTCACAGGGGCTACCATCTTTTTCTCCATCTTTTCCCCAGTACCTCTTATGTTTTGTTTTAGAGAGAGATAGGGAGAGAGATCCAGAGAATCAGGTGCATCTAGCTGTTCCCGTACACCTCCTGACCCCGGATTGAACCCGGCAACCTTTGCGCTTGCAGATGACGGTCCAACCAACCGAGCTATCCGGCCAGGGCTCCTCTTACGCTTTTAGCACCACACAAGGTACTTACCACCATACTGTTAATCCCCACGACACCTAGTCAGATAGTGAGAGTTGCCCCACTTTGCAGACAAGGAAACTAAGCCATAGAGCCCTTTACCTCAGCTTTGAACAGATCTGGAAATGACATCATTCTTCCAACAAGCAGTATTCAGTTCAGCAACATCAAATTGTTGAAAATACCATTCCTACAGAGAAGAACTAAAAGAATCTCTTTGGAGAAGAGGCTGTCTGAGCCCTGCCCGATGCCCGCCCGGCCCCACCTGACACCGCCCGACACTCCCGGCCCCACCTGACACCGCCCGACGCTGCCCGGCCCCACCCGACACCGCCCGACGCCCGCCCGGCCCCACCCGACACCGCCCGACACTCCCGGCCCCACCCGACACCGCCCGACACTCCCGGCCCCACCCGACACCGCCCGATGCCCGCCCGGCCCCACCCGACACCGCCGGATGCCCTCCCGGCCCCACCCGACACCGCCCGACGCCCTCCCGGCCCCACCCGACACCGCCCGACGCCCGCCCGGCCCCACCCGACACCGCCCGACACTCCCGGCCCCACCCGACACCGCCGGATGCCCGCCCGGCCCCACCCGACACCGCCCGACGCCCGCCCGGCCCCACCCGACACCGCCCGATGCCGCCGGAGCCCACCTGATTCCCGCCTGAGCCCATCCAATCCTGACTGATCCCACCCGATTCCCATCCGATGCTACCCGACCCCACCCATCCCTCCCGACGCTGTCCAATCCTGCCCAACGCTGCCGACTACACCCGATCCCGCCCAACACCAACCGAGCCCAACCAATTCCCGCCTAACGCCGCCCGAGGCCACCGGATCCCACCTGACGCCGCTCGACCACGCTCGATTAACATCTGACGCCGCCGGACCCTGCCCGATGCCACCCGACCCCACCCGATCCTGCCCGACGCCGCCCGAACCCACCCGATCCCGCTCGATGCCGGCCGGACTCCACCCGATGCCGCCCGACCCCGCCCGATCCTGCTCGATGCCGGCCGGACTCCACCCGATGCCGCCCGACCCCGCCCGATCCTGCTCGATGCCGGCCGGACTCCACCCGATGCCGCCCGACCCTGCCCGACCCCACCTGATCCCGCTCGGGCCGGACTCCACCTGATGCCACCCGACCCCACCTGATCCTGCCCGACGCTGCCCGAACCCACCCGATCCCGCCCGACCCCACCCGATGCCGCCCGACCCTGCCCGACCCCACCCGATCCTGCCCGACGCCGCCCGAACCCACCCGATCCCGCTCGATGCCGGCCGGACTCCACCCGATGCCGCCCGACCCCGCCCGATCCCGCTCGATGCCGGCCGGACTCCACCCGATGCCGCCCGACCCTGCCCGACCCCACCTGATCCCGCTCGGGCCGGACTCCACCTGATGCCACCCGACCCCAACTGATCCTGCCCGACGCTGCCCGAACCCACCCGATCCCGCCCGACCCCACCCGATGCCGCCCGACCCTGCCCGACCCCACCCGATCCCGCTCGGGCCGGACTCCACCTGATGCCACCCGACCCCCACCCGATCCTGCCCGACGCTGCCCGAACCCACCCGATCCTGCCCGACGCTGCCCGAACCCACCCGATCCCGCCCGACCCTGCCCAACCCCACCCGATCCTGCTCGGGGCCGGACTCCACCCGATGCCACCCGACCCCACCCGATCCTGCCCGATGCCACCCGGCTACGCCCGATTCCTATCCGACGCCACCCGACCCTACCCGATGCAGCCCGATCCTACCCGATCCTGCCCAACGACGCCCGATCTCACCCGATTCCTGCCTGAGCCCACCTGCTCCCACCCGACCATGCCCGATTCCCATCCGATGCCACCTGACCCCACCCAACCCTGCTGGACCCCACTCGATTCTGCCTGATCCCACCTGATCCTTTCTGACCCCACCCGATTCCTACCTGCCGGTCCTGATGCCGCGTCCCCACCCGATCCTGCCCGACCCCAATATGACAGCAGCTGACCCCACCCGGTTCCTGCCCCACACCGCTGTCAACCCTGCCTGACCCCACCCGAAACCACCCAACCCCTCCCAACGCTGCCCTATGCCGCCCGACCCCACCCCATCCTGCCAGACACCACCTGACTCCACCTGATTTCTGCCCAACCCCACCGGACCCCTTCCCGAAGCCACCCGACTCCGCCCTATGACTTCCGATCCTTTCCTATCCCTCCTGACCCCGCCCGACCCGCCTGGTCCCTCGGGCCTTATCATTGTAGTGAACATCTGGCCCACTGCCAACTCCAGCACCTGCATCTCACTGCCTTAAGGGCTGTCTCTGGCCAGGGGAAGCCCCCGTCCACTTTCCCTACACCACCCTCACACCACCGCGAGACTGGGCTGAGGGGCTAGAAAATCAACAGCCGACATCCACCAGAGCTCTAAACCAATGACTGACAGGAACGAATGTACAAAGACCCAAGCCCTCTCTACCTGACTCCAGAGTTGCCCAGTAGCACTAACTTCCAATCACCACGGTGCTAGGTGTCTTGACACTGAACCCTGTAGTGGCTGTCTTCCTTTCCTAGTCTCACTCACCCACCCTCCTATGGGTGTTTCCTGAGCGCACCTCCCAGATAAACGACTTGAACTTTAATCCTTGTCTCAACATCTGCTTCTAGGGGATCTCCAACTAAGGCATTATTTCAGTGTCATGCCATAAAGTTTTAATATGATCTGTTTCCTATGGCAAAACACCTTTCACGTCATTACCTATGGATAAAAGTAAGTCACAACCTGGTATGTGAAAGCCTACATTTAAGCTTTTTCTTTAAAAATACCCTTCCCTTTCATTTTTCAATCATTAGTCATGCTGCTAGAAATTGTATATCCGTTGTAGGAAAATATCAGGTCACTCGTACTGAAAATATTAAATTACTTAGCTGCCGTTTGTATGCCCCGACAAATATTTACTGCTCTTAATATTTACCAAGGCCATATGGAAAGGCTCCTTCCCCCTTACCTTTCGTGTAGTTATGACTACTTCTTTCATGTCTCCTTTCTCTTCTTTACTCATTTTTACTCACTCACTCTGGCTCACCACCAAAGAAAGTTATCAAAGTGAAAGAACAAGTGAGTCAAGAATGGTTGCCTGGCTACCATTATTGCCCTTCTATGAAGTTTTGTTACTTTCAGCATTCTGCTTGAGCCACTTCCCCAGGTTACCACCTGTGGCTTATGGTTTGTGCCTAAAACCTGACATAGTGCCCCCCAAATTCCACTATATTAAAGCAATGAAACCTATGCATTAATCCTTTTCACCAGCTCCCTGGAAATTATGGTAATAATTTTTTTTTTATTGTAAAGCATTTCACCCCTCGCTTGGCGCTTTTACATGTTGAATTATATCATAATAGCACTCTGAGATTAGCGACTATTGTGAATAATTTCAAATAAGTAAACAGATTCACAGAGTTTAAGTGATGTGAGCAAGGCCACATAGTAAGGGGCAGAAGTATTACTTGAACCCAGGTCTCCTGAACCAAAATTCACTGTTTTCCACCAAATTACGCTGCCTCACTCTTTGATATAGTTAAATTTGCTCTGTTAACAATGTTGCTAACTCATGAGTATCTCATCATCCAAAGTAACCCTCTTTACTCTCCTCTTGTACTGGATTCATGTAACATGAAGCACTCTTTTTTTTTTTTTTTTTTTGACAGATACAGAGAGAGTCAGACAGAGGGACAGATAGGGACAGACAGGAAATTGTCCCTTAGTTGCATCTTAGCTGTTCGTTGATTACTTGTTCATTGATTGCTTTCTCGTGTGTGCCTTGACCGAGGGCTACAGCAGAGTGAGTGACCCCTTACTCAAGCCAGCAACCTTGGGCTCAAGCCAGCAACCATGGGGCCATGTCTATGATCCCAAGCTCAAGCCAGCGACTCCGTGCTCAAGCTGAATAAGCCAGGGCTCAAGCCCACGACCTCGGGGTTTCAAACCTAAGTCCTCCATGTCCCAGTCCGACGCTCTATCTACTGCACCACCACCTGGTAAGGCACATGAAGCACTCTTTACTTGTATTTATTCAGTCCATTTCATATCTCTGAAACCATGGACCTGAACTCACTGATGATGCTTGAATTGACTTATGATAGAAAAATAAACACAGATGTGTTGCCAGATTCATCAGTGGGTCAAGAGCCAGACTGATACAGGTCTCTGACTTATAAGGGCTATTAGGGAAAAAAAAGGGAATGGCCTGGCATTGCCCTGGCGGGGTAGCTCTGTTGATTAGACTGCTGTCCCAAAGTGCAGAGGTTGCCGGTTTGATCCTGCTCAGGGCACATATAGGAACAGATCTGTGTTCCTGTCTCTCTCTAAAATTAATAAACAGGAAAAAATATTGTTTAAAAAAACACTAAAAGAGAGAGAGAGAGAACAGTCAGATATAAAAAGTAGTCAGCTTCAAAACTTTTTAAAAAGTTATTTATTTATTTTAGAGAGAGGAGAGAGAGAGGTGGGGGAGGAGTGGGAAACATCACTTCATAGTAGCTGCTTCTCATCTGTGCCTTGACCCGGCAAGCCTGGGGTTTCGAACTGGCAACCTCAGCATTTCAGGTTGGCAGTTCACCCACTGCATCACCGCAGGTCAGGCTCAAAACTTACTTTTTGAAAAACAAAATCAAGAGGGTAGAATGAAAGTGATTTAGTTTATTCTCCACATGGATTCTTTTCTGTTCCCAGCTTGTATAATAGCCAAAAAAGAATTGACATTCACTCATGCATTTGAACAAAACTTACTGAGTTTAAGGATAGTTGTAAGGTGCTGAGGAGCGACTGCACAGACCCAACATGACACACCTATTGTGTGAATGCAAATGCCACCAACGAAATGTCACCTTCCTCTTTGTTTGTCTGTTAGTTTGTTTGTCTTTAGCAAGAGGAAGAGAGAGAGGGAGAGAGAGAGAATGGAATAGACAGAGACAGACAGGAAGAGAGAAAGAGATGAGAGACATCAACTCATAGTTGCAGCACTTCAGTTGTTCATTGATTGCTTTCTCATATGTGCTTTGACCAGGGGCTTCAGCTGAGTCAGTGACCTCTTGCTCAAGCCAGTGACCTTGGGCTTCAAGATGGCGACCTTGGGCTTTAAACCAGTGACCTTGGGCTCAAGTCAGTGACCTTGGGCTTCAAGCCAGTGACCTTTGGGCTTAAGCCAGCGACCATGGGGTCATGTCTGTGAACCTACACTCAAGCCAGTGATCCCGCACTCAAGCTGGTGATCCTGTGCTCAAGCCAGATGAGCCTATGCTTAAGCTGGCGACCTCAGGGTTTCCACCCTGGGTCCTCAACGTCCCAAACGAACACTCTATTCACTATATCACTGCCTGGTCAGGCACCTTACTCTTAAATTTAAAATAAATGAGGTTTTACATGAGTCAGAGAGATGAGCAGTAAAGAGCTTCAGTTCTTAGGACTCAAAGACACCATACTTTAATGGTTATGCCTGTGCTTGAGAAAGTCCTAAAAGAGATAAGTTGTTTTCATCAAATAAGCTATATTTATCTAAATGCTGGTGATAAAAATCTGTTGCAAATATGATATATTTTGTTTTGCTGTAGCAAAATAGATATGATAACAGCTTTTTATTTTGCATAAATTAAAGTTGCCCTTAGCTGGAATAAATCATTTTTATTGACATTAGCAGCTGTGTAGTCAGTAAAGAATTATTGTTGCTATTACTTGGTGGTATTTATAAACACTTTTATTTTCTAAGTACTTTACAATCACTTATTGTCTAATTAATATCTAATCATCTGTTTACAAGTGATAATCACACATGTAGTGCAGTATAATCAAAACTCCAAATGCAGCCGCCATCATACTTAAGAATATTGTGTCAATTTTGGTCCCTCCCTGATTGGGTTTGGGTCCAGATATATGGCTGAAACAGATAATACAAGAGAAAAAAATGAAAAAAGATTCCTCACTTGGATTTGAACATAATTTGGATTCACAACTTTTGCATGCCAAACATATTATCTGAATGTCAGTGGATACATAAGAATATAAGTAATTTTCAACACTTAATGGCTCAATTACACAGACATATAATATTTTTAATTTATTTTAGCCACAAAATTGGATAATAGTTTATAATAAATGTTCAAGGGCAGGCACCGACTTAACATTAAAACTGTTAGTCACAATCACCATTTCAGTGATTTTCATGAAAAAAGGATCAAATGTAGCAAAGGTGGCTTGGGAACCTTCGAGGTTAATCTAACCAGGTTCAAGTCTAGACCAAGCTATGGCCAGTACAAACACCTGCCAGTCTTAATTATCCAATGAAAGTGAATATACTGCTTTCACCCTTCTGTCTCTTTGAGTGCTTTTCTATAAATGATTGTGGGAACCACAAAAGGATTTTTTAAGCAGGTGAACAATATGCATACGAATCCAGATATTTTACCCCTAGGATAACTTTTCCCACAGGTAGAATTGCTGAGTCAGATTGCTTGCATTTTTCAGGTTTTACGTACATGTTTTCGGATACTGTTATCAAATTGTCCTCCAGAATAGTTGACCGAATTTACATGTTTGATATTCCTAAAGAGTTGTCCTTCTTGGTTATTGACCCGCCTGGTCGCTTTCCCACCAGGCTGTTTCCTGGTGCTGTAGCAAATACCGCAGAGTCCCGAGGAGCATGCTTGGGACCTTGTCAATGTGCTACAATACACTTGACTGGCAAGTGAGTAATTAAGACCCTGATGCTGGGATGGATATATTTATTAACAAGTAAACTATTATTACAATCCTTATACTTTATACTTATCGATTATGAATGGCATGGAGTCCAAAGTGAAATCTACATCTTGCAAAATTGGTGCTCAAAATGACTAAATGTTCAAAGAATTTTGGTTTAATCTGTTAGTTTCCTGCTGCTGCTGTAACCATTTACCACAAAAGTAGTGGTTTAAAACAACACAAATTTATTCTTTTAAAGCCCTGGGGATCAGAAGTCTGAAATGGGTCTCAGTGGGCTAAAATCAATGTGTCAGCAAGACTCCGTTCCTTGTGGAGGTTCTAGGGGAAAATCCGTTTCCTTGCCTTTCCACTTTCCTTTTTTTGTGTGTGTGGCACAGAGAGTCAGAGAGGGACAGATAGGGGCAGACAGACAGGAAGGGAGAGAGATAAGAAATATCAATTCTTCGTTGTGGTTCCTTAGTTGTTCATTGATTGACTTCTCATATATGCCTTGATGGGGGGGGGACTATAGCAGACCAAGTGACCCCTTGCTCGAGCCAGCGACCTCGGGCTCAAGCTGGTGAGCCTTGCTCAAACCAGATGTGCCCGCGCTCAAGCTGGCGACCTTGGGGTCTCGAACCTGGGTCCTCCACATCCCAGTCTGACGATCTATCCACTGCGCCACTGCCTGGTCAGGCCTTGCCTTCCCAGTTTCTAGAGCTACCTGCATTACTTGGCTCATGGCTGTCTTCCTTCCATCTTCAAAGCCAGCAACTGCATCACTGCAGCCTCTGTCAGCTTCAGTAATCACATCTTCTCTAACTCTCCTGACTGCCTCTTTTCACCTATGATCTCATTCCAGGATAATCTCTCTCATCTCAATATCTTTAATTTAATCACATCTGTAAAATTCCTTTTACCATGGAAAGTCACATACTCCCAGGTTCTGGGAATTAGAATGTAGACATCTTTAGGGGGCCATTATTCGGCCTACGAAACCTTCCTTAGTATGAGCTGGACCTGGTATCTCATCTCTGGATATTTGAACAATACATTGTCTGTAATTTTAAAGGCTTAGTTTATTTATTTATTTATTCATTTTAGAGAGGAGAGGGAGAGACAGAGAGAGAGAGGAGAGACATAGAGAAGGAGGGAGGAGCAGGAAGCATCAACTCCCGTATGTGCCTTGACCAGGCAAGCCCAGGGTTTTGAACCGGCAACCTCAGCATTTCTAGGTCGACGCTTTATCCACTGCGCCACCACAGGTCAGGCACATTGTCTGTAATTTTAATACTTAGTAATTTATGAAACCCTACTCTGTGTCAGGCACAGGCGCTGTAGTGGGTTTGCAGATAAGAATCAATGCTTAGGTTAGGCCCTGGCCGGTTGGCTCAGCGGTAGAGCGTCGGCCTGGTGTGCGGGGGACCCGGGTTCGATTCCCGGCCAGGGCACACAGGAGAAGCGCCCATTTGCTTCTCCACACCCCCCCTCCTTCCTCTCTGTCTCTCTCTTCCCCTCCCGCAGCCAAGGGTCCATTGGAGCAAAGATGGCCCGGGCGCTGGGGATGGCTCCTTGGCCTCTGCCCCAGGCGCTAGAGTGGCTCTGGTCACGGCAGAACGACGCCACGGAGGGGCAGAGCATCGCCCCCTGGTGGGCAGAGCGTTGCCCCTGGTGGGCGTGCCGGGTGGATCCCGGTCGGGCTAATGCGGGAGTCTGTCTGACTGTCTCTCCGCGTTTCCAGCTTCAGAAAAATACCAAAAAAAAAAAAAAAATGCTTAGGTTAAATGATTCGCCCGAGGTCAGTGGCAGAGCTGAGTTTGAAACTCAGGCCTGTTGGACTTCAAAGCCCCTGCTCATTGTATGCTGCCCTGAAGCTCAACATTTCTCATGTTCTGTTTGGTATGTTCTCTTTGGATAGCCTTCATGTTGAAAGTTTTTAATTTAGCTTAACGTTTAATGATACAACCTAGCTAGATAAAAACCATTCAGCCCCTATAAATCTCATATTTGACTCACTCATAGGTGCTGGTGGACAAAGAATCATGAAATACTCATTCAAGATGATGTCTCCACATCCTCTGATAAATCTTCCAAAAATGTGTTATGGGTTCTCCCTCCATAACACAAACGGAAGTGGATTCACTAGGTATGTTTTCCATGAGTGAAATGTAAATCTCTGAATAATATCCGGTAGTGCCAGTGAGAAATGACCTTTCCAAAGGCCCATAAGTATATCAACTATCTTATTCTTGAAAAGAATAGAGCCTTTACGGGTCTCTCATCATCTCTGCATCATTTCACAAATTTCTTAGCCTTGGTTGTACATTAGAATCACCTGGGGAGCTTTCAAAACCCCTGAGGCCTGGTTCCACTTCCTAGAGATTCAGGACCTTAAAAAATGCTGAACCAAAAATAAATAAATAAATAAATAAATAAATAAATAAATAAATAAATAAATAAATAAATAAAAGTTAAGAACCACCATGGTAAAGCAGAGATGACAGATATTATTATGATAAGGGTTTTGACCCCCAAACTATCAATATTATGCTTTCTTTTCCCCCAAGGATCTCTATTTTGTTTGCACTGAAAGAAATAAACCGTATTAGTGTGTGTGTCCCAAGAAGCTGGCTATGTGAAAACCTTTGATATGTCCAAAAGCAATCACTTTAAACACCTAGTCTACTTAAGTCATAGGTGAGGGACTATGTCTAATGACTGAATAATGGTCCTTGACAGTAACTATATAGAGTCAGGTGCTTCCACAGAAGCCCATCCTTGCTAAAAAAAAGATATTCTTTTGAGTAAGCAAGAAAGCAAGCATGGGATAGCACACTTTCAAATAAAAAAATTAATTCTTTATTTCTGCAAAAATCACCATACCATTCAAGCATAGGAACTCAAAAGAAGCATAACCATGGCAATCCCTTGCACATATAATACCACTATTGCTCAAAACATTTTGGCATAATCCTTTTGGCCTGGCCTGTGGTGGCACAGTGGGTGGGTGTCGACCTGGAATGCTGAGGTTGCTGGTTCGAAACCCCAGGCTTACCTGGTCAAAGCACATATGAGAAGCAACTAGTATGAGTTGATGCTTCCCGCTGCTCCCCTGCTTTTCTCTCTCTCTTTTTCTCCTCTCTAAAAATCAATCAATTATATATATAAAATAATACTTTTGAAATTTTCATCCTGGCAACTTTATAAGACTGTGTATGGGAATCAATTATATAATGAAATAGGAATTTTTTGATCCAAAGAGGTATTAACTAGATTTATCATTCACCTATTAGACTATCAATCGACTTTTGGTTGTTTCAAAAATTTCAGAAATAACCCTCAACAATGACTGTGTTCCCTGAGGATATCCAATAAGAACAGAAGGGTGACTTGCTCTGGGGAGAAATTCCTAAAGGGCTAGAGATCTTAAGTGAGGAAGGCGATCCTCTGAAGTTAATTCTTGTAGAGCAGTGGTCCCCAATCCCCAAGCCGCGGACCGGTACAGGTCCTTGGGCCATTTGGTACCAGTCCGCAGAGAAAGAATAAATAACTTACATTATTTCCATTTTATTTATATTTAAGTCTGAACGATGTTTTATTTTTAAAAAATGACCAGATTCCCTCTGTTACATCCGTCTAAGACTTACTCTTGACGCTTGTCTCGTAAGTTCGACAATTATATTTAAAAATACCAGTTTTTATGCCGGTCGCATAATTTTATTTTGTGCATTTATCCATCCCACCCTAAAAGCCGGTCCATGAAAATATTTTCTGACATTAAACCAGACCATGGCCCAAAAAAGGTTGGGGTCCACTGGTGTAGAGCAAAGGTTCTCAAACTTCAGTTTGCATACGAATCACATGGAGAACTTTTTAAACTTCGTTTCCAAGGAGATTCTAGTTCACTATGCCTGGGAAGGGCCCATCAATCTGATGTTATGTCAAGCTCACAGGTATTGCCTGAGGCCCACCCTTTAAGTAATAGTATTGTTGTAGAGCAAAACTGTGAAGATGAAAATACTCATGTGAATATAGAATTTCTATCATTTTTTCTTTAAAAAAGATCAAAATTATCAAAAGGACTCAGGAACCAACTTGGAGAGACTCCTGTTGGCTAAAGATGGAAAGTTTAAGCATCAATAAGGGTAAGAACTGCAATGGATTGAAATCCATCAGATGTGCTTAAATCCATGAGTTCTTGATACTACAGAAAAAGAAAAAATCCCAAACAAACTAAAAACCTCAGTTGTCCTTTGGAGAATGCAAGGGAACAAATGTATCATCTTGAAAACTGAGAACTAGAGGGAAAGAATCAAGCATTTATCTTACTATTCCCATACAAAAAGTACCTCTGGGTGATCAAAGAGTAAGAAGTATATCATCTCAATATGACCAGTGGTGGCACAGTGAATAGAGCGTCCACCTAGGATGCTTGAGGACCCAGGTTCAAAACCTCAAGCTCCCTGGCTTGTTAGTGGGATCACAGACATGACCTTATGGTCACTGGCTTGAAGCCCAAGGTCACTGCCTTAGGCCCAAGGTCGCTGGCTTGAGCAAGGAGTCACTGGCTCAGCTGAGGCCCCCGGACAAGGCACATGTGAGAAGCAATCAATGAACAGCTAAAGTGTTGCAACTACAAGTTAATACTTCTCATCTCCCTCCCTTCCTGTCTATCTTTCTCTTGCTTAAAAAAAAGTGTCCTATTTTATAATACCTAGTAAATGATTGGATCAAGGCATTGAGCACCAGGAATTGCTAATGTAACAAAACGACAGACACCACCTATAAAATAGTTCGCCAAGGAAATAGAACCTGGCTGTGATCGCACCTCTTGATCCCAGACCAATTTACAGGAAATACGAAAGGGATAAAGGAGTATGTTAACACCACAGGGATACGATCAACAAAATCCAGACTGTAAGAAGCTCGATAGAATAAATCAAGGCTCTACAACCAGAAAATTGCAAGATACATGGATTAAACCAGATGGAAGAGACATAGCAATCAACTGCAATGTATATTATTAAAATTCTAATTCAAAACACTGTAAAAAATACATTCATGAGACAATAAGTAAGTTGAGCAATTTCTGGATGATATAAAAGAATTGTTATTAATTTGTTTTAGGTATGATAATGATAAGTGTGTTAATATCTTTTAAAACTTTATTTTAGAAATATCTACTGGCCCTGGCCGGTTGGCTCAGCGGTAGAGCGTCGGCCTGGCGTGTGGGGGACCCGGGTTCGATTCCCGGCCAGGGCACACAGGAGAAGCGCCCATTTGCTTCTCCACCCCCTCCCCCTCCTTCCTCTCTGTCTCTCTCTTCTCCTCCCGCAGCCAAGGCTCCATTGGAGCAAAGATGGCCCGGGCGCTGGGGATGGCTCCTTGGCCTCTGCCCCAGGTGCTAGAGTGGCTCTGGTAGCGGCAGAGCGACGCCCCCTGGTGGGCAGAGGGTCGCCCCTGGTGGGCGTGCCTGGTGGATCCCGGTCGGGCGCATGCGGGAGTCTGTCTGACTGTCTCTCCCCGTTTCCAGCTTCAGAAAAATACAAAAAAAAGAAAAAGAAAAAGAAGAAATATCTACTGAAGTATTTTCAGATGAAATATAGTGTGTGGGGGTGGAAACTGGATAGGGCTCTATCAGTGGTTGTCAAGTAGGTGCAGTTTTGCCCCCCAAGGTGCATTTAGCATGCTTGGAGGCAGTTTTGGTTGTTACATCTTGGGGGATGGTGCTCCAGGCATCTAATGGGTGGAGGCCCTAGATGCAGCTAAACATCCAGACGTGCGCAGACGCAGCCCTCCGCTAGGAAGCAGTGGCTCTGCCCTGGCCTGCTGACGACCTTGAACGTGTCCACATAGATCACACCAGCAAAGACTTGCACCGAGCGTTGGCAGAGCGCCTGTGACCTTCCTGGAATATGAGAGGTGGGAGGCCTGTCGGGAGCTACTGCAAAGCCGTCTCTTCTCACCTCTCTATCTCTCCTAAGTAGCTGTCCCAAGCCAGTATTTAAAAATGTATCTTCATTATTTAAAATGATTAGAGGAATACAGGATTGTAAAAAGAAAAAACCCAGAAGTCCTTATACCCAGTAATCACCACCACTGTCAACATTGTATGTACTTCCTCCAGGTTTTTTCTATTTTTTTTTTCTGTGCTTAGATTTTTCACCCTCAACTGTGTTTTTCAAATAAACAAAGAAAGCAAAGGGAAAGTCTCTATCATGCCTGACCAGGTGGTGGCGCAGTGGATAGAGCGTCGGACTGGGATGCCAAGGACCCAGGTTCGAGACCCCGAGGTCTCCAGCTTGAGCGCAGGCTCATCTGGTTTGAGCAAAAGCTCACCAGCTTGGACTCGAGCAAGGGGTTACTCGGTCAGCTGAAGGCCCGTGGTCAGGGCACATGTGGGAGAGCAATCAGTGAACAACTAAGGTGTCACAATGTGCAACAAAGAACTGATGATTGATGCTTCTCATTTCTCCATTCCTGTCTGTCTATCCCTCTCTCTGACTCTCTCTCTGTCTCTGTAAAAAAAAAAAAAGTCTCTATCATGAGGTCATTCTTGCTATGTCGTACTGTGCCTCAGGGTACCTGTAATGATGGGGGAGGCTTCGTCCTGTATACTCAAATATATTGATATATTGAGAGAAAAGGAAAATATTTGGTGTGGTGGAAGGGACATCTTGAGGAAAATGATGGGAGGGCAAGGTTGTTTGCTTTAAATCTCAACCAATCAATGAATCCATTAAATATTATTGAGCTCGCCCCTGGCTGGTTGGCTCAGTGGTGGAGCGTCAGCCCAGCGTATGGACGTCCCGGGTTAGATTCCTGGTCAGGGCACACAGGAGAGGCGACCATCTGCTTCTCCACCCCTCCCCCTCTTCCTTCTCCTTTTCTATCTCTCTCTTCCTCTCCTGCAACCATGGCTCAGTTGGAATGGGTTGGCCCTGGGTGCTGAGGATGGCTCCATGGCCTCGCCTCAGGTTCTAAAATAGCTCTTTTGCCAAGCAATGGAACAAAAGCCTCAGATGGGCAGAGCATCGCACGGTGGGGGGCTTGCCGGGTGGATCACGGTCCAGGCGCACATGGGAGTATCATTCTGCCTTCACGCTTCTTACCTAAGAAAAATTAAAGAAAAATAATAAATATTATTGAGCTCCTGTTATGTGCCAGCATTAGGGATATGGTAGTGAACAGAACATATGGTTCTGCTGCATAAGTGGAGTTAACAATCTGAAACAGAAAGGTATCATTGGTAGTAACAATAATAACAGCTAATATTCATGATAAATCTACTATGTGCCAGTTATTGTATTATGGCTTATTTTTGCCATTAACTATTTTTGTTCTTTTTCCTTTTTTTTTTTTTCTGAAACCGGGAGGCAGTCAGACTCCCGCATGCACCCGACCGGGATCCACCTGGCACGCCCACCAGGGGGCGATGCTCTGCCCATCTGGGACGTCGCTCTGTTGCAACCAGAGCCATTCTAACGCCTGAGGCAGAGGCCACAGAGCCATCCTCAGTGCCTGGGCCAACTTTTTGCTCCAATGGAGCCTTGGTTGCGGGAGGGGAAGAGAGAGACAGAGAGGAAGGAGAGGGGGAGGGGTGGAGAAGCAGATGGGTGCTTCTTCTGTGTGCCCTGGTCGGGAATTGAACCCGGGACTTCTGCACGCCAGGCCGACGCTCTACCACTGAGCCAACCGGCCAGGACTCTTTTTCCTTTTTTAAGTATAGTTGATATACAAATACCATTTGATTTCACTTATAGGTGGAATCTAAAACAAAACAAAACATATGAAGAAACAAAACAAAATAGAAACAGGCTCATAGACACAAAGAACAAGCCTATAGTTGCCAGAGGGGTGAAAGTTTCTAAATGTCCCCTTGCTTGTGTGCAGGTACGGGGTGTCCTGCCCTGGCCCCTGAGTATGGAGCTGCGGAATAGAAAACCAGTTCGTTGTGCTCTGCAGCGGGTTCCTCGGCAACCGCAGCTGAGCTCATCCAGCCGCCTTTATTTCTGTGCTGTCCTTTCTGGTGTGTGGAACAAGGACTACAGGAAGCTGGCATCGTTGGCTACTTATCTTTCACTGTCCCGTAAATAGGAAACTGTCTGAATCCAAAGTAACTCAATGTACTTTAGGCAAATTAGTCTGCCCTTGGATTTGGTCTTGCCTTGTCTTGTGTGCGTACTGGACACACGTAACAGATAGTTATCCAGTCCCATACGTCAACAATGCTGAGGTTGAGAAGCTCTAGATGAAACAATATTGGTCCTGAGCTGATCACTGTTGAAGATAGGTGAGGAGTATATGAATAGTCCAAATAGGGAGACAGTGTTTTGTCTAATGTTACACATGGTTGCAATTCTCCATAATAAAAATTGTATTTAAATTTTTTTCCCATTGATTTTAGAAACAGAGGAATATTGATGTGTTCTTCCACTTATTTATGCATTCATTGGTTGGTTCTTTTTTCTTTCTTTTCTTTTCTTTTCCTTTTTTTTTTTTTTTTTTTTGTTTTTTTGGTTTTTTTTGGTTTTTTTGTTTTTGAGAGAGAGAGAGGGAGGAAGGAAGAGAGACAGGAACATCGAGCTGCTCCTGTCTGTGACCTGACGGGGAATTGAACCAGCAACCTTTGTGCTCTGAAGTCCACTCCAACCAACCCAGCTATCAGGCCAGGGCTTAATTTTTATTGATTTTTAGAGAGGGGGGGAGGGAGGGAGGGAGAGAGAGGGGAGTGGGAAGGGAAGCATTCATTTGTTTTTCCACTCAGTCATGCAGTCTCTGGTTGCTTTCCTCCTGACTGGGGATCGAACCTGCAACCCTGTTATTTAAGGATGATGCTCTTAACTGATTGAGCTAACTGGCCAGGACCTCATTGTTTGATTCTTGTATGAGCCTTGACTGGCGATCAAACCTGCAACCTTGGCTTATCGGGATGATGCTCCAACCAACTGAACTAGCCAGCGAGGGCAAAAGTTGTACTTTTAAAAAACATAATAATAAAAATTGGTCACCTTGCTTTATTAAATACCTAGTACTTTAAGTGCATATACTGAGGTAATATGCACAAGTGCCCAAACTTTGTTGTCAGACTTCTTTCTAGCTCCACTACCAAATTAAAACTGTGTATTCTTGAGCAAATGGCTTAGACTCTTTAAGCCTCAGTTTCCTCACCAACAAAATAAGGCTAATAATGCCCTTGAGGATTTCATAGAAATTAAATATAAGGAAAATGTTTAGCTGAGTTCCTTACATAAATACCTTTATTAGACCTTCCTTTGTTCTTTTTGTCTGCTACTTTTCTTTTTTCTTTTTTTAGTGAAAGAGACAGAGAGAGAGAGAGACAGACAGGGACAGATAAGAAGGGAGAGAGGAGAAGCATCAGTTCTTTGTTGCAGCACCTTAGTTGTTCATTGATTGCTTTCTCATATGTGCCTTGACCAGGGGGCTACAGCAGAGCAAGTGACCCCTTGCTCAAGCCAGTGACCTTTGGGCTCAAGCCAGCAACCATGGGGTCCTGTCTATGATCCCATGCTAAAGCCAGCAACCCTGCACTCAAGCTGGTGAGCTTGTGCTCAAGCTGGCGACCTCAGGGTCTCGAACCTGGGTCCTCTGCGTCCCAGTCCGATGCTCTATCCACTGTACCACTGCCTGGTCAGGCTGTCTGCTACTTTTCAATACAGACATGCAAAGAGCCCTTCTTGTTATCTAGATGAGTAACTTTGAGCTATTCAATTTCTTTTCAAATAATTCCCTGGAAAATGTACATGGCCCTGGTATGAAATTTTTGGTTCTCAGGATTAAAATAACAAACCTTGGAGGGATTAGGAGAGATGAGGAAGAGTAAGAAGGAATGTATGTAGTTTTCAATTCAGGGTTATTTCACCCCACAGGGGAAATTTATTAATGTGTGGAGACACTTTTGGTTGTCACGACTTGGGTTAGAATCCAGGGATGCTGTTAGCATCCTACTATATGCACGGGATTGCTCCCCACAAGAAGGAAGAGTCTGGCCCCGAATATCAGTAGTACCAAGGTTGAGACACCCTGGGCTAATATAACCCAAACTCCTTGGCGTTCCTGAATAATTAGCTCTGCCCTTCTTTGTTCTTCTTACCCAACACATACAGGATATTAAAGGCATGCTCAGGAGAAATCATTCAAAATGTGATTACACTAGATCTGTGGCCCTATTTTGTTATTCATTTTAAAAAATTTTATTATTATTGTTTATTTTTCCGAAAGTGAGAAGCGGTGGGGAGGCAGATAGACTCCCGCATGCGCCCAATTGGGACCCACCTGGCATGCCCACCAGGGGACGATGCTCTGCCCATCTGGGGCGTTGCTGCACTGCAACCGGAGCCATTCTAGAGCCTGAGGCAGAGGCCATGGAGCCATCCTCAGTGCCCGGGCCAACTTTGCTCCAATGGAGCCTTGGCTGCAGGAGGGGAAGAGAGAGACAGAGAGGAAGGAGGGGGGGTGGAGAAGCAAATGGGCGCTTCTCCTATGTGCCCTGCCGAGGAATTGAACCCAGGACTTCTACACGCTGGGCCGACACTACCGCTGAGCCAACCAGCTTGGCTTGTTATTCATTTCTTTATGAGAAAAAAAATATGAGCCTGACCTGTGGTGGTGCAGTGGATAGAGCATCGACCTGGAATGCTGAGGTCGCTGGTTCGAAACTCCGGGCTCGTCTAGTCAAGGTACATAGGGAAGTTGATGCTTCTTGCTCCTACCCCCCTTCTGTCTCTCCTTCTCTCTCTATCTTTCTTTCTCTGCCCACCCCTCTCTAAAATGAATAAATAAATAAATAATGAGTTGCCTTCTGATTAAATTGCCTTTGAGTTTCAAATAGTAAATTCCAAGCATGTGCTGATTACCTTTTTAATTGCCAGATGGTGAAGGCTGAGCATGGCTTTATTAACCAGTAGGAAGGGTGTACCATCTCCCAACATCTCAGCTGCTTTCTTCTCAGCTGTTACACCAATGGGAGACAAGTGGGATAAAGGGAATTCAGACAGTACTACCTAAACCAGGGGTTGGGAACCTATGGCTCGCGGGCCAGATGTGACTCTTTTGATAGCTGCATCTGGCTTGCAGATAAATCTTTAATAAAAAATAATAATGTTAAAAATATAAAACATTCTTGCCTGACTAGGCGGTGGGGCAGTGGATTGAGCATCGGACTGGGATGCGGAAGGACCCAGGTTCGAGACCCCAAGGTTGCCAGCTTGAGCGCGGGCTCATCTGGTTTGAGCAAAAAGATCACCAGCTTGGACCCAAGGTCACGAAGGCCCGCGATCATGGCACATATGAGAAAGCAATCGATGAACAACTAAGGTGTCGCAACGAGAAACTGATGATTGATGTTTCTCATCTCTCTCCCTTCCAGTCTGTCTGTCCCTATCTATCCCTCTATCTGATTCTCTCTCTGTCCCTGTAAAAATAAATAAGTAAATAAATGAAATTAAAAATATATATAAAACATTCTCATGTATTACAATCCATTCATTTCCTACCGCTCATGTTCATGGTTGCGGGTGGCTGGAGCCAATCACAGCTGTCCTCCGGGACAACACCAAATTTTTATTGGATAATGCATAATGTACACGGGTCGTTGTATGGCTCTCACGGAATTACATTTTAAAATATGTGGTGTTCATGGTTCTCTCAGCCAAAAGGGTTCCTGACCCCTGCCCTAAACAGATATATTTCTCTTGTTAAAACAGCTCATCTTGCCCTGCCTGGTTGGCTAGGTTGTAGAACGTTGGCTGGGCATGTGGAAGTCCCAGGTTTGATTCCTGGCCAGGGCATGCAGAAAAAGAGCCCATCTGCTTCTCTACCCTTCCCCCTCTCTTTTCTCTCTGTCTCTCTCTTCTCCTCCTGCAGCCAAGGCTCCATTGGAGAAAAAAAAAGTTGGCCCCAGGTGCTGAGGATGGCTCCATGGCCTCTGCCTCAGGCACTAGAATGCCTTCGATTGCAGCAGAGCAATGCCCCAGAGGGGCTGAGCATCACCCCCTTGTGGGCAGGTCGGGTGGATCCCGGTCGGGCACATGAAGGAGTCTGTCCATCTGCTCCCCTCCCCGCTTCTCACTTTGAAAAAATACAAAAAAAAGAATGAATAGCTCATCTCAGTTTATATGACACTTGCCTACCATGTCATTATTAAATAGAAAACATTATGGGTAATTTACCCACCTCACCTCCTATCTTTTTTTTTTAATTTTTTCTTAAGTGAGAAGTGGGGAGGCAGAAAGACTCCTGCATGCGCCTGGACCAGGATCCGCCTGGCAAGGCCCCTATGGGGTGATGCTCTGCCCATAGAGGACCATTGCTATGTTGTTTGGCAACCAAGCTATGTTAGCATCTGAAGAGAGGCCATGGAACCATCCTCAGCATCTGGGGCCAACTTGCTCCAACCAAGCCATGGCTACAGGAGGGGAAGAGAGAGATAGAGGAGTGAAGAAGCAGATGGCTGCTTCTCCTGTGTGCCCTGACCAGGAATTGAACTTAGGACACCACACACCAAGCCGATGCTCTACTGCTGAGCCAACCGGCCAGGGCCACCTCACCCCCTTTCTAAAGTCAGGATACTTTAAGTCAAGACCACAGTGCCATTGGCACTGAAGAAAAGATTGAGGCAAATGGTGGTAACTGTGTATTCAACTGGGAAACATTAGTAAGGTCATTTCTGTGAGATGTGGTATGTGTTTGAGGGGTAGTGAGGTAAAAATGGGTGAGGAGATAAAAAGTGAGGGGAAATGTATATGCGTGGTGAAATGGTTCAAGAATCTATGATGTGTTTCTACTTTTTTAATTTTTATTTATTAATTGATTTTAGAAAGGAAAGGAGAGAGAAAGAAACATCAGTTTGTTGTTCCACTTATCTATGCATTCATTGGTTGATTCTTGTTTGTCAACTCGGGATTGAGCCATTAACCTTGACATATCTGGACGATGCTCTAACCAACTGAGTTACCCAGCCAGGACGTGTTCCTATTTTTTTTAATTTCTCCCTTCCCCTGTCCCAGCAATTCTATGAAAACTTGATTAAGAGAGCCACGTCAGGACCTGTTCAGTGGTTTCTCAGATCCTCAGATTCCCTCCTTCAGAAATGAGAACTAAGAGATGAATACTGAGTAGGTTGGGAGCTGAGATGTGAGCAGAGCATTAGAGTAAATATGTCAGGAAATGGCTCCTTGCAAGGGCTTTTAAGCTGCTCTGGGTCCTGTTCTTGCTGAGCCACACTTTTCAGCTTTCTGTGGATTCTAATAGTCCTTTGCATACCTCTCTCATGAGAAAGCTAACTTAGTGGGTCCTTGCAACCTGACAATCTATCTCTGACACAGGTGTGTGCACATCCACACCAAGGGACAAGACTAACATGAGAAATAAAGCCTAGAGCTGCCTATTGGGCAAGATAAGATCAGTTTACAGTCATTTGTGCTTCCTGCCCAGGAGGGGAAAGGGATGACACTCAAACCCAGAGACCAGCTCACAGTGAATTCCCTTTCTTCAAAATCCTATAGTTCTAGATAAACTAGACCACACTTTTGATACTTTCATATAGTCTTACAACTCCTTCTGTTATTATATTGAATTATGGCTTATCTCATAATGTTACCTAAGTCTTATTTGTAACCATGATATTTATCTCTAATGGCCCTGGCTGGTTGGCTCATTGGTAGAGCATCAGCCCAGCATGTGGATGTCCCAGGTTTGATTCCCGGTCAAGGCACACAGGAGAGGTGACCATCTGCTTCTGCGCTCATTCCCCTTCCCCTTCTTTCTCTCTGTGTTCACCTCCTGCAGCCATGGCTTGATTGGTTTGAGCACGTCACCCCAGGCACTGAGGATGGCTCCGTGGAGCCTCCACCTCAGGTACTAAAAATAGCTCAGTTGGGAGCATGGTCCCAGATAGAGTTTGCTGGATGGATCCTGACCGGGGCACATGCAGGAGTGGAGTCTGTCTCTCTATCTCCCGTTCTCTCACTTGGAAAAGAAGAAGAAAAAAAATACTGGGAAGATTAGTTCACACACCCAGGGTCCATCCACTTTCGTACATCATCCCCAACCCACTCAGATCAGCTTCTGCCTCCAACACTCCACTAAAATTGAGTTATGTTCCCATGTATTTCTTAGCTGCACAGGAGGATATTTAGAGCAGTGGTTCTTGACTAGGGGAGATTTTGTGCACCCCTCTTAAGGGTGATTTTTTAGTGTCTGGACATAGTTTTGATTGTCACAAATTTGAGGGGGAGTACTACTGGCATCTTGTAGATCGAGACCAGGGATGCTGCTAAACACCCTACAATGCACAGGAAAGTCCCCCACAGCAAAGAATTATCCAACCAGAAATGTTAATAATGCCAAGGCTGAGAAACCTTGCTTTAGGGCAAAGATGGGTCTTTGAGACAAATAACACAATTTAAAATGGACAAAGGATTTGAATAGACATTTCTCCAAAGAAGGTATACAAATGGCCAATAAACATAAAAAATGCTCAACATCATTAGTCATTAGGGAAATGCAAATTAAAACCACAATGAGATATAACTTCACACCCACTAGAATAGTTATAATCTTTAAAACTGTAAAATAACAAGTGTTGGTAAGGATATGGAGAAATTGGAATCCCCACACATTGCTGCTGGTAATGTAAAATGGTGTAGCCTCTTTGGAAAACAGTTTGGCAGTTGCTCAAAATGTTTAAAAAAATGGTTACTACTTAACCTAGCAACTCCACTCCTAGGTATATACTTAAGAGACTTGAAAATATATGTCCACAAAATACCTTGTATACGAATGTCATAACAGCATTATTCACAGTAACCAAGAAGTGAAAACAATACAAATGCCCATCAACTGACAAATGGCAAAACAGGTGGTATAGCCTGACTGGGCGGTGGCACAGTGGATAGAGTGTCGGACTGGGATACCGAGGACCCAGGTTCGAGACCCCGAGGTCACCAGCTTGAGCACGGGCTCATCTGGTTTGAGCAAAAGCTCACCAGCGTGGACCCAAGGTCGCTGGCTCAAGCAAGGGGTTACTCAGTCTGCTGAAGGCCCGCGGTCAAGGCACATATGAAAAAGTAATCAATGAACAACTAAGGTGTCGCAATGTGCAACGAAAAACTAATAATTGATGCTTCTCATCTCTCCGTTCCTGTCTGTCTGTCCCTGTCTATCCCTCTCTCTGACTCTCTCTCTGTCTCTGTAAAAAAAAAAAAAAAAAGACAGTTAGTTTAAAAAAAACAGGTGGTATATCCATATAATGGAATATTATTTGGCCATAAAAAGGAAGGAAGTACTGACACATGCTACCACATATATGAACTTTGAAAATGTAAGCCCTGGCCAGTTAGCTCAGTCAGTTCAAGCATCATCCCTGTTGGTCAAATAAGTTTTTCAATATGATATATGTTTGCTTGCTTATAGTTTGCATTGGATGTGGGGGGACAGGCTGTGGGCAGGCATGATCCTTATAGCCTAAGGCTTAGTTTTAAGACTAAGCCTTTCCCACCCTTTTTGATGTAGGGTGGTGCACTCTCATGAGGAATCCCATCATGCCTCAGATAAGTGACTTTGTATCAGAGACTTCCCTATTTGTATATTGGATTAAAGGTTTTGGTTTCTACACTATGAAGTGGGGCAGACTGGGAGCTTGCTCTCTCTTGGTTCCTGAGATTAGTATTAAGCAGAGAGCAGGTTGGAGAGCAGAGTAAGGCCACATGGAGGAGAGGAGAAGCAGCCAAGATGGCGGAGTGCTGAAAGAGAAGCCAGTTAGTATAGAGTTTGTGTAGAGAGAAGGAGATGGGGAACAAAGGAGAATGAGGCTAGTGAGCTAGAAACCTTTGATTCTAGGAAACTTGGATAAGTCAGTAGCTTTGTGAGCACTGAATGAGTGGGTTTTGGAGCCCAGTGTGTGTTTTTACTTGCCCGCCTGGTGCAAGCTAGGATTAAAGATGATGGCCCACCAGTTCTTGGCTCCATTGTTTCATTACCATCTGTCCGAATCTAATGAGAACCTGCATGAGCCAGGCGGCTGTGATGATGGCCGTGGATACTGGCTTCACAATCCCAAAACACCAAGATTGCAGGTTCAACCCTTAGTCAGGGTATATACAGGAAGTGACCAATGAATACACAACTAAGTGGAACAACAAATGAATGCTTTTCTCTGTCTCTGTCTCTCCCTTCCTCTCTCTGTCTCTCTAAAATCATTAAAAAAAAGAGAGAGAGAAAGAAGCCAGACATAAAATGTTGGAGAATGCAAGCTGACAGGGTCCTTGCAGTTTAGGTTTGTGGGGGACAGAGGTGTGGGGGACTGGCAGTGAGCTGACAAGATCCTTGCTGCCCATCCCACCACCTCACTTGCTTAAGTTGCTAAAGGCTAAGCTCTTTCCCTACAACCTCTGACTGATTGTTGAAGTTGGTGAAGGCAATTTACACGCCCTTCCCCACACCTCCATGTCAGCTGTGATGCTGGATTGTTTCTACTGGTCCTATCCCCCATGTCCTTTGGAGAGACTGGAGGCAGTTTGCTTTTTATCCTTTGTTTTGTGAAGTTAAGATGTTATGCAGGGTGGAGGGTTTTCTGCACTTGGGAGAATTCTTGGGTTGCCTTGGAAATGTGACTTTGTATCAGAGATATCTTTCTTTTTTTTTTTTCTTTTTTCTTTTTTTTTTCATTTTTCCGAAGCTGGAAACGGGGAGGCAGTCAGACGGACTCCCGCATGCGCCCGACCGGGATCCACCCGGCATGCCCACCAGGGGGCGATGCTTTGCCCCTCTGGGGGGCCGCTCTGTTGTGTCCAGAGCCATTCTAGCGCCTGAGGCAGAGGCCACAGAGCCATCCCCAGCGCCCGGGCCATCTTTTGCTCCAATGGAGCCTTAGCTGCGGGAAGGGAAGAGAGAGACAGAGAGGAAGAAGAGGGGGAGGGGTGGAGAAGCAAATGGACACCTCTCCTGTGTGCCCTGGCCAGGAATCGAACCCAGGACTCCTGCACGCTGGGCCGACGCTCTACCGCTGAGCCAACCGGCCAGGGCCTATATCAGAGATATCTTTGATTTGTAATGACTTTGCTCTGCCCTATAAATAAAGGGGTTTGTGGGTGGAGACTCGCTCTTGCAAGCTATGGGCTGTGCAGAGACCTCCTGATCCTACCCTTTTTCTCTGAGTTTATTTCTTCATTCTACCCCATTCTCACTCAGGTCCTGGACAATTACTAGCCATGCTGGGCTGCGGCAATAAGAGGCCATATATTGTATGATTCCATTTATATGAAATGTTCAGAATTGGCAACTTCATAAAACAGAAAGCAGATTAGTGGTTGCCAAGCACTGGAGGTGTTGAGGGGAAATGGAAGGCCTTATCTCATCATGAAGATTTTGCAGCAACTGATAAATGGAAAAGAAGAAATGGGAGACAGTTGTCATTTTGATCTGTGATTTCATTGTAGAAAATTGGAGTCCAGCCCTGGATGGATCGCTCCATTGGTTACAGCATTGTCCCACTATACCCCAGTCAGGGCACATATATGAATCAACCAATGAATGCATAAATAAGTAGAACAAGCCTGACCAGTTGGTAGTACAGTGGATAGAACGTTGACCTGGCATGCAGAAGACTCAGGTTCAAAACCTTGAGGTTGTTGGCTTGAGCATGGGGTTGCTGGCTTGAGTGTGTGAACATAGACATGACCCTATGGTCACTGGTTTGAAGCCCAAGGTCACTGGCTTGAAGCCCAAAGTTACTGGCTTGAGCCCAAGGTCTCTGGCTTGATCAAGGGATCACTGTCTCGGCTGGAGTCTCCCAGTCAAGGCACATATTAGAAAGCAATCAATGAACAACTAAGGTGCCGCAACTACAGGTTGATGCTTCTCATCTCTCTCCCTTCCTGTCTGTCTGTCTGTCTCTCTCTCTCTCTCTCACTAAAAATAAATTAATAAGTAGAACAAGAAATCAATGTTTCTCTCTTTCTTCCTTCCTCTCTCTTCCTTCCTCTCTCTCTTCAAAATCAGTTTAAAAAAGAAAGAAAGAGCCTGACCAGGTGGTGGAACAGTGGATAGAGTGTCAGACTGGGATGCCGAGGACCCAGGTTCGAGACTCCGAGGTCGCCAGCTTGAGCGTGAGCTCATCTGGTTTGAGCAAGGCTCACCAGCTTGGACCCAAGGTCGTTGGCTCGAGCAAGGGGTTACTCAGTCTTCTGTAGCCCCATGGTCAAGGCACATATGAGAAAGCAATCAATGAACAACTAAGGTGTCACAATGAAAAACTAATGATTGATGCTTCTCATCTCTCTTTGTTCCTGTCTGTCTGTCCCTATCTATCCCTCTCTCTGACTCTCTCTCTGTCTCCGTAAAAAAAAAAAAAAAAAGGAAAGAAAGAAAGAAAGAAAATTGGAGTCCTCTCCAATAATTGGCATCTTGAAAATGGCTATCTCTATCATTCAATCAACAGTTAACTATCAAACCCCTACTGTGTGCAAGCTCTCTGGGGAGATCACAGAAGCTCTCCTTCTGGGGAATTATGGGAGATAGTTGAAGAAGCAAGCGCCTTGGAATTAGAACTTGAGCTAGTAAAAATTTCAGTGTGAAAGTATTTTATACTACCAAGTTACTTTATGATGCAAAGGAACAGGGGAAGGTAAATCAATAGTATAAAATAGTTTTACATATTATTTAAAAGAGCAGAAGGGTTGCTAGAAAGAAATAGGCTAACTACATTATTTCCTAACAGGGCACCTTAGGGGATCCCTGTTTTAATGAATAAATAAAAATGATGTGTAATTATCATATCAATTGCTTGTATCTAAGTGAGTGCTTCTGAAATTATTTGATGGTGCTTAAAAATCTTTGGTCTCTGAAGTGTGTTTAACGTCTCCTTGTCTCTTATCTATATTATTAATTTGCAGATCAAAGTTAACTTGGCGCCATGCAAATGAGGAGATTTCAAGTGAATGAGATTTTACTGTAAAATTTAAAATCCATATTACTTGTAACAGAACTGTAATATATTTTGAGAACATGTGTCAACATATCTAAAAGAGATATTACAGCTTAAAGCAGTGTTATCCAATAAAATTTTCTTCAATGATGGAATATTCTATATCTGTGCTGTCTAGCTGTCCAACTAAGGTAACCATGTGGCTACTGAGCACTTGAGATATGGCTAGTGTGACCAAGGAACAAAATCTTAAATTTATCTAATTTTAATTTGTTTAAATAGTCATAAGTAGTTAGTGGCCACCTTATATGACAATGTAAGTTTAAAGAAAATGTGGGTCCTGGCTGATGGCTCAGTGCATAGAGCATTGGCACAGCATATGGATGTCCTGGGTTTGATCCCTGGTCAGGGCACACAGGAGAAGCAACCATTGGCTTCTCACCTCATCCCTCTCCCTCTTCTCTCCCTCTTCTCTTTCTCCCCTCTTGCAGCCAGTGGCTCAATTGGTTTGAGCATTGGTCCTGGCCGCTGAAGATAGCTCCATTGGAGAAACTTAGCCTCAGGTGCTAAAAATAGCTTGGTAGTTGAGCATCGGCCCTTGATGGGGGTTGCTGGATGGATCCCAGTCTGAGTGCATGTGGGAGTCTCCCTCATTATCTCCCCTCCTCTCACCTTAAAAAAGTAAAGAAGCCCTGGCTGGATAGCTCCTTGGTTGGAGCATCGGCCCAAAGTGCAGAGGTTGCCAGTTCGATCCCTGGTCAGGGCACATACAGGAACAGATCAAAGTTCCTGTTTCTCTCTCCCTTCCTCTCTGTCTAAAATCAATCAATAAAAATTAATTTAAAAAAAAAGTAAAGAAAGCCTGACCAGGCGGTGGCGCAGTGGATAGAGCGTCGGACTGGGATGCGGAAGACCCAGGTTTGAGACCCCGAGGTCACCAGCTTGAGCGTGGGCTCATCTGGTTTGAGCAAAAGCCCACAGCTTGAACCCAAGGTCTCTGACTCCAGCAAGGGGTTACTTGGTCTGCTGAAGGCCCACGGTCAAGGCACATATGAGAAAGCAATCAATGAACAACCAAGGTGTTGCAGCATGATTGATGCTTCTCATCTCTCTCCGTTCCTATCTGTCTGTCCCTGTCTATCCCTCTCTCTGACTCACTCTCTGTCTCTGTAAAAAAAAAAAAAAGTAAAGAAAGAAAAAATGAAATTTGATTCCAAGAAGTTTACTTAACCTCTGTGAAGTTCAGTTTTCTTATTTAAAAATGATAATATAAATAATATCTTCCTCATAGGAATTGGGGCAAAAGGAATTAAGATATGTTCAGGTATTCTCTTATTTCCAAATAAGTGCCAGTCAAGTACCAAAGTTAAGTATGTGGAAAGTGAATAACCAACTCTATCATTTAAAGGAAGTTTGCAGTTCTCAAGAGATAAAAAATATTATTAAATTTGTAATTATCCTCGGCGTTCAGATACAATATGTAATGACAATACATAAAACTATTGACTGGTAAACAGCACCATTAGCAATAGCCAGGAATGGTCATGTGTCAGCTTGGAGGCATCAATGTATAATGCACATAAGGGCTGACAGTTGGAAAGTTCAATTTATAGAAGTTGAGATCAGAAAAAATGTATGAAAAATATATTGAGAACTGAAAATTGTGATTAAAATGTTAATGCAATCACTTCTTTATTATTGTTAATGATGTAATTCATCTTGATTGCTCAAGAAAGTTAAATGAACCCATTCAATTTAACTGGGAGAAACTGAGGCACCAATTAGCAGAATAGGCTAGTGGTTAGGAGCTTGAGCACTTTTGCTGAAGCAAAGCATGTAACTTAGCACAGGGCATGCCACCTACTAAGGCCTAAAAATGTCAGCTATTATCATGATTATATGTGACAAGTGATGGTATTGGGAGATCCATGAGACTAGCATCCTTTGGCTGTTTTTTCAATTCACAAAAGATATAGGAGTACAGAGTGATATTTGCACGGGATTAATTCTACATGACTGGACCTAGAAAGATTATTTCAATTTTACACATCTGGACCAGTCAAAAACTTAATTTAGTTGTATTGATACCACTTCAAATCTATTTTTAGAATGAGACATGAATGAATAAGTGAATGAATGAATGAATGGATGGCTAAAATGGCTCCTGATTTCCCCATTATCTCAATAAAATGAGCACGTAAAACTTGTGAGTCTTCAACATACACATTTCTCCAAATCTGAGATAATATGGAGGTGAATGGGAAAGGGAACAAGTGGAGTAAATGGTCTACCAATCGCAGCTCAAGTGCTGGGTGGGGGGTATGGACCCATACTATTTTCTGAAGCATGTGGTGCTTTAATCAGCCATCCACAGCCATTGCAAGGGGTGGATGAGTGCTGGGACAGCAAAGAGCAGGACCTGTGTCCTGAGACCTGAGAAACCACTCTCAGGAAAGTGGCATGAAACCAGCTTTCTCGTGAAGCAAAGAAATTACATCATTGCTGAGAAGCTTCCCCTGATCCTGATCTCTTCTTTTTTTGTGTGTGTGTGTATTTTTCTGAAGCTGGAAACGGGGAGAGACAGTCAGACAGACTCCCGCATGTGCCCGACCGGGATCCACCCGGCACGCCCACCAGGGGCAACGCTCTGCCCACCAGGGGGCGACGCTCTGCCCCTCCGGGGCATCGCTCTGCTGAGACCAGAGCCACTCTAGCGCCTGGGGCAGAGGCCAAGGAGCCATTCCCAGTGCCCGGGCCATCTTTGCTCCAATGGAGCCTTGGCTGCGGGAGGGGAAGAGAGAGACAGAGAGGAAGGAGGGGGGGGAGGGGGGGAGAAGCAAATGGGCGCTTCTCCTATGTGCCCTGGCTGGGAATCGAACCCGGGTCCCCTGCACGCCAGGCCGACGCTCTACCGCTGAGCCAACTGGCCAGGGCCCTGATCTCTTCTTCACATCACCTGGAATCCCTAATATTTTTTTCACTGCCTAAACTTTTTCATCCAGAACTCATTTGGTTTAGCAAGGCCTCACTAAAATGCACATTTTCCTAGGCACTCCCCTGCCCCCCCCAAATAAATGAAAGACCACACAAGATGGTCTCACTTATGAGCTAGTTGCGTTGCAGAGAATTCAGAAGCAGGTGTTGTAATCAGGATTTTGTGACCTTTCTATGAGGAGAATTTCTAGTTGTATAGGATAATGAACATTTTGCTAAAACATTCTACTGTATCATTTGTCCGCTTAAACAACCTACATTTCCTCATCCTGATTTGACTTGTGTTTTTTTTTTGTTTGTTTGTTTGTTTTTAGAAAGGGAATTTATTCCTGTCATCTAACTCTACTGGGGAGCTTACATACCCAGTAAGGGAGATAAAGAAATATTAGCTCTAATTTTTCTTTTGTATCATCTCCAGATGGAGAAGGTAACATTTCCATTTTAAGTGTGACTCTATGAATCAGCACAGGTCCAGTACGCTTGCAGATACCCAGGACTTTACTTTGTGAAGCTACTTTGATATTCAAAGAGGCAAAATCCAATAAGAAAGCACGTACAGTACCTTGCGCCAGAATCTGGGAGTATAACTGTCCCTGATGTCCTCATCCATGGTGCATTCCCGGTGGCCCACCATGTCTGTTCCTGGCCGGCTTCCCCTCTTTTCTATTGTCCTTTCTTTGAAGTTCTTTTGAGTCACAGGGTGAAATGTTTCTTTCTCTGGACTTACCAGAACACTTGCCCAAAGGTTAAGCTCAAAGATAAGCTCAGGACTTAGCTGTGTCCCAGTGGTTGGATAAGCAGAGACTCAAGATGCTGGGGGTTCTGGCTGTTTTTTACCACAGCCTTTTCCTGTCTCCTCTGGGCTCTTATTCATTGACAATTGCTGTGCTCCGGACTGACACGATGTGGCCTGTTGTGCGGGGACAGGCAGGTTGTGGTGAAAGCTGCACTCGTGAAAAAGGCCATTGTTCAATGTACCCCGTCCCTCACTGGAGCTATGGCAACAAATTCCGTTGGTGAGTTAACTGTGCCATTGTGTGCCCGCTCAACTGATTATGCTCCCGGAATGACAAACATTTCTCTCTCTTTTTCAAGATTAAAAAGTGGTCAAGACCTTCAAGTATTGAGATACAGCTCAGCACTTTATTTCAATAGCAGAATAAAGATAGAGGACTCAGATCTCTCACACATACTTAGATTCTAATAAACATTTTCTCTTGAACGGAGTTGTTGTAAGCACCACTGATAAGGCATTTATACATTTTAACTGTGTAGAAACTTCTTAGTTTGTGTTGAGGTCATTTCTCCCAGAGAACACCGTGTAGTAGAAGAAGCTTCTATGCATGTGCTTGGCTGCACAGAAACAATCTTTTAAAATCTGGCTGCAGCGAAGGGCGATGGGCACTTTGGCTGCTGACTGTTAACATGAGTGTCGTACTGCAGTTCAGAAGGAAGGCTGCTGTCCAGCTAAATTCACATAGCCATGCAAAGGTTTCCCGTGTCGCCTGCTAGCAGGAAAAGTCACACCACTTTCTCCTGTCTTCCAATCTGCAGGATGGGAAGCCTGCTCTCTGCTCGCTGGAAGGGTCCTTTGCTCCATCCTGCGCTCTCTCTGTACGGGTGCGGCCCAGCTGCCGCAGGAGCTGCGTCAGGGAATTCGCTGCTAGTTTCCTAGCATGCCAGCCTGGTGAGCTCCTTCCAGGGATCCCCTTCCCTTAGGACTCTGGGCAGAGTCGGCCAAGAGGAATCGCCACAAGATCAGGAAGGCGGGAGTGAATCAGCAGTCACTACTTTCCGAAGGTTGTCATGGTTGAGTGTGGTGACGAACAGGGGTTCCCAGCTGGTCCTCACTCTCCTTCACGCTGTGTCCAGATCTTCTTTCCAGCTGCTGACCCTGTTGATCAACAACAGCCTGGGCCCACCGCTGGACACCTGTGCAGCCCCGTGGAGGTAGGAGCAGCTTCCCATAGCGCCCTTCTCTCCAGCTGCTGACCCTGTTGACCAACAGCAGCCCTGGGCCCACCGCTGGACACCTGTGCAGCCCCGTGGAGGTAGGAGCAGCTTCCCATAGCGCCCTTCTCTCCAGCTGCTGACCCTGTTGACCAACAGCAGCCCTGGGCCCACCGCTGGACACCTGTGCAGCCCCGTGGAGGTAGGAGCAGCTTCCCATAGCGCCCTTCTCTCCAGCTGCTGACCCTGTTGACCAACAGCAGCCCTGGGCCCACCGCTGGGCACCTGTGCAGCCCCGTGGAGGTAGGAGCGGCTTCCCATAGCGCCCTTCTTTCCAGCTGCTGACCCTGTTGATCAACAACAGCCTGGGCCCACCGCTGGACACCTGTGCAGCCCCGTGGAGGTAGGAGCAGCTTCCCCTAGTGCCCTGTGTGCTTCCACTTGGGCAGTGGACGAGCTGGTCTCGTCTCCTGACTGCCAGCTGGGTGGATCCCCCACCCTCCAACTCCGCTCTGGATCTCCAGGGCCCAGCCCCTCCCACAGGGCGTTTCCTGTAATAAGTCCCTTCTTCCACAGCGCAGAGTGCTTCTGTTTCCCTGACTGAACTAGGACTGACGCACTTGGTTTTCAAAGGCTACAAGGGCACATTACCCAATTCCGGACACATTATTGCTTCCAGAGAGATTCACTGGATCCACTGAGACGACACCCCAACTTGCCGCAGTATGTATCAACCTGGACAGGAGATTTTTCTAACACCGAACTGAAGCCTGGTTCAGCTGTCAGGAGCACATCAGCCCCAGCTCTGTCCGCACTGGTTTGCTCTTCAAACCACAAAAGTGGAAAATCACTTTTGTGTTATCAAGGCCCAACGGTTCGCAAGGGGCTGGCTTTGAAATTGCCGCTTGTTGACATCTCTTAGGATAACAGTGCATTTGCTTATATTTCCAAGCTCCTGTCACATTCAAAAGAAGAATCACTGCCAACCTATTTGCTCAGCTAATTCCTGTTTAGAGTAGGTGATTCTTGGTCATGAGCACGAGAAAGTTGAGAGGTAGAACTAGGGTTTGGTTAATTTCAACAGTCAAGAAGTAGAACTAAGACAGTGCTACCAACACCATATTCTTATCACAGACCTAGTCAGGTCAATAAATTAAGCCATTTACCCTTAGATTATGAAGGTGTCTATTTTTTGAATACTTATTGGTGGTTTTCTGTGGTCTTTACTTTTGAGAGTCTCATGAGTGAAAATGGTTTCTGGATCCCTCTGAACAATTCCCATGGTCTACCACAAGGGGGCGCTTGGGAGCACTGAGTTGTCAGTGGGTGGGGCCTAGTCAGGCAGGCCCACAGAGTTGGAAATATTGTAGGTAGGCAGCAATCTCAGCTACCCTATATGGCACCGTGTGTGAGTTTGAAAAAGGTGTTCTGGCCCTGGCCAGTTGGCTCAGTGGTAGAGCGTCGGCCTGGCGTGCAGGAGTCCTGGGTTTGATCTCCGGCCAGGGCACACAGGAGAAGCACCCATCTGCTTCTCCACCCCTCCCCCTCTCCTTCCTCTCTGTCTCTCTCTTCCCCTCCGCAGCAGAGGCTCCATTGGAGCAAAGTTGGCCCGGGCACTGGGGATGGCTCTATGGCCTCTGCCTCAGGCGCTAGAATGGCTCTGGTTGCAACAGAGCAATGCCCCAGATGGGCAGAGCATCACCCCCTCGTGGGCATGCCGGGTGGATCCCGGTAGGGCGCATGCGGGAGTCTGTCTGACTGCTTCCCCATTCCCATTTCCAACTTCCGAAAAAGAAAAAGAAAAGAAAAGAAAAAGAAAAAGGTGTTCCTCTGGGCCGAAGCCGCCCCACTTGGTGAGCAGAGGGAGGGCTGAATATCAACCCCTATTCTTTAAGTTTATGGCGAGTCCTTGCAGTCCCTGACCCTCAGAGAAAAAAGCGTTGCTGGAGAAACAAACTGTGATAGTCCCATCACAGGAGTTTGGGGGACAAGTATGCTTATGGCCCAGAAGGCGTTGTACTTCAAGAGGCATGGATGGTCAACGGGCTTCAGCGCCAGAGCTGGTAAAACCACCCTCCTCTTGCACAAATTCCTCAACAGCTTTCTGTTGACCTTCCCATCACCTCACTAGTGGGCAGGCCATACCCTGGATCTTTGCCTTGGCTGCCATGGTTGAGAGAATCCTGCTTTGGCTTTTCTCCTTGAAGGAGTCTATGTGGTCTTGGGTACTCACACATACATTCCCGGCGTTTCTAACCTTCACTTCTAGAACACTGGGGTTTTCTGCCCAAATGTCCTCAGCCTGCTTCCAGAGCCTACACGACCTATTCCTCAGAGCCCTCTTCCTCGTTAACCTTACCGCAGAGATGCATATCCCTGCGTACAGGGGGTGGTTGGCCAGGGGCTTTTTAGCAGGAAAACGTGAACAGAATCTGGATATCTGGGCTGGCCCTATTCTGTGGTGTGGCACGGAGGAGGAGTTCTGGCTTTGGCATATATATGTGTGTATATATATATATGTGTGTGGGGGGGTGCGGTTTTTTCCATGAGAAAAATACTTATTTATGAAAATCTGAAGTGTTACAAAGCACAGAAGCTCCACTTAGGTGCAACAAACATGCTAAGCGACTCTGGTCCTTTCCATACATTGAATATGATTCAGGTTTAGCAGCATAGTAATTCCTAAAGCAGCAATCCTCAAATTTCAACATGGCCCTGTATATTGTTAAATTAGCAAGGCTAGCCTGACCAGGAGGTGGCACAATGGATAGAGCATCAGACTGGGATGCAGAGGAACTGGTTCAAAACGCCCCAGTCACCGGATTAAGGGCAGATTCATATGGCTTGAGTGCAGGCTCACCAGCTTGAGCGCAGGATCGCTAGCTTTGAACGTGAGATCATAGACATGACCCCATGGCTGCTGGCTTGAAGCCCAAGGACGCTGGCTTGAGCAAGGGAACACTCGCTCTGCTGTAGTACCCCCCCCCCGGTCAAGGCACATATTAGAAAGCAATCAATGAACAACCAAGGTGCCACAACGAAGAATTGATGCTTCTCATCTCTCCCTCCCTGCCTGTCTGTCCCTATCTGTCCCTCTCTCTGTCTCTTTCTCTGTCACACACACACACACACAAATATATATATATATATATATATATATATATATATATATATATATATATATATATATATATATATATATTGAGTGAGCCTGACCAGGCAGTGGCACAGTGGATAAAGTGTTGACCTGGAATGTGGAAGGCCCAGTTCAAAACCCCAAGGTCGCTGGCTTGAGTGTGGGGTTGTAGACATGACCCAATGGTTGCTGGCTTGAGCCCAAAGGTCTCTGGCTTGATGCCCAAGGTTGCTGTCTAGAGCAAGGGGTCACTGGACTGGCTTGTCTGAAACCTCCCAGTCAAGGCACATATGAGAAAGCAATCAATGAGCAACTAAGGTGCCGCAACTATCAGTTGATGCCTCTCATCTCTCTCCCTTCCTGTCTGTCTGTCTGTCTGCCTATCTGTCTCTGTCTCTCTCACTAAAAAAGGGAAGAATATATTGAATAAGATGGCAATTACATGAAGTGAACTGAACAAAAATGCATAAACTTAAAAAAAACCCCACTTCCCATGGGTAAAATATTGATGCCAAAACCAACCCACATAGTCCAGTTTCATTAGGAGGATGAAGAGGTGACTTTCTCTACAAATGTTAGAAGCCGGCCCCGACAGAGGTAGTTTAACTGACTGTAGAAATTTGGAATTCGTTAGCATTTTTGGTTATTTTAATTACAGTTAATTATAGATAGTTTGTCATAAGAAGTCTGATCATCTCTGACTGTGTGAACAATATGGTTTTCTGAATCTAAGTGGCTGGGCATTAGATTTTGGACTGTGGTGAAGCAATCTGGTTCACTGCTAGCATAGTTCTTGGTATATAGCCATTGCTTTGAAAATGATTGTTAAATGAATGAACAAATTCCAGAAGCATTTTATAAGTGCCTCTCATCATTGGCTGTGTATATGCCAAATAACTAGGCTTAGAAACTCTTCAACTGATGAATTCACCCAAGGCTGTTTTATTTAGGAGAGTGTTGTCTTAGTCCTGAGATGAAGTCAGAGAACAGATGAGGAGTTGGCAGCCTTTTTGTTCCTGGAGGAAAGTGACTACCTGTGACCTCTTGTTTTTTTGCTTTTTTTTTTTAATCCCCTAGAATTAGCTAGCAACTGTCTGAACAGGGAATGCGAAGTATGTCTAAAGTATGGATTAAAACATAGTCCATCCAAAGAATATGTTCAATTCAAGTGTAAGAATTTAGGTCTTTTGCATATTATTGTGGTCAGTGGGGTTATTGAGCAACTACTTTGTGTCAAGCTCTCAACCACGTGGAAAAATGAGGGCAATTACAGCAGTGCCAGCCTTCGTGGGGTTACAGATCAGGGGATTACAGGAGGTGCTGTTAAATCAACTATTTCCCTGTCTTTAATGATCTACTTTACCACCGCCAACTTATCGTTCACTATTCCCCCTGCCTGCGGTTTGTCTTACCTCCTACCTGTGTTTATTGGTTTATTATCTCTATCTCCTAGGAGAATGAAAGGGTAGGCACCCTGCTTCACTACTGATTTCTCTAATGCCTAGAAGAGCACCTGGCACATATTAAGTGCTCAATAAATGTTTTGTTAATGAAAAAATTCATTTGGTGTCAAAATCGCATGCTTTCCTTCTTGTTCGATTTGGCTTTGGGTGGACAGGAGAACAGCAGGGAGCAAAGCGATCTGATTGCACAGCGAAAGGTCCTCCTGAAAGGACCCGCGCAGGTGAGTAATGCTGAGGATGCAGTCTGGCTCTGGGGAATAGCTGGTGTCAAAGAAAAATAGATGCATTGAGAACATGCAGGAAGCAAGTACCTTTGGAATTTACTAGCTTACTTTCTAGGCACTCGGGAGTTTTAATTTGAAGAAACTTGTTGAGAGATCCAAGCAAAGACACACATTTATTTATCCATTTGGGCCATTAACAAAACTTTTCTAAGATGTTAGAGCGATAAGTCAAGTAACTCAGAAATTGTTTTCTTCCCTCACCCCATAACAATTATTTTAATGGATTGCCAGGGTTTTGCAGACATTTTTCTCCCTAACAGAAAAACTGACATTCTGCCAGATGAATAACTGACTTGGAGAAAAACTGAACATGATATATTTTGCAATTTCCATTACATCTTGCCCGTGGCTTTTTGCTGTTTGCAGAAGTCTTTTCTTGAAACAAAATTTCTGTGCTTGACCAGAGAGCCTGGCTTGTTGTTCGTTCCCCTTCCCCGTTTCCTCTCTCTGTTCTCTCACCAGCCAAGGCCAGAGGGAGGCTTTACCTTCCGCTGTCAATCTTGAAGAAGTGGGAGGGGCTACAAGTTAAAAGAATTTATTTTTTTCTTTTAAACTAAAAGACCTGACAATTTTATTTTTACATCTCACAATACAATACAAATAAAAATTGCTTTTTTTTTTTCTTTTTTGGTCCCACTACTCCCCTTCAAAACTATGCTCTCTTTGATAGGGAGAAGAAGTGAATTTTATTTGTCACTCTGGTGGCAAACAGCTGGAGTCACAGCATCACAATCTCCTGGTGAAGTAGAACAAGTGATATAAAACTGCTATCTGTTTTATCTGTCTGGTCCAGTCATTCCTGGCAGAGTGGGCACCATCATGGGGCACGTGGAAGGTCTTATCATTGCGGGTCCAGGCATCGTTGGCACGTGCTCTCCCATGGGCAGCCTCATTCCAGCAGCTGGTCCCATTGGCATCACCCCAGGAAGAGGAGGGCCCATCAGTAAGTTAAAGGATTTCTAAGAACTTCTCCACCTCCAAACATTTCTGACTGTAGATAAATGTATCTGTATAAATTGGTGATTATAAGAGAAATACACTTAGATGTCCTATCAAAATCTACAGAGAAAAAGAGCAACGTATAATGTTTTCAAACTTTTGATCTGCTTTTTAGAAAAGGTTTTATTTATTGATTGATTTTTAGAGAGAGAAGAGGGGAGAGAGACACATTGATTAGTTGTTATACTTATCTATGCATTCTTTGGTTGATTCCTGTATGTGCTCTGACCGGGGATGGAACCTGTAACCTTGGTGTATAGGGATTGATGCTTGAGCTACCCAGCCAGGGTTCTAATGTTTCCAAACTTTTTATTTAAGGAAATGAAATTTATCCCTGGCCAGATAGCTCAGTAGGTTAGAGTGTCAGCCCAGCATACAGACATCCTGGGTTCAATCCCTGGTCAGGGCACATAGGAGAAGCGACCATCTGCTTCTCTCCCCTCCCTCTTCCCTTTCTCTCCCTCTTTTCCTCCTGCAGCCAGTGGCTGGATTGGTTTGAACAAGGCCCAGGCGCTGAGGATAGCATTGGCCCCAGACGGGTGCTGCTGGGTGGATCCTAGTTGGGGCGCATGAGGTAGTCTGTCTCACTATCTCCCCTCCTCTCACTTAAAAAAAAGAATTTTTATTAGGTTATATAAAAATTCTTATAATTTAATTGTTGGACAAATAACTCAATTCCAAAAATTGGGCAAAATGTATATTATAAACCCTAGGTCAATCACTAAAAAAGTTTTTTAAAAAAGAAGTATAAATGATATGCCAAGAGAAGAGATGACATATAATCATATAAAATGCTCTATTAAGCCTGACCTGTGGTGACGCAGTGGATAAACTGTTGACCTGGAATGCTGAGGTCACTAGTTTGAAAACCCGGGCTTGCCTTGGTCAAGGCACATGTGAGAAGCGACTATGAGCTGATGCTTTCTCTCTCTCTCCTCTCTCTAAAATCAATCAATAAAATCTTTCAAAACTAAACTAAAATAAAATGCTCCATTAAAACCAGAGAAGCAGGCCCTGGCCTGTTGGCTCAGTGGTAGAGCGTCGGCCTGGCGTGCAGAAGTCCCGGGTTCGATTCCCGGCCAGGGCACACAGGAGAAGCACCCATCTGCTTCTCCACCCCTCCCCCTCTCCTTCCTCTCTGTCTCTCTCTTCCCCTCCCGCAGCCGAGGCTCCATTGGAGCAAAGATGGCCCGGGCGCTGGGGATGGCTCCTTGGCCTCTGCCCCAGGCGCTAGAGTGGCTCTGGTCGCAACAGAGCGATGCCCTGGAGGGGCAGAGCATCGCCCCCTGGTGGGAAGAGCATTGCCCCCTGGTGGGTGTGCCGGGTGGATCCCGGTCGGGCGCATGCGGGAGTCTGTCTGACTCTCTCTCCCCGTTTCCAGCTTCAGAAAAATAAATTAAAAAAAAAACAAAAAAAAAACCCAGGCCTGACCTGTGGTGGCGCAGTGGATAAAGCGTCAACCTGGAAACACTGAGGTTGCCGGTTCAAAACCCTGGCTTGCCTGGTCAAGGCACATATGGGAGTTGATGCTTCCTGCTCCTCCCCCTTCTCTCTCTCTTTCTCTCTCTATCTCTCCCCCTCCTCTCTAAAATGAATAAAAAAAACCAAAAAACAAACAAACAAACAAAAAAAACCAGAGAAGCAGAATTGGTAAGTACAACATAGGGAATGTAGTCAATAATATTGTAATAACTCTGTATGGTGCCAGGTGGGTACTGGAAATATCAGGGGGAAACTTTGTAAAGTATAAGATTGTCTAACCACTATGCTGTACAGCCGTAACAAATACAAAATATTATTGAATGTAAACTGTAATTGAAAAAAATAATCAAAGAAGCAGAAAAAGACACAAAGAACAAATGCAGAGAAAACAGTTACAAATGGCCAATAATCACATAAAAGATGCTCAACATCATCAGTCATCGGGGAAGTGCAAGTTAAACTTCACAATGAGATACTAACACGAAACAACTAGACTGAACGTTAAAATAAAACTGATAGCACTGCTGAGGATGCAGAACAGCTGAATCTCTTATTCTTTTCTGGTGGAAAAGTAAAATAGCACAGCCAGTTGGAAAAACAGTTCGGCAGTTTATTTTAAACACACACTTACTTGATGACACAGCAATTCCGCTCCTAAATATCTAAGAGAAACAAAACATATCCATACAAAGACCTAAAGACAAATGAAAGAAATGGAGAACAGATTAATGGTTGCCAGTGGTTATGGGGTGGGGGTGGCGGAGCAGAGCAGGAGAGGAGCAGGTGTGGCTGTCCAAGGGCAACAGAAGGGTTCCTTAGGGATGGAAGTGTTCTGTATCCTGAGAGGTGTCAATGCCAATATCCTGGCTGTGATATGGTACTATAGTTAAAGGGTATGTGGAATTTTTCTGTATCATTTCTCATAACTGCATGTGAATTTACAACTATCTTTGTTTTTGTTTTTTGTTTTTTGTTTTTTAATAGAGAGAGACATATAGACAGACAGGAAGGGAGAGAGATGAGAAGCATCAACTTGTAGTTGCTTTAATTTAGTTGTTCAATGATTGCTTCTCATACATGCCTTGAGGGGGTTGGTGGCTCCAGCCAAGCCAGGGACCCCTTGATCAGGCCAGCGACCTTGGGCTTCAAGCTAGTGACCTTTGGGCTCAAGCCAGTGACCATGGGGTCATGTGTATGATCCCATGCTTAAGCTGGCGACCCTGCACTCAAGCCAGTGACCTCAGCGTTTCAAACCTGGGTCCTCAGCATGCCAGGTTGACACTCTATTCACTGCACTACCACCTACCTGGTTAGGCAATTTACAACTATATCAAAATTAAAAGTTTGATTTAAAAATGTAGTGTGGACAATGATATATATATATATATATATATATATATATATATATACACACACACACACACACACACACACACACACACACACACAAGTAAATATTGACAGGAATTTTTAGAAACATGCCCATTAATTAAAGAGGTATAGCTATAACATAATAAGTCATCAAGTAAGCTAACCATTGATTAACCAATGGAGGCATAAATAAAGATTAAAAAAGATAAACCATGACCCAATCTATTTCTTTTTTTTAAGTGAGGGGAGGGGAGATAGTGAGGTTGACTCCCACATATGCTCCAACTGGGATCCACCTGGCAACCCATCTGGGGCCAATGCTCAAGTACTGAGGTATTTTTAGCACCTAAGGCTGACATGCTCAGACCAACTGAGCAGTCTTCAATACCCGGGGCCGCGATTGAACCAATCAAGTCACTGGCTGTGGGAGGGGGAAAGGGAGAGAAGGGGGAAAAAGAAGGGGGGAGAAAAAGATGGTCGCTTCTTCTATGTGCCCTGTCTGGGAATCAAACCCAGGACGTCCATATGTCTGGCCACTACTCTATTCACTGAGCCACCAGCCAAAGCCTAATCTATGTTTTTGATCTAAGGATAACATATATGAAACTGGAAAGCATCAGATTTATGCACATATGTGTAACTTTTCAGCAGACTTACCTAGCTAGTAACGCCTGTTCTAGAGGACATGCTTCTTTTGAACACTTTGTTTCCAGGATGATCTTCTGAAGTAGTGGTGGCCTTACATAAGAGTTTTTAGGTAACCCAGATAACATTACATTCATAGGAAGCTACAATACTAAACACTATTAGATACTAAAGAGTGAGAGTCTTTAGAACAGGTGGGAGGTAAGCCCTTCTTTCTCACGGAAAGAGGTGGATCCTGGCATATATGACCCCGTATTGTTCAACCTCACATTTATGTCCAGGTGAGCCGTCCTGCAGATGACTCCAACAGGCTTAGCAATTCCGTGTCTAAACCCCTTGTTCCTGACTTTGGCTGCACATGGGAATCTCATCCTAAGAAATCATGATTTAATAGGTTGGGGATAGGGGGCACTGGAACTTTTAAAAACTGTTCATATGATTCTAATTTGCAGCCCAAGTTGATGACTACTGCTCTAAATTTTATAAGCTTTATGGCCATATGTAAATTAAGAAACCTTCATGGTGCCATTCTTGGCTAAAATCCGCCATTTACTGAATATATAATTAGTATTCTAACTCATAATTCTTTCTTTCTTTTTTTTTGTATTTTTCTGAAGTTGGAAGTGGGGAGGCAGTCAGACAGACTCCCGCAAGTGCCTGACCGGGATCCACCCGGCATGTCCACTGGGGGTGATGCTCTGCCCATCTGGGCCGTTGCTCTGTTGCAACCAGAGCCATTCTAGCGCCTGAGGCAGAGGCCATAGAGCCATCCTTAGCGCCTGGGCCAAGTTTGCTCCAATGGAGCCTTGGCTGTGGGAGGGGAAGAGAGAGACAGAGAGGAAGGAGAGGGGGAGGGGTGGAGAAGCAGATGGGTGTTTCTCCTGTGTGCCCTGGCCGGAGATCAAACCCGGGACTCCTGCACGCCAGGCCGACGCTTTACCACTGAGCCAACCGGCCCAGGCCTCATAATTCTTTCTTAACTTTGCTCCAATATTTTTAATAATTCCCAGATTAATTCTGGTTTTCCATTCCCAAATGTGAGTTCATGCTGCTGGTTTAGAAGGTTCTGAAGCATTAGTATAGCTGTTTGTCTTTGGGGCAGGTTTTATTCAGAATGACACTGCTCAGTTATCACAAAAGATTTGCCCATTGGTCAGTAATTCATGTTGAATCACTTGAGGGCATGGATCTAACACTGCTTTCTAGGGGGACGGTGCCAAGGACATTATGCACTACTGGGTTTGAGAAAAGGGTTAAGATACACTGGCCTTGATGGCTAAAATTACTTCTATATAAAATGGTACTCAAAGATGGTTAATTCTCATTCTAAGTTCTTAGCTTACTTAGTGTTCTCTTGGTAAGATATATATGCAGATGTCTCTGTTCATATTGTTAAACAATACATGAGATACATATGTTGCTTTGTACCACACACAAGAATCTAATGCCCTTTTGCCTTTCATAATATTGACATTTTGCAGGACTCCAGGTCAGATGTCTTATAGATTGCCCCATGCTTTGAAAAATCTGATTATTTTGTCATGCATAGATTCAGGTTAAACATTTTTTCCAAAGACTTATATAGGTGATGTTCCTCCTGATCACATCAGGAGACATATGATTGATTACCTCTTATTGGTATACTACTTTTGGTCATTTGGCTAAGGTGGTGCACATACCCTTTATGTGGTGATTTATACACACACATATACACACACACACACGTGTATATATATATATTATATATATATATAATATATATATAATATATATATGTAAATTACACGGCGACTGAGTTCACACTCCGTGAAGCAAAGCATCAGGTCAGACTCGGAGCACAGCAGGAGGCAGTCGTTTTCCCAGGCTCCTGGGAAACCGGTCTAACCACGCCCATCCTACTGCCCGCCCGCGTCTTTTTTCCCAGAAAACCACCTCTGAGAACCAGAAAGCCCCTGCCCCAAAGCACCCATATTTTTCCTATCAGTATGGGTGCGCCTGCGCAGGGAGCCTCCCGGCGGCTCCTTTCCAGCGCCCGACCGCTTGATTTTCCAGCTCTCCTCGGCCTCGGCTCCTCTCGGGCTTTCTCCCCTCAGGGGTCAATTACAGGTTCCGCAAACGCGCGCCCGCGGGAAGACCTGGGGCGGGGCACGGCGCGGCGCGGCGCTGCGCTGCGCGTCAGTGGCCTTCCGGGCGGAAGTCCGCAGCCTCCGGGCCGCTGATTGGCTTTCGGGCTGGCGCCTGTATCTGCCCCCGCTCCAGTTTCGGGCTAGTTGGCGCGGAATCGAGAGACTCTGGGACTATGGCGCCGGTGCACGGTGACGACTGTGAGCTGGGGCCACGCGGGGACCCGGCTTGGGAGTGTGGGGTCTGTGGCATGACTGTGGGTGGTGGAGGCTTGAGGGGGTGGGTCTCCGTTTTATTTTCCTTAGGGGGCGGGCGCCCGGGTTGCCTCGCGTGTCTGTTGGGGCGCGGACCTTGGTCGTCCAGGGCTGGGACGTATCTGGGCGGAGGACGGGGCTTCCCTGCAGGGCTTTTTGTTTGGGAGGCCGCCTCACCTCAGTCCCTGCGGGTCTCCCCACTAACCTGCCTTTGCCTGATTTTTCCTTTGCTGAGTCGTGTCCCACGTGCTGGGCACACCTTTTCTTAAGAATGGCCCCCAGCGGGCACAGTTTTGAGCGGAAATATTTCACTACTGCCACCCCAAGTATGCGCCCGAGGGCTGGGTTGTGCCAACTCCTTAATAGAAACTTTCAGGAAAATTGTTATACATTTTAACCAAAGCACGAAAGAAGGCTTTAACTGCTGTCACCAGAAGACACAGATGCATTTTATCTTTTTAGGTACTGAGTTTCTACTTTATGTGTTAACAAGTTTTCTTTTAGATTCTATGGAAAGTTCTTCAAGTATTGCATAGAAATAGTGTTCACAAGCTAGTCATCTCTGATGAAGCTTGAAAAGAAAAGTATCAATCAGTTCAGCAGCATTTCAGATGCCCTGTGTCTCGCCGTTTTCAGTGGTAATCTTTTATTGCCAAAAATAGAATACAAAAATGCAAATGGCTTTGTCTGATTTCTGATTTTTCTGAACAGTGTTCACCTAAAGTGTGACTTCAGTGAACTTCTAGCTTAAAATCAGGTGCTTCACTTTCTTAGCTGCAGCATCGCATCCGTCACTCTATGCATTGCCATTAATGAAAGCTTGCTTCCTAATCAGCTGCCTTTGCATTCAACTGGTTGTGAATCAGAGATTTCAATTTGTTCTTCTAGCCTTTTGTCTTTTAAGGCAATTTATTTTGGAGAGTAGACCATCCTGGATTACAAATGGGGATGGAGGATGTGAGTGTGTGAACTGTCTTTGCAGCTCTACATCAGTGATTTGCCACTAAGCTATTTCTTCACCCTAAAAACTGTACAACAGCTGTGAACATCAAGAAATCACTCTTTGGAGGCTACTGTGCAATCTTGAGACCCCTCCTAAGTCATGGTATTGATTGTGTTGCTGGAGACTTGTGACTGGAATATTTCCTTTAGAGCAGATGGAAAAGATTGTCACCTTGAAAGACTGTCACAAGCTAGTTTCTGTCTGCTTTGGGGGAGGATGGGGTATTTCAGATGGTAACTTTGAACCAAATACTTAAACTTTTGTAACTGGATTTTTTTCATGCCTATTCTTTTTGGCTCACTTACTACTGAAGCACTGGGGACACAGTCCAAAACGAAAAATCCAAGCCTTCTTTTCCTCCTTAAATATTAGGTAGGGTAGCTTGACAATGGCAGTGAAAAATGGAAAGGTCTATAACTAGCTGTTATCTATGAAAAGGGGTCAGGGAGAATTTAATGATTACATAAAGCATGTACAGTGGCTCATTTATTCATTCAACAAACATTTACTCTGTACCTATTAGGCACAGGCGTTCTGCCAGGTTCTGGGGTTACAGTGGTAATCTAAGCTGGACATGCTTTTTGTCTTCATGGAGTCGAGGTTGGAAACACCTAATCATACGCAGTGCTGTATTGAGACTTCCATGAGAAAAAATGCTTTGCTTTATTTTAGTTTTCTGGATTCTAGCTGTGGTACTGCTAAGTGTTATGATGGAACAGTGAGATAACAGACGTCTTGTTACACAATCATGAAACCAAAATAGGTCATTGGGGAGCCTTTATTAGCTAGCTATGTGCGCAGACCACATGGAGGCCGAAGCCCTTCAAATCAGTGTGGCCCCGACTGCATTTTGGAGGTAGGTCTTATAGGTGGAATTACACTGATTGAGGAATGGGGAAGGGAGAAAGCATAGCAGTAAAACAATGCAGTGAAACAAGCTTTCTTACAACGTTTATCTATACACCTGCAACCTTGCAAAGCTAGCCCAGGGCCACAGTCTGAGAAACCAGCCTCAAGGTCAGGAATAGAGAGTTTTTTTTCAGAAAAAGTAAGTTCTGCTAAAAGTCTCTTTGTTTTAAAGAAAGTAAATTTTTGCCAAAAATTATTCATGTTAAAAGCCTTTTTTCCCACACTTCACTAAGTATGTGTGTGTGTGTCTACCCTGCATCTATACCCACAAACACAAACATTAAATGAGCTTCTCTTGTATTACAGAGTACAAAGCTAAGTACCTTCATTTAATCCTTAATAATTTCATGAAACAGACGTGATTATCCTCATTTCACAGATGAGGACACCGAGGCCCTGCCTTAGTCTGAGTCCTTAGGTGTAAACTACAGGAACCAACTTTAGCTAATTTTTTTTTTTACAATTTTATAATTTTATTGACCATTGAAAAATCAAACAACACAACAAAACAAGCTGTTATTTTCCACTTGTGAGGTCTAGCTAATTTAAACAGAAAAGGAATTTATTAGAACGGTATTGTTGTGCTCACAGAAACTCCAGGAGGACTGGCAAGTCAGCCTGGGGGCTGCTTAGCCAGGAATAGTGATTAATATTGTGTCACAGAACTTGTCCAGTGAGGAGGTCCTTGCAAACCATGGCCAAGTACAGTACTTGAGGTATATAGCTTGTTAACGTTGTAGCCTGATGTTACAGCTATAGTTAACATTGCTGGTGCTGTTGCGCCAGGTACTTAATCCTGCAGCTGTTGCTACTTCCAGACTCTTTCCTTAGCCCACCCCCTTTCCTTTCGACACTGGCTTCTGATTTAAAGTCTGAGCAGGTGTTCCTAATTGGTAGCGCTTATTTTATATGCCTGTGCCCTAGCTGCAAGGGTGTCTGTGAAAGAGCATCTTCCTTTTCAGCTTCTGTAGTGGGACACGGCCTCTGTGTCCCCTCAAGACTTATAAGGGGGAAGTTTCACAAAAGGTTCAGATGCTGGGCAGCTTAAGCAACAGCAAGACGGCTGGCCACTGCGGCTCCGAGAGGTCAGCTGGTGGTCGCATGTTGTCCAAGTGGCGGACCTGGGTTGTGCTGCTCCTTCTCCCTAATCTCCCCTTTCCTGCTCTGCTCTGTCTTACCCTCCACACCTGCACTCTCGGTTTCTGAGTGCCCCTTGCATTTTCAGCCCTTTGGCATTTGGCTCAGGCCTTTGCCTGTGCTTGCGCCACTTTTTACGGTGTCCTCTGAGAGTGAAATTCTCCTCTTTCTGGGTCTGTGTTGGAAAGCTCTTTCTGGGAAGCCTCCCCTGATTTCCCAGGCAAAATGAACAGCTCTCTCTGTTCTGCGTTTCCTCAGCACCGTGTTCTTACCTCTTCTATGGCGGCCTGTTTATATGATGGTGGGAATCTCAGGTCTTTTTGCGTTATTTACTTGGCTGTGAGCCCCTTGAGGACAGGCGACTGCCATATTTGTCACTGCAGCCCAAGCTGCAATGTAGAGCGGCACATTGTTGCTCGTGGAGTAAGTCCATTTGAATGAACACTATAGATTTTGTCAGGTTAATCTAGAGGAGTCAGGAGGGTCCTGAGGGGAGCCCACTGAGGCCTACGCGGTCCGGTTCAGTGATCTCCGGAACTTTCCTGTAGACCTGCTCACGATTTTTTGAAATCATTTGAGTGACACCAAAGACTCTGTAGCTGTCAGCATTAAGTACCTGCATTCCTTAATTTTTACTTAATGCCTTTCTGAAAATGGATTTAAAAGTCAAATGTGAAAGTCAAACAATAGACTGAGATGTTATAAAGAGACTCCATTTCCAGGAAGCTAGAGGAAATAAGATCTCTAATTATGTTACACTTTTGAGATTTAGTTTCCAATATTCTATTGTCAGCATTTGGTACATGTTCTTGAAATTGCATCTTAAATTAATTTCATTCACAGTAAAAAAGAAATGCTAACTAAATTCACTTAGAAATATGATTTCTTCCTGGATGTTGCTGTGTTCCAGTTTGGACTAGAACTGCCTACCGTTTGTCCCATAACCCTTCTCTCTCTCTCTCTCTTTTTTTTTTTTTGTATTTTTCTGAAGCTGGAAACGGGGAGAGACAGACAGACTCCCGCATGCGCCCGACCGGGATCCACCCGGCACGCCCACCAGGGGCGACGCTCTGCCCACCAGGGGGCGATGCTCTGCCCCTCCGGGGCGTCGCTCTGTTGCGACCAGAGCCACTCTAGCACCTGGGGCAGAGGCCAAGGAGCCATCCCCAGCGCCCGGGCCATCTTTGCTCCAATGGAGCCTCGGCTGCGGGAGCGGAAGAGAGAGACAGAGAGGAAGGGGGTGGGGTGGAGAAGCAAATGGGCGCTTCTCCTATGTGCCCTGGTCGGGAATCGAACCCGGGTCCCCCGCACGCCAGGCCGACACTCTACCACTGAGCCAACCGGCCAGGGCCCATAACCCTTCTCTTATACCACAAAGTTAAGCTCTTCCTGGTCCTGACTCTTCTCTTTTCCACTGATTCCAGAAGTGACACACATACACAGTTCACGGTGTAAGAAAGAGAAAAAGAGAAAGAGAATATTGGAAAAGAAGTGAAAAGGGGACAAAGGAGAAGGATGGGAGAGATTTTCAAAAGATCAGGGGTGGGGGGGTGGAGGGGGAGAGAGAGAGAGAAAGAGAGAGAGACTGTGTGTGTGTCTGTCTGGGGAAGACAAATGAAAATAGCTTTGATACGGAAGCATGGATCTTTCCAGAGCTGTGGTGCTCCGGACGGCAGCCACTAGCACGTGTGGCTATTTGCATTGTGTTGTAAGGTAACAAAATACACAGCAGATTTTGAAGGGTTTTTTTTTCATTATTAATAGCTAGCATTAAATATGTGAATACAGTTTTCAGTACTTTTCATATTCCACGAGCTCCTTAAACCCTCACAACAACCCTATGAGATCAATAATCTTGTTTTTCTGAGGGTAAAACTGAGGCTCAAAGATATTAAGTAGCTTGTCTCGCAAATCATATAGGCAGTAAGGAGCCACGCTGCACTTTTATACAGTCTGTATGATTCCAAAAGTTGAGCTCTTTAAACAAAGCTGCACTGCCTCATATTAATTTTTTTGCCTTATTTTTTTTTAAATTTCTATTGATTTAAATTTATTGTGTTTACATAGATTCAAGTGTCCCACCGAATACATCCCCCCACCCTCGTGTTCCCCTCAACATCCCCCTTGTCCCCCTCCCCCCAACACCCTCCCCCCTTCCCTCTAGGATTTTGAAGGTTTTATACCAAAAAAAGGGTTGCAAAGTATCTCATTAATATCTTTATATTGATTACATTTTGGAATGATAATATTTTGGATATATATGGTTAAAATACATTTAAAAAAAATTTTTATTTATTGAGTTTAGCGACAGAGGAAGGGGAGGAGAAAGAGGAGGGAGGGAGGGAGAGAGAGAGAGAGAGAGAGATAGAGAGAGAGAGAGAGAGAAACATCTATCTGTCCCTGTGCCCTGACCAGGGGTCAAACCAGCAACCTCTGTGTTTCAGGACGATGCTCTAACCCACCGGCCAGGGCCCTAAAATACATTTTTTAATGAGAAAGACAGAGGGACAGATAGGGACAGACAGGCAGAAAGGGAGAGAGATGAAAAGCAGCAATTCTTCATTGCGGCACCTTAGTTGTTCATTGATTGCTTTCTCATACGTGTCTTGACTTGGGGGAGGTGGCGCTCCAGCTGAGCCAGGGACCCCTTGCTCAAGCCAGTGACCTTGAGCTTCAAGCCAGCAACTTTTGGGCTCAAGCCAGTGACCATGGGGTCATGTCTGTGATCCCACACTCAAGCTAGTGGCCTGCGCTCAAGCTGGTGACCTCAGGGTTTTGAACCTGGGTCCTCAGCATCCCAGGCCGATGCTCCATCCACTGTGCCACCTCCTGGCCAGGTTTAAAATACATTATTAAAGTTAAAAAAATAAATTGCTGCTTTTATTTCTGTCAAACTGCTTCATGTTAAGAATTTTGCAGTGGGGTTGGAGCTTTAAGGATGCCTCTTATCAATACTTCTCCTTTTCTGTGCTTATTCCTTTTTATAAAATAATTAGCACCAAATACAATAAAATACTCTTGCGCAGGCATAGCCGGCAGTGCTGCTGAGCCTACACTCTTGGGTGGCGAGCAGCGCCATCTCACTTGACTTGGTTATTCATCAGCTCGCCGTGGTCGGCAAACTCATTAGGCAACAGAGACAAATATCAACAGTACAACGATTGAAATTTCTTTTGAGAGCCAGATTTTTTAAACTTAAACTATATAGGTAGGTGCATTGCTATTAACTTAATTAGGGTACTCCTGAGCTGGCCTTTGCTAAACACTCAAGGGGCCAAAGAGCCACATGTGGCTCGTGAGCTGCGGTTTGCCGACCACTGAGCTGTATGGAAGTCTTAATTCCCTGGATGAAATCTTTTCAGTATGTGTGCGAGGTGGTCAGTTTATAATGATCAACAGCATGAATAATTTAAAGGCTGAATGAGCACTGAAGCCCCCTGGTATTTCAGTAATTTTTGACAAAACATTTTAACCTTAGTAATTTTTTATTCTTGTGCTATGATGTCATACCCACTTAAGCGAGGCTTAGAAATCGGTGAAGGAATCAATAATCTTTTTAGAGTCATCTTAGTTAAATTCTCCCAACTCCCAGTTTATCCTGCCTTTGAAATTCCAGGTACTTTATCTGGACCTCCTCTGTGAGGGCATGCATGACTTCTAAAGACTGTGTTAGAGTTACTTGCTTCTTATTTCCCAGTTTAGATTGTGAGATCTCTGAGTATGGGGACTGTATCTTTTTAATCTTTGAGTCTCTCAGAGCACCGAGTACGTTGCAAAGAGCAGGTGCTCCTTAAAGTGTGTCCGATGTTGATTAATAGAATACAGCTCTTTTGGCTCTGGCTAGTTGGCTCAGTGGCTTGTGGATGTCCTGGATTTGATTTCTGGCCAGGGCACACAGGAGGAGCGACCATCTGCTTCTCCACCCCTCCCCTCTTCTCTCTCTCTCCCTCTTTCCCCGCTCCTGCAGCTATGGCTCGATTGGTTCGAGCAAGTTGGCCCAGGGCCCTGAGGATGGCTCCGTGGCCTCGCCTCCAGTGCTGAAATAGCTCAGTTGCCAAGCAACGGCCCTATATGGGCAGAGCATCCCTAGTAGAGGGCTTTGGGGTGGATCCCAGTTGGGGCACATGCGAGAGTCTGTCACTCTGACTCCCTGCTGCTCACTTAAGAAAAAGAATACTGGGCCCCTCATTTCTAATGGAAAAGTTATGGACCAACAGTTCATCTCCTTTCTCTAGTGACTCTAGGAGCTATCAGTTGAATTTGGAATTTTTCTTTTTTTTTTTTTCCTGTATTTTTCTGAAGCCGGAAACGGGGAGAGACAGTCAGACAGACTCCTGCATGTGCCTGACTGGGATCCACCCGGCATGCCCACCAGGGGGCGATGCTCTGCCCTTCGGGGTGTCGCTCTGTTGCGACCAGAGCCACTCTAGCGCCTGGGGCAGAAGCCAAGGAGCCATCCCCAGCGCCCGGGCCATCTTTGCTCCAGTGGAGCCTCGGCTGCGGGAGGAGAAGAGAGAGACAGAGAGGAAGGAGAGGGGGAGGGGTGGAGAAGCAGATGGGCGCTTCTCCTGTGTGCCCTGGCCGGGAATCGAACCCGGGACTTCTGCACGCCAGGCCGACGCTCTATCACAGAGCCAACCAGCCAGGGCTTTTTCTCTTTTTGGAGGAAAAAAATAATGGTGCTTCAGTCGTTTCAACTGTGTATCAGAGAAAATTTCTGAAGAGTTACCGGAGCTGCAGCCTCGGCCATGCTGTTTGTGAACTATTTACATTATAAAAAGTATTCATTTGTATAATACCATAATTGTAGTATTGGCTAGAAGTGTTCCTTTGTTTGTAAGGGAAGATGGCTGACCATTTTGTAATATCTCATGTAAATTTGGCTTTTTTTCCCCCCAGCTGCGTCAGATTTAGGGAGTTTTGTAGCTTCTCGGTCCCGGCGAGAAAAGAAATCAAAGAAAGGGCGCCAGGAAGCTCTGGAAAAACTGAAAAATGCTAAAGCTGGAAAGAAGTGTAAATATGAAGTAAGTAACCATTTTTGTTTTTTTTCCTCCTGTGCCTCATCTAATTCATAGCCTGTAGGTAGTCTTTTGTCACCTTTGCACTGTTTCCAGCTTGTTGTAATACACAGTAATTCCTTAATTGAGCTAGGCTCACAGACCATGGGAACTACTTGACCCTTAAATCTTCTGTAAGGCATTTGACAAGATGCTTTCGCACTTCGGACACAAAAGTAGCCATACAGTGTATACATTTCCCTATTAAGCACGCTGTGTCCCTGCTAAATCCCACGGCTTTGCTGGGGGACCTTAGAAATGCTTGCACTTTACTCTTAAGGTACTGAGCAGTCTAGCGAAGCATTACTTATCCTTGGAGAGAGTTGTTTTCCTAATTTCCTTTGCAAGGGGTGTGGCGGTGGGGACTGGTACCTTACTTCTGCTCTGCCCTGGTGTGAGATCGAATGTCCCGCCATTGTGGCTGTTTGCCTGTGCCCTCTGTTTGTGGCCTGCAGGTAAAAACTGAGCAGCTACTGTCTGCTCAGCATTGTATAGCTTCCCCTTCAACACATCCCGAGTATCTTAACTTCAGGGCCAGAAAGTGACTAAGTAATACTAGCAAAGGACGACTAGTACACTTTTTTTTTTTTGTATTTTTCTGAAGCTGGAAACGGGGAGAGACAGACAGACTCCCGCATGCGCCCGACTGGGATCCACCCGGCACACCCACCAGGGGCGACGCTCTGCCCCTCCGGGGCGTCGCTCTGCCTTGACCAGAGCCACTCTAGCTCCTGAGCCATCCCCAGCGCCCGGGCCATCTTTTGCTCCAATGGAGCCTCGGCTGCGGGAGGGGAAGAAAGAGACAGAGAGGAAAGGGGGGGGGGTGGAGAAGCAAAATGGGCGCTTCTCCTATGTGCCCTGGCCGGGAAACAAACCCGGGTCCCCTGCACGCCAGGCTGATGCTCTACCACTGAGCCAACCGGCCAGGGCCTAGTACACTTTTTTGCTAACACTATTCTAATTGCTTTTACAAATATGTTCGTTTGCTTAATCATTCCAGCAACCATATAAAGTTAGCTACTATGATTAACAGCATTTTGGAGCCGAGATATCTGAGAGCCTTAATTCAAACCCAGGCTTCAGAATAGGCATGTTTAACCACGGCCCGTGCTGCATTGTGCAGTTAAACAAGCAGAGGAGGATTTTTGTCCTTTGGCATCATCCACTCAAGTTAAGTGAGTCAGCCAGATCATAAAGGCTGTTAAAAGGATGGCAGTAAGGCAGGAGTGAAGCGTTTTTACCTGGGCACGTCTTTAAAGGAGATCTATGGGGCATTTCAGATCTTGGCGCAATGTGACTGGTTTCCCTTTAATCACTGGTGTTCATTGTGTGGCTCTAAGAGTTCACGCTGAGCAATAGTAGTGATTTTAGAGATCAAGTCAAAATGACTTGTTGCTCAGAATGATTTTTAAGATTAGTTTTCTGGTAGTTTTTTTTTTTTCTTTTCCATTTTTCCAAAGCTGGAAACGGGGAGGCAGTCAGACAGACTCCCGCATGCGCCCGACTGGGATCCACCTGGCATGCCCACCAGGGGCGATGCTTTGCCCCTCTGGGGCATCGCTCTGTTAGGTCCAGAGCCATTCTAGCGCCTGAGGCAGAGGCCACAGAGCCATCCCCAGCGCCCGGGCCATCTTTGCTCCAATGGAGCCTTGCTGCGGGAGGGGAAGAGAGAGACAGAGGAAGGAGAGGGGGAGGGGTGGAGAAGCAGATGGGCGCCTCTCCTGTGTGCCCTGGTGGGGAATCGAACCCGGGACTCCTGCACACCGGGCCGACGCTCTACCGCTGAGCCAACTGGCCAGGGCTTTCTGGTAGTTTTTTTTTTTTTTAATAAATGGTAAATTTTTTTTTTTATTTATTCATTTTTTAGAGAGGAGAGGGAGAGAAAGAGAGAGAGAGAGGAGAGAAAGAGAGAGAGAAGGGGGAGGAGCTGGAAGCATCAACTCCCATATGTGCCTTGACCAGGCAAGCCCAGGGTTTCGAACCGGCGACCTCAGCATTTCCAGGTCAACGCTTTATCCACTGCGCCACCACAGGTCAGACTCTGGTAGTTTTTTGATAGTATATAAGTGAGTTGCTTACATACGAGGCAAAGTATGCCTCATAGACTTCAACCGACAACAGTTATATTGCCACCCCTGCAAAAAAACTGGTCAGTACAGTAATATCATACTAATTGGACTGGTTTGTGTTTGGGTTGTCAGAAACTGAATTTGGTAGGGCAGACAGTGTGTATTATCAAATGGTGGAAGGCCAGATCAGTATTTGCCAGTGACCCCTGTAGAATAGATTAAATGGGGTGAAAACAAAGCCTAGTCCTGGAACTTTTTTTTTTTTTTAATAATCCAGTGCATCCTTTATTTATTTATTTATTTATTTATTTATTTATTTATTTATTTTTACAGGGACAGAGAGAGTCAGAGAGAGGGATAGATAGGGACAGACAGACAGGAACGGAGTGAGATGAGAAACATCAATCATCAGTTTTTCGTTGGGACTCCTTAGTTGTTCATTGATTGCTTTCTCATATGTGCCTTGACCGTGGGCCTTCAGCAGACCGAGTAACCCCTTGCTCGCCTTGCTCGAGCCAGCGACCTTGGGTCCAAGCTGGTGAGCTTTTTTTTTTTGGCTCAAGCCAGATGAGCCTGCGCTCAAGCTGGCGACCTCGGGGTCTCGAACCTGGGTCCTTCTGCATCCCAGTCCGACGCTCTATTCACTGTGCCACCACCTGGTCAGGCTAGTCCTGGAACTATTATAAGCCTCGTAGGTGTGGCAGAAATCCGGTCAGCTCTGCCTCTTGTGCTCTCAAAGCTCAGTGTCCGGGTGTTCTTTCCTAGGGCCTTAGATCTTCAGCTGGAGTTAGTGGTTTGTGGCTTCCGGTAGTTCAGCGTGTCTCTGCAGTCAGCCTTCTCTACCTGAGAAGGGTAGTGGATCAGTGGTAATTCAAACAGGGATCACTCAAAAACCATTTCTAGTGTGTCTGGAATACAGAGTGTGCTTTGCTAACTTTTGGAGGGGGGAGAGGGTGAGATTTTTCCTTTTGCATTATATTTGGTTGGTTGAACAGTTACTAAAGTTATCGCCTATTCACAGGGCAGCATCGGCTAGTGGGACGGGAGGTGACATGCCGTACAGGTTTGCGAAGTGCAGGAGGAACCAGTCTAGAAATTATAAGTGAATAATCCCCAAAGCAGCTAACGAAGAATTGGCTATAATTCAGTTTGTTTTTTATGAAGTAGATGAGTAATTGATGGTGTGACAAGTGTATTATGCTAATGGAATCATTTAATATCTTATGCTCACACCCACCTAAAAGGAATACTAAGCTAATTGATGTCTATTTAAGGAAAACCCTGCAGTGGTGTTGAATGTCAGAACTCATGATTTGGTTGCCGCTACTCCTTCGGGCTGCCATTCCACTTTCAATTTTGACAATTTTTTTTCATCAGAATTGTTTAACGCTGTCACTCCGTTTGAAGCTTTCTCAAATTTGTATAATGGCAGGTCGAGGACCTAACGAGTGTTTATGAAGAAGTTGATGAAGAACAGTATTCGAAGCTGGTCCAGGCGCGCCAGGATGATGACTGGATCGTGGATGACGGTACGTGGGAAGCAGTCACCTGCCAGGCACTTGTCTTAGTGGCGGTTTGCTTCTTTGCAGGGGCAGATGGAAGGCTCTGTGAAGATAATACCTTTGGTTTGGATTTTCCTCAAATACAGTGTTTGAGGGCGTGGAAGCAGAATGGTAGAAAGTTTAGTTGGGGGCATTTTGGAGAACCCAGGCCCATTCCTCAGCATAGAATGTAAATCCTCCAAGAGATGGCTGTGTAAAAACTGGGAGGAGCCACGTTCTTGTGCGGTATCCCATGATGTGGGGTAAGGCACCCAGCTCACAGAATGTCTGTGAGGATTCCATGAGGCTGTATGTGTAAGGACTGCCGTGGACAGTGGAAAGCACCACGCAGAGGGTGGTCCACGCATCCTTAACGGCCCTGTGGTCAGCTCGAGGTTCTTGCTGGTATGAGGTGACTTCCTGGGCTGGTGAATGCTGACCACAGGGAGGAGATGTTGACTGCACCTGTGACTGTTTATGTTTCTTCTGTAATGGGACTCAGCTATAGTGCCAGTGTCCCCTCATAGACTGAGGTGCTTTTCTGGGCTTGTAATCTACATTCTTTTGTGTTTTATTCTTCGGGTAGAGTAAAAACTACTATACAGTACGCTGTGTGGCAGACTTTGATCCTGTGGGCCGAATCATGTCCATAGCGGACCTAGGTCGATACGGGCGTACATAGAGAGATTGCGGGTCTGGTTTCAGACCATGACAGTGAAGTGAGTATCGCAGTAAATGAGCTGCAATCCTTTTGCTGCTGAAAGGTCTTGTCTCCAGCTGTAAAAAGTGCAGCAGCGGTGAAGCACAGGGAAGCAAAGCACAACGAAGGATGTCTGGTATAGATCCTTTGGTTTTGATTCAGAAAACGTGGGGATGCTGTGTTTTGTCTCACACCTGTTTAAACAGGATTCTGCTGCACTTACAAACGGCACAGGCCAGGAGAGCATCTGAGTCGATATCAAAGGTATTGGGGGTGGGTTTTTTTTTTGGTTTGGTCATGGCTAAAATATTATTGATCACTTTTAGAAACTTGATCCCAATATTGCATTTTGTTCCTGCAGATGGTACTGGCTATGTGGAGGATGGCCGAGAGATTTTTGATGATGACCTTGAAGACGATGCCCTAGACTCCCATGAAATAGGTACCTACATTTTGTTTCCAGAGTGTGCCATTTTGTGATTTAAAGAACTGTTTAAACTTTGAAATGACTTGATGCTTTGATACTGTATCTTTAAGGGAAGGGAACCCACTATAGGTGTTTTTAGATATAGGAAATGTTCTGTTAATTGAGAGGAACATAGTAAAAAATTAAATGTAAAAAGCAAAAACACCACCAGGAAATGAAGTTTGATGTCTTCTTTGGCCAAAGGGTTTGGTCTTTTATTTTTTTTGGAATTTTAGTCTTGGGATTATTTTAGACTTGCGGATTTTGATAAGTGATGTGTTTTAATTCCTGCTGAAGGGATGTACTTATAATTTTAGCTCTTTGCTAATAGTACAATACCAAAATAAAGTTTAGAGCTTAGAGTAATCAACTTGCTTTGCTTAATTGATATTTAATATAACAGTGAATGAATATAGCAGATTTTCTTAGCTACACAATCGTTGGCAACCTTTTTTTTGTTTATTTTTACTTTGAGCAAACAAGCCTGATTTAGTTCCCATCAGATGAGAAGGAAATATTGTATTTTGGTTTAGTTTGTTTATCAGCAAAAATGGCTCAGTCACAGCTGATTTATTTTAAACAGCTTTATTGAGATATAATTCCCGTGCTGTACAATTCACCTATTTAAAGTGTACACACATGACTGGTGTTTAGTATACTCACGGGGTTGTGGAGCCTTCACCACGGTTTCCCATTTTCATTACCGCAGGAGGAGATCATGCCTGTTATTATGTAGCCCTTGAGCTAAGACTGGTTTTTACATTTTTAAAGAATGTTTTAAGAAAAAAGAATGAAAGATGCAAAGAAGAATATGCAACAGCACAAGAGGGCCATTATGTGGTTGCAAAGTCTTAATTTCTCTGCTGTCTTGCCCTTTTTAGAAAGTGTGGACCTTAATTTGTAGATTAACATTTTGCAACATTAGTTTACTTTCTCCCTCTTTCCTGTTCCCGACCACATGCAGAGACTGTATTTTTGATCAGTTTGCTGGAAGTAAGTTGTAGACATCATGACACTTCAGCTGTACATGCTTCAGCAGTGATCTAGGGACGAGGACACTTGACTACTTAGCCACAATAACTTTTTCATAATATTATATATGATATATTGTCCATACTAATATGTCCCCATTTAGGCCAGTAACATCTTTTATGACATTTATTTCTTCCTTTTTATTGAATTTATTGGAGTGACGTTAATAAAGTATATAGGTTTCAGGTGCATAGTTCTATATTACATTTATCTATATACATGTATCCCTTTTTTCTACCTACTTCCACCCAGTGCTTTCAGCATCTATTGATGATCTTTTTTTAAAAATTATTTCAAACTCATGGATTTAAATAAAACTGTTACAGTTCAATATCCGTTATCATCATGTTTTTTGATGGTTAATTTATCCCAAATTTGGCAGTGGGATCCCCCTTGAGCTGGCTCCTGGACCATCCTTTTGACCTGGCCCCATCGTTCTTGGGACATTTCTTTGCTTTCTGGTGAATAAGATGTTTCACATTCTCCTTGTGTCATTCCTCTCTCGGACCTGGCATTACCCATTTCCCCCAAGAATCATGGTTCTTCAGTGGAGAATGGTGTGGAGATCTGGGGGATGGATGTACTCATTGCTACTGGAGTATAATGCTTTCTAGGCCCTTTTAGTGAACAGAACTAGAAAATTTGTTATCTACGTATGTCTTGAGTTCATACTGATACATTCGAGTGAAATGTAAGACACACAGGGTTCTTCTTCATCCTTTCCAATTCTTTGTGTTTGCCTTCACGCTCTGTGAAAGCCCTCGTCTTCTAAAATGCATACAAAATAGTAATGGAAAATTTTGAATCACTAAACCAGTACCTACCAAAAACTTTTTCAAATAAAGTTTATAATTTCTTTGCAGTTTTATTTGTTCTTGGCATATGTCCTACTAAGTTTGTATAGTCAGAGAATTGTGTCCAGAAGGTATATGAAGTAATTTTTTTTGTGTTATATTAGTTTACTATACAGATTCTTTTTTGTTTGTTAGTTTATTTTGTTCGTTAGATTCCACATATGAGTGAAATCGTATGGTACATGGGTTCATTTTGTTTGTATTCAAATTTTGGTTTAACAAAATATCCTTTTGTTTATAATTTTATTTCTTGAATATTGTAAAATCCTTTAATTTAAAAATCAAAGTGATATCAACAGAATAAGTTAAGGTCTTAACTCTCATTCCTATGCTTTCTACTTTTTCTCTATCTCTACAGGTAACCAACTCTTTTAAGTGTTTGATTATCCTTCCTGTGTTTTCCATTTACAGAAAATAAGAATGCATGTTTTCCAATGTGCTATGTTACTTATTTGTTTATTCATGACTTCAGTTAGAATATGTGGACTGTCTTCCTGGTTCCTGCCAACCTGTGTAACTCGACACACTGGTGCCGTTTGGTGGCAGTGTGGCCTGTGGTGCGCACTCCTAGTTCTGGTGCATCCGTGTGAAGAGAATGCAATGAAATGAGCCCGTGTGCTGTTTCATCTCCCCGAGCTGGCGAGGCCTGTGTTTGAGTTCTGGCTGTGTTGTTCATTGTGTCACCTTGAATGAGTCCCGTCACCTCTCAGGACATTAGTTTTGTCAGCTGTAAATTAGGAGGTTGGACTGGACAGGGAATATTTTTCTTATTTGATGTCGATATAGCTGCATAGTATTCCACTGTATGAATGTGCCATAGCTAATTCAAATGGATTTCTTGAATGGACATTTAGATTTTCAATAATTTGTTATTAGAAAGAATACCACATTGGATAACTCTGTACCAGTGGTGTTTTCCTCAGGGAAAATTCCTAGAAGTGGAGTTGCTGGCTCAGGGAGTAAATACGCATGAAGTTTAATGAGATGCTGCCAAATTCTTCTCCATAGGAGTCGTCCCCTTTTACACTCCCGTTAACATGGTTAGACCCCATGGCCTCACCCACAGAGGATGCTGTCAAGCTTTTGATTTTTGCCACTCTGCTATGTGAGAAATGACATCTCATTGTGGTTTTCATTTGCATTTCTTTTACACATGAAGTTGGGCATCTTTTCATAAAACTTAATAGCTGTTTATATAGACAGGCAGACCTCAGAGGCATTGCGGGTTTGGTTCTAGAGCACTGCCCTAAAGCCAGTCGTTATCTTTATACTGGTGGACGGGCTTGCCTTCAGTTTGTAAACAATGCAGCATCTGTTAGGCACTGTAGAGTGAAGTATGCCTGTATCTCTTTGTGAACCATATGCTTGTGTTTATTACCCCCATTCCTTTTGGGGTTTGGGGCTTTTACTAATTTTTTTTTTTGATAATGGTAGAGACAGAGACAGGAACATTAAACTGCTTCTGTATGTACTCTGATCGGGGAATGGAGCTTTTATTTGTAATATCAGGGAAATTGGTCCTTTTTCTATGACACATTGTAAAAATTTTCTCCTGTTTTGCCTTTAAACTTGTTTCTGATGTAATTGAATTTATTAATTTTCTTTTTTTGGCAAATAATAATGCAAATAGATATTGAATCATAGTTAGACTTTTCCCACACCCGGGTTAGAAAGGATTTGTCTTTTTTATTAAAGCACTTGATTAGTTTGATTTTTAAAATTTTGATCTGATCTGTGATCTGTTCTTTTTTGAACATTTAAAAAAATTTTTTATTTATTTATTTTTTTACAGAGACAGAGAGTGAGTCAGAGAGAAGGATAGGCAGGGACAGACAGACAGGAACAGAGAGAGATGAGAAGCATCAATCATTAGTTTTTCATTGCGTGTTGCAACACCTTAGTTGTTCATTGATTGCTTTCTCATATGTGCCTTGACCATGGGCCTTCAGCAGACCGAGTAACCCCTTGCTGGAGCCAGCAACCTTGGGTTCAAGCTGGTGGGCTTTTCCTCAAACCAGATGAGCCCGCACTCAAGCTGGCAACCTTGGGATCTTGAACCCGGGTCCTCTGCATCCCAGTCCGATGCTGTATCCACTGCGCCACCGCCTGGTCAGGCTGTGATCTGTTTATTTATACTGGTTACTTTCTTTACAAATGGGTAGCCAGCACTACTTATTAAGAAATCCATCTTGTCCCCAGTGATAGGAGATGCCATATTTATTATATGCTAAGTTTTGATAAGTAATTGGGTCTTTTTCTGGATTCCCATTTTCTGTTTCACCTGGTCTGTGGATCTGTATCCACTACCAGACTATGGTAACTATTTGTTCAAGGTTTTTTTGAGGTAGGTACTGCTTGGGGATGAATCAGAAAGCGAGAGTAAGATTGACAGTGTGAGGGTTCCTAGGTAATTTACATACCCATGGTCATAAGAAAAAACATGCACAGCTTGTTTTTACTGTGTAAATATCTCTGTTGTTTAGCGTTGCTATTACCTATTGCCTGTGTCTAGTTGCTGATCTTCATAAGATGAAAATTAGGATGCTACAGTATCCTAACTGGTAACTCTGTGTTTTCCCAGTTTAGGCTCCTTTCAGATTCAGTGTAGCACTGAAAAGGTGGTGTCATAAGGGCCGCTAGGCGAGTCCCTGCTTCCAGATGAACTTGATCTTTTTATTTCTATAGGGAAAACAGAACCTCCCCCCACCTTTTAAAAAGCTTTTTATTCACACTAACAATAGCAATTAAACAGTCACACTTAATAACTCATCCAGATATTTTACTGGTAATTTCATCAGTTTTTGCAATAATGTTCAGCCTAAGTTTTCCTGAATTAAGCTCATTTTCAAAGCTTCTTCTCTGTATACCTTGCATAAAATTTCATATTTTTGTGTTTTCAATTCTTCAACATTTTTCTTGTCAAATTCTCACATTCAGAGCGCAGGTGACTGGGCTTGTACTTTCTCATTTTGATTTTTGCCAGTGCATGTTTCTAAATAATGTCTGTTCCAACAGGAAAAGACAAGAAAGCGCACACCAAAGGGAAGAAGAACGTGAAGCGGGCTGCGGTGACCGAACCAAACAGCATCAAGTCAATGTTCATTGCTAGTGCGGGGAAGAAAACTGGCGATGTGAGTTTTGTGTTTTTCTTATATTTTGTCTTTTCCCCTATGAAAAGAATTTAATATTTGATTATGTAGACAATAGGTGCTCACTATATTTGAGTCCCAATTTCAAGCACTAAGTTGAATGTAGATTTCTAGGTAAGTTTAGGCACCTAAGTGGTTGGAACTTGGAGGTTGAAAAGAAAATGGAATCAAGAAGCTGAACTGACTGTTTATTTCAGTGATTCACAGTAGGGTCATGGAATGAAGATAGGAATGGCAGTGATTTTCAACCTCTGTTTCTCACGCACTCATAAACTAATTACTAAAGAAAAAGGGGCCCTGACCTCTTCTCCCTTAGTAACTAATTTATTTGTGCCATGAGATGAAAATGGTTGTATTTAGTCAGGGGCACTGACCTTAGTAATTAGTATGTGTTTGTGCCATGGGAAAAAAGGTTAAAAATCATTGGAATGGAGGATAGGGTGCTAGGCTTGGAAGTTAGTTTACGCAGGATGTTGTTACTACCTGTGACTAGTAGATGAGCACTCAGAGTGAGCACCGAAGAGGCTTGATTCCTCCTTTCATAGACAAGTGGTCCGGGGGAAAATGGAAAGTGCAGGCTGTCTCATTCTACCTTCCTTTATAACTTCCAGAAAGCTGTAGACTTGTCTAAAGATGATCTGCTAGGTGACATTCTGCAAGATCTGACCACTGAGGTAAGTGAATCTCTGGGAGTTCTTAAATATGCAGGGGAGATAGGCTAAAGAAACAGTTCAGTAATTATACAAAACAGACTATTGTCAGAATTTCAAAAAATGCTATGACACCACCACTGTCGCCACCACCACCATTGCCATCACCACCACCACAGTCACCATCACTATCACCACCATCACCACCAACACAATTACCGCCATCACCATCACCACCACCACAATTACCGCCGCCACCATCACCACCACCACCACCACCACTACCACTATCACCATCACTACCACCACCACCACCATCAACATCACCACCACCACTACCACCACTATCACCATCACCATCACAACCATCACCTTCACCACCACCATCATAACCACCATCACCATCACCATCACCTCCACCACCACCATCAGCACCACCACCACCATCACCATCAGCACCACCATCACCATCAGCACTACCACCACCACCACCATCACCATCACCACTACCACCACCATCACCATCAGCACCACCACCATCACCATCAGCACCACCACCATCACCACCACCACCACCACCATCACTACCATCACCTTCACCACCACCACCACTACCATCGCCACCACCACAACCACCACCACCACCACCATAATTACCGCCACTACCACCACCACCATCACCGCCACCACCACCACCATCACCATCACCCTTACCACCATCACCACCACTACAACCGCCACCTCCACTGCCACCACCTCCACCGCCACCACTGCCACTGCCACCATTACCACCACCGCCGCCACCACCACCGCCACCATCACCACCACCATCACTGCCACCACCACCACCACCATCACCACCGCCATCATCACCACCACCGCCACTATCACCGTCACCACCACCACCACTACCACTATCGCCATCACTACCACCACCACCACCATCAACATCACCACCACCAACACTACTACCACTACCACCACTATCACCATCACTATCACAATCATCACCTTCACCACCACCATCATAACCACCATCACCATCACCATCAGCACCACCATCACCATCACCACTACCACCACCATCACCATCAGCACCACCATCACCATCAGCACCATCAGCACCACCACCACCACCACTACCACCACCACCACCACCATCACCACTACCACCACCATCACCATCAGCACCGCCACCATCACCACCACCATTGCTGCCGCCACCACCACCACCACCACCACCACCACCATCACCATCACCACCATCACCACCACCACCACCATCACCACCGCCATCATCATCACCACCGCCACTATCACCGTCACCACCACCACCACCACTGCCGCCATCATCACCACCACCGCCATCATCACCACCACCACCAACAACAATGAAATATTATCCCAAAACCCAAAAATCAGCAACCCTTCAGAGTGTTCTCTTCTGAGCATTTTAGGTGAGGTTGGTCTGCAGCTGATCTGCCTCTGTGGTTGTATAGGCTGAACCATGCGGGCCGTGCTGGGGGCAGCAGTAATGCACACTCGAGGCGGCTCTGGGAGTGCGCTCAGTTGCTGTAGTATATGTTCCCAAAGTAGATTGAAGCCTGTCAGTCTGTCCAGTCAGGCATGAGATCCTTGTCTGGAATTGCAAGTGGCAGTGCAGGAGAAGTCAGTGAGCTGTCCCTGATAGAACTCAGGCTCAGCTGTACTGGGAATGTGCTGATTCACGTGCAAACTTCCCTCTCATTTAGAAGTGTGCATCTTTCTAAATGACCCTTGATTGAAGTGTCTTACTCCAACACCGTGTAGTTTTAGCTTGACAGTTTTTAAAATACGATATTCTGGAGGGGTAAGGGAAAGGTATGTTAAGTTTTGAAAAGAGAAAATTGATCAGGGCTGGATTCAATATCTATTCTGGTTGTCTAGTGAGTCGATGGTTTTGTTGCTATAGTAACCGCAGTGCATGAACATAGACACGGGGGGGGGGGCAGAGACGGGGAAAAATGCTTTGCTCATTGGGCTTCAGCGGGGGAAGAAATGTACTTTTTTTGTCTTGTGGCAAACCAAGCATGGCAGTGCATGTCTGTCTGCCCCCTCCTTTTAGACACCTCAGGTAACTCCAGCACCTGTACTGATTCCGAAGAAGAAAAGATCTACTGGAGCTTCCCTGAACCCTTTCTCTGTGCACACCCCCAAGGTAAAGTGTGAAAGTGCCTTCCGACCGGATTTCTGGAACCCCTTAAAACTTATTTTGTTGCTTTCCTATGCAAGCAAAGTGCCTTTGCATTTGGTTTTTTTTTTTTTTTTTTTTTTTTTTTTTTTTTTTTTTTCATTTTTCTGAAGCTGGAAACAGGGAGAGACAGTCAGACAGACTCCCGCATGCGCCCGACCGGGATCCACCCGGCACGCCCACCATGGGGCGATGCTCTGCCCACCAGGGGGCGATGCTCTGCCCATCCTGGGCGTCGCCATATCGCGACCAGAGCCACTCCAGCGCCTGAGGCAGAGGCCACAGAGCCATCCCCAGCGCCCGGGCCATCCCTGCTCCAATGGAGCCTCGGCTGCGGGAGGGGAAGAGAGAGACAGAGAGGAAGGCGCGGCGGAGGGGTGGAGAAGCAAATGGACGCTTCTCCTATGTGCCCTGGCCGGGAATCGAACCCTGGTCCTCCGCACGCTAGGCCGACGCTCTACCGCTGAGCCAACCGGCCAGGGCCCTTTGCATTTGTTTTTGATTTTTGTTTTAAATTAGGAGTGCCATTTCATTGTATAGTTTCATGAATTTCAAAAATAGCATGTACCTGCCCTTTTCATAGTAAATTCTGTAAGTAGTGTGTCTTCATTATAGGTATTACAACTGTGCTAAACGTAATCATTTTCTGCCTGGAAGCAAGTATTTTTTTGTAAACCTAGGTAACAGTAAAATAATGGAAGCTGTTACATTAATACCACACAAAACCATTTTATAAATGGGAGCTGTCGTTATCTCTGGTCAGGGTAGGACAGCTAGCATATTTTTAGTATGCAGCTCGAACTGATTTAACATTTAAAAACATTTACAGGCAGTTCCTTCAGGAAATGCTGCTGCTCCTGTCTCAAAGAAGGAGCCTCTGTTAACTCCTGTTCCTCTTAAACGTGCTGAAAGTGCTGGTAAGTCTGCTGTCAGGCGGGAACACAGGGATGTGGAGCAGTGGCTAAGGGCTGTCAAAAATGGAGGCCCAGGAAGGAGCAAATGGAAGCTGGTTTGAAGGTATTTATGCTAGCGAGTTCAAGTGGGAAAGATTGGAGTTCGCAGCAGTGAAAGTGACAAGCGTTCAGTTTGAGGATGGAAGAGATGCCCGAGTCTGGTGTGGGGGAAGGGTAGGCCTCTGGGGCAGGCTAGGGGGCCCTTGTGTCCCGTGGCAGCAGTCCGTGATGGGAACGTGCGATGATGCCCGCAGGAGAGCCTGTGCCAGCAGCGTTGTGTGCGCATGACAGGGAGGAGAGCAGGCCAATAGATTTTGAAGATGGCGACTTTGATGAGCCCATGGAAGCCGAGCCGGTGGACATGGAGGCTGTGGACCAGGAGACTGAGCCAGCAGCAGAGGTGGTGAAACAGGAGGCAGAGCTTGGGGAAGAGACCACATCCTGCTTGTAAGAGCATTTTATGACTTTTCTGGCAAGTTGTATTATGATTACTCTGTTGGATTTTGAATGCTTTTTAATTTTTTTTTTGAAAATGTGACTTTTGTAGAGGAGGTTTTCTCCCAGAGGTCTCTTGTTGGGACATCGATCAGGAAGACGACAGCAGTTTCTTGGCGCAGGAAGTTCAAGTGGATTCCAATCACCTGCCACTGGTCAAAGGGCCGGATGAGGAGCAAGTGTTCCAGTTTTACTGGCTGGACGCTTACGAAGATCCGTACAGCCAGCCAGGTAACCGTGCTGTGCGGCTTTACTGCGGACTAGCACCCTGCCCTGTAATGCTGTAGTGATTGTAGTTGGCACAGGCTCTGCGCTCACCCACGTGCATGGTAGGGGCAGCTGTGAGGCGCCCGGGGCCCCTGCTGGAGAGGAGCTGTGTGCTGTGAATAATCCTCAAAGATGCTTTCTCCGGAAACCAGTTATATGTGATTTTGGAATGTGTGCTTGTAGTTTACCTTTGATGTATCGGAAGTTAGAATTATGCATTTAAAAATGGAATCAGTCATTAATTTGTTCATTTATTCAGCAAATTGGTCACAGTATTGTGTGCCGGGCACTGAGCTGGGAGGAGCAAGCTGGACGAGTTCTCTGTCCTAGTGGAACTTACATTCTAGTGGGGGGTAGTGGGCAATAAGTAAGGTAGGTTGATGAGTGGTGGCTGGTGGGGTTGGCCTGGGAAGGCCTGTCTGCGGAGGCTACCCTTGGGCTGAGATTCGAGGCCTGTGCAGATCTGAAGAAAGGGCATTTCAGCCTGACGGACCGGTAACCACGGAGGCCTGGAGAGAGAAAGGAGGTGGCTTGTGTGGCTGTAGCACAGTACTCAGGTGACAAGCCTGGTAGACCGTGAAGTTGGAGATGAAGGCCAAGGCCAGATAATGAAGGACCTTGAAAGCCACATTGAGTTTACATCTTATTTTAAGAGCCATGGGGAGGCGGTGGAAGATTTTAGGTATAGGCAGGGTGAGTGGGGTGGCGGTCTCATGATTGGGCGTGCATTTTAACAGGAACCCTCCAGTGTGCGCGTGTGTGTGCTGGGGCTGGAGCAGGGTAGTGCGGAAGTATCCAGTGTGTGTGTGTGTGTGTGCTGGGGCTGGAGCAGGGTAGTGCGGAAGTATCCAGTGTGTGCGTGTGTGTGCTGGGGCTGGAGCAGGGTAGTGCGGAAGTATCCAGTGTGTGTGTGTGTGTGTGCTGGGGCTGGAGCAGGGTAGTGCGGAAGTATCCAGTGTGTGTGTGTGTGTGTGTGTGCTGGGGCTGGAGCAGGGTAGTGCGGAAGTATCCAGTGTGTGTGCGTGTGTGTGCTGGGGCTGGAGCAGGGTAGTGCGGAAGTATCCAGTGTGTGTGTGTGTGTGTGTGTGCTGGGGCTGGAGCAGGGTAGTGCGGAAGTATCCAGTGTGTGCGTGTGTGTGCTGGGGCTGGAGCAGGGTAGTGCGGAAGTATCCAGTGTGTGTGTGTGTGTGCTGGGGCTGGAGCAGGGTAGTGCGGAAGTATCCAGTGTGTGTGTGTGTGTGCTGGGGCTGGAGCAGGGTAGTGCGGAAGTATCCAGTGTGTGTGTGTGTGTGCTGGGGCTGGAGCAGGGTAGTGCGGAAGTATCCAGTGTGTGTGTGTGTGTGCTGGGGCTGGAGCAGGGTAGTGCGGAAGTATCCAATGTGTGTGTGTGTGTGCTGGGGCTGGAGCAGGGTAGTGCGGAAGTATCCAGTGTGTGTGTGTGTGTGTGTGTGCTGGGGCTGGAGCAGGGTAGTGCGGAAGTATCCAGTGTGTGTGCGTGTGTGTGCTGGGGCTGGAGCAGGGTAGTGCGGAAGTATCCAGTGTGTGTGTGTGTGTGTGTGTGTGTGCTGGGGCTGGAGCAGGGTAGTGCGGAAGTATCCAGTGTGTGCGTGTGTGTGCTGGGGCTGGAGCAGGGTAGTGCGGAAGTATCCAGTGTGTGTGTGTGTGTGCTGGGGCTGGAGCAGGGTAGTGCGGAAGTATCCAGTGTGTGTGTGTGTGTGCTGGGGCTGGAGCAGGGTAGTGCGGAAGTATCCAGTGTGTGTGTGTGTGTGTGTGTGTGTGTGTGTGTGTGCTGGGGCTGGAGCAGGGTAGTGTGGAAGTATCCAGTGTGTGTGTGTGTGTGTGTGTGTGTGTGTGTGCTGGGGCTGGAGCAGGGTAGTGTGGAAGTATCCAGTGTGTGTGTGTGTGTGTGTGTGTGTGTGTGTTGGGGTTGGAGCAGGGTAGTGTGGAAATATGGAAGCCCCAGAGATTCTCCAGGGCAGGCATGCTAGTTACTTGGACTAGTAGTGACTATAGAGAGAATAAATGCATTTAATTTGTATTTGGACATGAAATTGATGGATGGATTGAGGGATGACAGAAAGGAGGAATCAGGAGAGAGTCCCAGCCCTCCTCTGAAAGAACTGGTTCTGTGAATCCTGACTCAGAGCCGGAAGGCTCTCCAGTTTCCTTGTGCTCCTTTGGGCCTTTCTTCACCGCAGGGTGGGCATGACAAGGTCTGTTGGATTAACAGACAATACAGGATACACCCTTAAACAGTTACTTCTGTTCAGATCCACTTCTGCATCTGAGGGTGGATGCAAGCTGTATTTTGCAAAGTGGTTTCCTGGAAGCTCATCTGGTGAAAACCGAGGGAGGGTCTAGACAGCAGTGAAGCAAGTGAATGAGTCAGAGGAGTATTAACCATCAGACTTGGAGGCCAGATTCACCTTTAAGATACTCAGGCATTGACTTTAACTGGAAAGATTTGAATGGTCTCTCGGAGGGGAGGCAGAAGTGTTAATATGTTTCAGCTTATCAGATCCGTAGAATTAGTTTCTTAGGTAAAGTTGTGAGCAATCTTAGAAGTGGAATCTTACCTACTTTACCTAGGGCAAATCAGTTTGGTCAGACCCGCTCGCCTCTGACCGCCTCTTCAGTACTTTCCAGTGGAAGGTAGGCCGGCAGGTCTGATTACACGAGGCTGGGCAAATATTTCCCATCTATGGTTGAAACCCAGGCTGCCCATTGCACAGCTGTGGGGGACACGTTTGTCACACGCACTTCTCAGGACCTCCGGGGGACACCGTTGTCACACGCGCTTCGCGGGACCTCCGGAGCACAGCGGCGTGCGTGGTGCTCACCGGACCTGTGCACCAGGCGGGCCAGCCCCTCCCAGCGCACTGTCTGTGCTTTGCTGTCTGCTTGACGCTGGATTGGATTCCCTGTCTTGCTTAGCGGTCCCCTCAGAAGCAGAAACGCGGCAGCCAGCCTCCATCGCCCCTGTTCCTCGCTTCCTTCGTCAGGTCTTACTCATTTTCTATCCCGAGGTAGGCGGCTGTCTTATCTTGTTCCTCAAGGTTCCCACCCCTGATCCCTTCTTGCCCATGTCACACCAGCCTCCGAAACAGTCCCTCAGCTGCCATCCCCACATTGTGGCTAGAGCGATTGCTCAGAAGGGTAACTTATCATATCATTTCCTCATTAAAAAAAATCCGCAGTGGCTATTGCCTATAACGTTAAGGCCAGGTGCCTTAGCAAGGCTCCTGATGCCTGTCACGCGTGACTTGTGCCCTAGAAGTAGCTTCCTGACTACCTGCTGCTCTTTATATCATGTCCCTTTACTCATTGTGTCTGCTGGTGTGCCCTCACGTGGCCCAGCCCAGGTGTCTGTCGTCTCCGGGCTATTCCCTAACCCTCCCGTCTGGCCTAAGAGCCCTTTCTCTGTGACCCCATCAGGCCCTTTCTCATCGTAGCATTTGTCCTATTATCTTACAAAGATCTGATGCTGTGTTTTTGTTTTCCCCCGAGCCTTTTAGCTCCTGGAGGGCTGGGACCTTTTACTGCCAATATTCACATGCTGCCAGGCAGAGCTGGAATTTCTACCCGCCAGTGCTAGTCTGTGTAGTAATAATAGGTGTTGAAGGTTAAAACTGCGGCATCGAAGCACTGGCATATTTGCAAAGCAGCCACTTTATAATATGTATTGTTGAATTCCTGGTACTAACCGTAGTCACGGATAGGCCTTTTTACCACCGTGGGGAAATATTTTGCAATTGAAAGAGGTACCTGTCTGTTATTGATCTGTCTTCCAAATGCTAAGGTAAAGGACACGTCTAGTGCAGGCTAATGCCTCAGATCACCGGGGGTAGTTCCTCACTTACAGAGTAGGGAGCTGAGCTTCTAAAAATAAAGCGGTCAGCTCTTCAGTGGCCGAGTTCTGGGCTTGTCAGCCTCGGTCCACTCTGCTGTTCTGTGGTGCTGCTCAGGTTGTGTCCTCTGTGATCGATGCCAATGGGTTAAATAAGATGGCTCAGAAAAAAGTCCTTTAATCTCAGAGGGTTGAACAGTTTCATCATGATAGCAGGTAATGATCACTTAGCCTCGGTGAAATCAATGCTGCTAATAAAAACGAAGAACTCCCAAAGACCCTGTTATTGTTTCTCACTTTCTTACAGATTCTCAGTCAGTCAGTTGTCGCTGAATGCTCCGTAATTATGAAAAGAATCTTACTCTTTGCATATGGGAAGATATCTTGTCTTCATTATGAGTTTTTCAAGGTTGAATAATCCTGACTGCACCTGGTTTCAGCTAGTAACTTTGGGGGTGATGTAATCTTTGTTTACCCTGATCTTTTTGTGGCAAATGAGGCGTAAGCAGTGTCAAATGTGTTGCATGAAGTGTGATATTAGTTTGGCTGTAAAATGAGCTATTTGAATTTTTGAATCCAATATTAGGGTCTTTATTTTTCTTTGCTTGGAATTTTATTTTTTCATCTCTAACTGTTGTAAGGATGACTTTTAATTTTCTGTGCTACTGTGATTTTTTTCTTTTTAATCATTATCACAGTCCTCCTTTCCCTCTTCCCTCTCGCCCCCCCCACCTGCTTCTCCCCCTCCCCCAGATGAAAATCATACAACTCTTGTAAGAATTTTACTCATCTGCAGAAATGGAAGTTCTTAGATGATTTTATTTCTGCTAGAATGGATGACAGAAGGAAGCAATGATGAGCCATCTTGTGAAGCTGGAGTAACTGGCCTTTGCATGTGTGAGAATTTTCTTAGTGTCCCTGACGAGTGGCCTCTTGATTGCTGCTGTCTAGTTATTCATGGAGCCCGGGCCTTTGTACAGTGATCACCTGTTAAGTTGACAAACAAATATCTGCAGTCCAGGCCCTGGCTGGTTGGCTCAGTGGTAGAGCGTCGGCCTGGCATGCAGAAGTCCCGGGTTCGATTCCCGGCCAGGGCACACAGGAGAGGCGCCCATCTGCTTCTCCACCCCTCTCCCTCTCCTTCCTCTCTGTCTCTCTCTTCCCCTCCTGCAGCCGAGGCTCCATTGGAGCAAAGATGGCCCGGGCGCTGGGGATGGCTCCTTGGCCTCTGCCCCAGGCGCTGGAGTGGCTCTGGTTGCAACAGAGCGACGCCCCCGAGGGGCAGAGCATCGCCCCCTGGTGGGCAGAGCGTGGCCCCTGGTGGGCGTGCCGGGTGGATCCCGGTTGGGCGCATGCGGGAGTCTGTCTGACGGTCTCTCCCCGTTTCCAGCTTCAGAAAAATACAAAAAAAAAAAAAATATCTGCAGTCCAGCCTTCATAGCCAGTGTTCGTGAGCAGTGACCCGATGCCCAGGAAGCTTGCTTTTCTTTTGTCATGTATGTTTCAGAGGGACCTCAAGGAGTACGTGCGGAGTTGGTTATTGGAGCATTTGTTAAACTGAAAGGGAAGAGAGGAGCGTTATAAACACTGCCGAGCTAGATGCCTTAAGTGAGGTGAGGTAGAAAGGGTGAAATAGGAAATAGTAGTTGAACCCTATCATGAGACATTTTTGTTGTTATATGGAGTGAGATACAGGAGATACATTTTTTCCCAAACATAGTTTTACATGTAAAAAATGCTCGAGTAGCCTGACCTGTGGTGGCGCAGTGGATAAAGCGTCGACCTGGAAATGCTGAGGTCGCCGGTTCGAAACCCTGGGCTTGCCTGGTCAAGGCACATATGGGAGTTTATGCTTCCAGCTCCTTCCCCCTTCTCTCTCTCTGTCTCTCCTCTCTCTCTGTCTCTCCCTCTCCTCTCTAAAATGAATAAATAAATAAATAATTAAAAAAATAAAAATAAAAAATGCTCGGGTACCATGCACAGTTACCTTTGCACATGAATGTTAATTTTTTGGTAAGTACGAGTGCTAAAAAGAAATGTAGTATTCTCAGTTTTCATAATAGCTTTAAATACGAGATATGTTAGAAAATAGTTTACTTTTTTGTGTCTCTTAATCTGGGTGATCCTGGTTTGAGGGAAAATGTGTTTTATACCCAACACTGATTTAGGAAGTTTCCCTGATTCCTGACCTGGGTGTCTACTCAGGCCTGGGATGTTTTCCTAATAACTGAGGTTTGTCACGATTTACCTGGATGTCCCTTAATCTAGGAAAAATGTTTACACCAAGAATCACGCTGTCCCCTGTTTTCCTAGAGGTCACAGGTTATACCAGTGTGGGATTGTCCTGTGGCGAGTACTGAGTAAAGGAACTGGTCTTGCAGACTGGACATCAAATATAAATTCGCTGTCAAAAAGGACATCAAGAAGGCATTAATGTGTGGACACATCCACTGAGTCTTTATAGTGTCCCTTTAATGTGATGTAATTTAAATGTTTTTTTTTCTCTTATTATTTTAGGTGTGGTATTTCTGTTTGGCAAAGTTTGGATCAAATCTGCTAATACCCATGTGAGCTGCTGCGTGATGGTGAAAAACATTGAACGGACGCTCTACTTCCTTCCCCGTGAAACGGTAAATGTCAGTGATGAGCTTCTAATTGCAAGTGTGTTCCGTGTTCTGCCACTGGCCCTCTTCTTCACCAGGGCTGTGAATTACCCACAACCTTGGTGCTTTTTTTCTTGCTGCCTGCCTAGTCACCACTGATGGTTAGCAGCTCCATTAGGGGTTGGGAAAAGTAGAGACATGAAGTAAAACTCTGTTTTTCAACTTGTCAGAGTGTGAAAGAGTGTAAAAGATTCCAAGTTTTAGTATGGGATGCTGTCTTTCCCCCCACCTCTCATTTCTGTAGTAGTGGTAGTTGGCAGTGTATGGCTCTAAAATGTGGCATGCTGGCCCTGGCCGGTTGGCTCAGTGGTAGAGTATCGGCTTGGCATGTGGATGTCTCGGGTTTGATTCCCAGTCAGGGCACACAAGAGAGGCGACCATCTAATTCTCCACCCCTCATTCTTCTCCTTCTCTCTCTCTCTCTCTCTCTTTCTTCTTCTCCCACAGCCATGGCTCGATTGGTTTGAGTGCATCAGCCCTGGGTGTTGAGTATGGCTCTGTGGAGCCTCTGCCTCAGGCACTAAAAATAGCTCTGTTGCGAACATGGCCCCACATGGGCAGAGCATTGGCCCCAAATAGAGGTTGCTGGGTGGATCCTGGTCCCCTCCTCTCACTTGGAAAAGAAGGAAAAGATAAAATAAAATGTGACATGCTGTATGGCCCAGTTTTCCTGCTTTTGCTATATAGACAGCCGTACCGTTTTCTCCGTAGCCATTTCACAGGGTCAGTTCCATTCGCTCCTCTGTTTTTATTGGGACTTAATATCCACACTCCCTTCTCGAACCCAGCCCCTCCCCACCTGAGTTGAACTGTGAAGCTTCTTGGTCAGGCTTTACAACCTTCTTCCATTCTGTAGGATTGCTCACTCATCTTGATCTCTCGTTGGCGTTTATGATACCGATGGGAGGAATTGGGCATTGGGTTGAGTACCTTTTTGGGTCTGTTTGTATCTTGGAACTCAGCTGTCAGACTATTCTGTTATTAAATGTTTACATGGGTGAAGATGAAAACTGAGACCTGGGTTTCTGGTGGTTGAAAAGATTTATGTACAGATACACCCTTTCCTCCCCTCCGCTTCCCTTCGCTCTCGGTGGGAGAGCAGAAGATTGATCCGAACACAGGGGAAGAAACAGGAGTGCCGGTTACAATGAAGGATGTTTACAATGAATTTGATGAGAAAATAGCAACAAAGTATAAAATTATGAAGTTCAAGTCCAAGGTTTGTATTTGGTGATGATTTTTTCCAGCTCTATTAGTTGATTGTTCATTTCCTGATTTAGCAAATAGTTGTTGCATATCTTCTTTGTGCAAAATGCCCTCTGTGTGGCTATAATTTATTGAAATTTCATAGGTATCAGTGTAAAACCAGTATGTTAGAATTGTAAAAATTTTTTTTCTCTTTAAACTGCTCACAAAATAATGTTCATTAATTTGAATAGAAAAATTATTAACACCGAAGTAATTGCTTTCAATACTTGAAGCATATCTTGTGCTCTTATTTCCTAATGGAGAAGAAGTTGTTCTGATCTTGTTTATATTACATATTGCCAAGTTGTCTTAGAAGGTTAAGTGAGGTTCTATCTTTAAAAATTAGGGACTAGGATGCTGTTCTGATAGAATAAAACTCTTCAGTTCCTGTGATACATATTGGTCAATTGTGAGATATTGACTTTGTGAGATACTGATTTTATGAGATAGCGACACCTTTGTCCATCATTGTGGGGACTGTAACTCACTCGACATACTGGCTGTTAACAGTGATTACAATAAAGGGCAGGTTGAGTTGCTGAAGATCAGATTAAGGGTTTTAGGTATTTGAGCTTTAAATTATGGCTGATGGAGCAAGTCTCTAAAATTCTCAAAGCAATGAGGTGTAAAGGTGAAGAGTGTAGGTGCTGGGGCCATCCTTACACCGTAAGTCCTAGTTCTACTGCTTCCAGGTGTGTGTGACCTTGGGCAAGGGCTCAGTGACTTCTGGGCCTGGGTCTTGTCTTGGGAAGTGAGCCCTATGTCAAGAGTTGCTGGAGGGGTTAAGCCAACTAATTCACATTAGGTTATAAAGGACAACCCTGTACATAGCAGGTGCTCAGTAAATATGAGGTCTAATTATAGTGCTAATTATGAATTTTTCTAGCAAGATGGAATTGCTTAATATTAAAGAGTAGTAAATGATTTAATGCATTAACATTGTAAAATTTTAAACTCTTTATTCTTCTTGAAAGCAAATATTTCTTACGTTCTGTAGTGTCTTTTTAGCATTTAGCCACTGGGTGTTTCAGTGTTGATTGAAAGGGGAACCGGCTGCTTCGTTGGCTATCTTTACCTTTGTGTTCCAGAAGGGGCTGCGTTTCTAATGACTAAATGCGGGGCTATGCATTGTACATGTGGTGCTGGGCAATTTGTTTGGGAAACTTTTTGTCTTAATGACTACAATATCTGCTTACCCAGATAGTGGAAAAGAACTATGCTTTTGAAATACCTGATGTTCCAGAAAAATCTGAGTACTTGGAAGTGAGATACTCGGTAAGTCAAACAGAGGAAATGACTGGGTTTTGGTTGCGAATAGCACTCTTCTGTTTATGAATTTCAGTTGGCTTCCAGTTCGGGTGGGCGGGGCTCCCCAAGCCCACAGTTCATTCAGGTGGACTCACAGTAATGAATAATTAAAATGGATAAAAATGTAAATACATAGACTACACATTGTACTGCTTTCTCTGCTTTCAAGTATGCATCTTTAGGTAAGTAAGTAGAACTTGCACGACTTTTTCACATGGAGTGAATGCCACATGATGGAGTTAGCCATCATGAGTCTGTTGAAGTGTCCCTTCTGAGCAATGGCAAGGTGAGCGAGGAGAGTGTCAGTGGTGTTACCATAGTGCTGTTCTTTTTTTTTTTTTTTTTTTTTCTGTATTTTTCTGAAGCCGGAAATGGGGAGAGACAGTCAGACAGCTTCCCGCATGCGCCCGACCGGGATCCACCTGGCATGCCCACCAGGGGGCGATGCTCTGCCCCTCCGGGGCATCGCTCTGTTGCGATCAGAGCCACTCTAGCGCCTGGGGCAGAGGCCGAAGAGCCATCCCCAGTGCCCGGGCCATCTTTGCTCCAGTGGAGCCTCGGCTGCAGGAGGGGAAGAGAGAGACAGAGAGGAAGGAGAAGGGAGGGGTGGAGAAGCAGATGGGCGCTTCTCCTGTGTGCTCTGGCCGGGAATCGAACCCGGGACTTCTACATGCCAGGCCGACGCTCTACCACTGAGCCAACCGCCCAGGGCACATAGTGCTGTTCTTGCTTCTGTGACAGGCATGGTCACGGCTGTGGGATGTCAATTAACTGGACCGTAACCTCTTTTTACCTTTGTTCCAGTGTTTTGATCCCACAGTGTTGGAAAAGAGAAACTTTTAAGAAATGTTTCTGCCAGTGGCGATGTACCCTGGAAGCATTTTGAATGAGTCCATTCTCTTGCCTTTATTCTCCCAGTGCAGTGGTACTTATTTGGCTCTTTATCAGTAAGGCATGTAGGGCTCTGGGCAGAAATCCTCTTTTGGGGAGCTTCTTGGCCTATTTTTCTTCTAATGGGTATCATCAAGATGCATTATTTTGTCATTGTGAATTGTTTTTGTTTCCTACTGTGAATTGTTTTGGATTTCATTTGTGGCAAATTACATTTTATATATATAAAAGAAGTGTCTTCTGGTACTTGATAGAGAGGCTTTTGTTTATTTCAAATATAGACTTTGGAAAATGTGAAGTAATAGTTTTAAACAAAAAAGATTTTTTTTCTTCTTCGCCTTTTTCAGTCTGAAATGCCACAGCTTCCTCAGAATTTGAAAGGAGAATCGTTTTCTCATGTATTTGGGTCGAACACATCCAGCTTGGAACTGTTCTTGATGAACAGGAAGATCAAAGGACCATGTTGGCTCGAAGTGAAAAATCCACGTAAGGAAATTTTTACTTTCAGAATGTTAAGTAAATTGCTGATCGATGTGTTTTGTAAAAGGGAAGCTCGGGAATTGGTCTGTTTATTTCAGTGTTTCCACTTCATGTTTTATGTGTTTTCCCCTAAGCTTTTCCTTGAGTGAGTACAGGGAATATGTTTGGAATCCCTTGATCACTGGCGTGCCTGGCAGTGTAGTCAGAGGGAGGCCTCAGCCCAGGCGGCATTTGGTCGCATCCCTCATTGTGCTGCCGTCAGGGCGGACTTCCGACCTGGCTGCTGCGCCCTGCTCTTCTTCCTGGCTGACTGCTAACCTCCAAAGGAGGGGAGTGTCACTGCCCCGTGTGGATAGTGCTTGATTAGTCTCTTGCCTGATGTTTTTTGATATTTTCATCTGTTTTGTCTTTACGAATCTCTTAAAAATATTTTGTAATTTCTCCAAGGCAGTGTTTTATTTTTTTAAAAAACTTCTTTTGGGTCCTGGATTCTTCAGAAAATCAGATGGGAGCTGTAGACCAGGCAAATGAACCTACCTATGTGTACACACCCGCAAGGATTTGCATACAGTCCAGTAATGTGGCTTATTGTCAGTTAAATGTTATAAGACATTCTTACTGGAAGATGAGATTGAAGACCTCAGCTAATCACAGATGTCATAATTATAGTATTTTTTTTTCAATAAATGGCTATTGGTCTGTTGTATTTGTTCTTATTTAGAGCTCTTAAATCAGCCCATCAGCTGGTGTAAGGTTGAAGCCATGGCTCAGAAACCAGACCTGGTGAATGTCATCAAGGATGTTGGCCCTCCCCCACTCGTGGTGATGTCTTTCAGCATGAAGACAATACAGAATGCGAAGACACACGAAAATGAGGTAAGGAAACAGGGCAGATTTTGTATCTATGTCTTAGATGCAAATAATTGCCTGAACTTACAGTGTTTCTGCAAGAGAGAGTTTTTTTTTAAGGGATAGTTGTTCTTTCTGAAGGGAAAAGAATACTAATTCACTACCAAATTCTTTTAAAAGACTTAAATTGCTGACTAATGTTTTATTTTATTTTGGAGAACTTTAGATGGACATAGAACAATTTAATGAACTCCCACATAATTATAGTCGGCAATTAGCAAAATTTTATCACAGTCGTTTATTCCTCCCGCCTTTTTCCCCCTTCTGTAGTAGTTTAAGGCTAATCTCAGACATTTGTCATTGCATACTTGAGCTTGCATTTCTGAAAGCATGCATGCCTTCTTATGTAATACCATTATCACACCTAACAACATTAACAGTGATTCCTTGATATCTAAAATATCCGTTCTATATTCACATGACTCCTTTTCTTCAAAAATTTTAACAGTTGGTTTATTTGAATCAGGATTCCTAACAAAATTCACAGAATGTGCTTCATTTTTATGTCTTTTGACTCTCTTAAAACGGGAGCAGCTCCTCCACCCCTTAGAGGTTTTTCAGCGGCTCTGATTTATTGAAGGATAACTGTTGGTTGTCTCAGAGAGCGCCCGATTTTCCGTATTTGTTTGCTTCATTGTGGCATTGGACTTACTCCTCTATACCAGGGGTTGGCAAACTATGGCCTGCGGGCCAGATCACCCTACTTGTTTTTGTAAACAGAATTTCATGGACCACAACATTTTTATTCATTTATATCTGATCTGCCGCTGCTTTTGCACTATGGAGGCAGAGTTTGTAGCCATGACAGAGACCATATGGTCTGCAAGGCTTAAAATATTTACCATCTGGCTCTTTACCGAAAAAGCGTGCAGCCCTGCTAGTTAGCGATAAAGGACTGATTGGGTTCAGGTTTCATGGGTTTTTTTGTCCAAAAATACTTTGAATGTGGTGCATTTTGTATCAGATCAGCAGGCATACGCACTGTTTGTGGGGCTGATTGATTAGTTGGTTCACGTTTTTATTTAACGAAGGTTTTTTAACCTTGGTACTACTGATTTTTTGAGCTATGCAATTCTCTATTGCAGAGCCGTCCTCTGTGCTGTGGGGTGTTCGGCAGGATCTCAGGCCTTCACCTACTAGATGCTAGTAGCAGTCCGCCCTGCTAGTATAGCAACCTAAAGTGCCTCCAGCTCTCTCCAAATGTCCCCTGGGGGTGGGGGCGAAGCTCCCCATTGAGAAGCACTGATCCAATGGCTTCATTTGTCAGTGGTTTCTGTCTGAATGATCTCATTGGGAGTTGTAAAATGGTGGTTTTCTAATTTTGTCATCTTTTCCATGTTTATTAGACATTGTTAAATATTAGAATATTTATAAGTTAAATTTTTACAAAAGATTTTTATTTATTGCCCTGGCTAGATAGCTCTGTTGGTTAGAGCATCATCCCAAAGTGCAGAGGTTACCGGTTCCGTCCCTGGTCAGGACACACACAGGAACAGCTTGATGCCCCCCCCCCCCTGCCCTTTCCTTTTTCTCTAAAATCAATAAATTATAAAAAGATTTTATTTACTGATTTTAGACAGAGGAGAGAAAGAGAAAGGCGGGAGTGGGGGAAGGCACGGGAAGCCCGGGGCTTTGAACTGGCGACCAGCATTCCAGGTAGATTTTTATCCATTGCGTCACCACAGGCCAGGCTAAGTTAAATTTTTATAAAATTACACTTCCTCATTAACCAGTACTATTTGGTTGTGCTGCGGTAGTTTATACCGGAAATACAAGATACATATGTACTTTTTCTGTTTCTTTGCTGATTTTGTAGGAGGTTGGGGACCTACAGTCCATGCAGTGCTGACTGGCCATTTATTTATTTGTTTGTTGCTATTTTTGCTTTTGCTTTTGTGGAGGAGTGTCATGAACTCATGGGTGTTATGTTATATATATTGAGTATGTTCAGTCTTTTGCATTTGTTATTATTGTTATTTTTGATGCTGAAATTTGTCTCTCTTTGGTCATTGAGACCTTTTTTATGTTTGCTTTTAAGTCCTTTTTGACATTGCTAGGGATCCTTTTTAACAGAATTTTCGCAGTATTTTTACTCTGATTTATTTTAGTATGTTATTTGATGTTTTAGTAATAGTTAGTACAGTGGATGGCCACAGTTAGTAGTTAAGTGTCTGGGAACGGTTTAATTAGCTAAAAGAAAACACAAGTCTCCATCCCTGGCCTCCAGAGTGAGGCTCCAGTCCCACTGCCTGATAATGTGAGCTGGGCTCCGGGGGGACGGCTCCTTCAGGGCAGGAAATGTCCGAGAGAAGCCTGCAGCATCTTGTTTTACTAGAAGGCGAGGGCGATATCAAAATCTACCAAGATTTGTCAGAAGGACTCAGGAGTCACCTTGGAGAGTTTCCTGCGGGCCCAGGACGGGACAGTTTGAGCATGGATAAGAAGAACGTTAACAGACTGAAACACATGAGTTCATAATGATACCATAAACACTAACACAACAGCATTGGTCACCTGCGAAGGAAGCTCGGGTGTCAACTCCTCATTGTAGAAATGGGTAAATAAAGGGATTGAATCAAGCATTTATCTTGATTTTTTGGAACACATTCTGTACCTTAGCTAACCAAATAATTGATGAGGGTGTTTCTCTTTATGGGTTTCCAGTCAATAAATGATGAAGGAAGAGCTGACTGTTACCACTTTGCAATCCCTAACGAAATAGAGGGTCTAGGCCGTGATCCCCAGTGGCTGCTAATGTCACTAAAGCAGAGATAACCTTACATGATACGCCTGTGCCTTCTGGTAGAAGCGATCAGTAACACCTCTATAGTATTCTTGCCAAAACTTTGCACCTGATTTTGATTGACCGTTCAGATTCAAATGTGAATATACAGACAGTACAGAAACAGAGGAACAAGATAAATGACATTATTGTGATACAAGCAGCCGAATCCAAACGGTGGGGGTACTCTGCAGGACAAACAACCCAGTTTTTCCAACAAATAAATTGTAGGGAAATAATAGGTAGGGTGTTTGTACCTACAGCTTTATATATCAGCCACTTGCAAACTTTGGACCTCATTTGGTAAATGAAATTTGAGATAGTTGGGCAAACCTGAAAAAGGGAATCCTGCCTGGATATTTAATGATTTTAAATATGTTACTGTTAACTCTATTAGCTGAGATGATTGTATTACATTTTTAAAATGTCTTATTTTTTTTAAAGTGATAGTCATTGGGGTGAGATTTTATCCTTAAGGCAACAAACGTTTGGCAGTGTCTGGGGACATTTATGGTTGTCACAACTCGGGGATGGGAGTTGGCGGAGGCAGTGCTCTCGGCAGTTGGGGACGCTGCTTTAAACACCCCACCATGCACAGCACACCCCTCTCCAACAAACAGTTGTTCCGCCTAAGATGTCGAGTGTCAAGGTTGCGGAACGGTTTTAGAGATGCAGGCTGAAATAATTCTGGAGAAAAGGGTAGGTCTGGGCTTTGCTTCGGGATAATCTGGGGGGAGGCAAGGACGTGGCCAGGGCCACAGATGAGTCGATAATTGAAGCTAGATGATGGGTATGGGAGAGGTGATTTTATTTTTGATTTGTTTCAATGCTTTCCTAATAGAAAAGTTAAAATGTTTGTATGAATTAAGATCTGTATCTTTTAATAATCTTGGGGTTTTTGCTGAGAATGCAGAACACACAGTAGGTGTTCGGTAAGCGACGCTGTCCTTCTGTGCTTGCAGGTTGTGGCGGTGGCGGCCCTGGTCCATCACAGCTTCGCGGTCGATAAGGCGCCGCCGCAGCCGCCCTTCCAAACGCACTTCTGTGGTATGTATTTGTTTAGCTGATTTACTAACGTTTTTATTACCGTTTTTCTAATTTTTTTTCTCCAGCTGCTGGATCAGTAGCTTGTTGATTTTTTTTGGTGTTTTTTTTTTAGTAGCTTGTTTTTTTAAATGTTTTCAAGAGTAGTGAGTTTGACTGGATTGGTTGCCTCTTAGCTGGTTTATTTTGTTCTAAGAGAAGTCACGAGACAGTTTGGTATCTTTTGTTCTGTGCTGGCGCTTGCTCTATTGGGATGGGGTAGTTTTTTCCTGGGTCAAACTTATGCTTTAACTATTTTCTCTTTTTTGTGACAGAGACAGAGAGAGGAACAGCTAGGGACAGACAGGAAGGCAGAGAGATGAGAAGCATCAATTCTTCGTTGTGTCACCTTAGTTGTTCATTGATTGCTTTCTCATATGTGCCTTGATGGGGGGGGAGCTACAGCAGAGAGAGTGAACCCCTTGCTCAAGCCAACGACCTTGGGCTCAAGCCAGCGACCATGGGGTTATGTCTATGATCCCACACTCAAGCCAGTGACCCTGCGCTCAAGCCAGATGAACCTGTGCTCTAGCACGTGCATTTTCGAACCCGGGTCCTCAGTGTCCCAGTTCGACACTCTATCTACTGTGCCACCACCTGGTCAGGCTACTTGAACTATTTTATTTTCATGATGCCATTCTAAAAGCCCGCCATAGGAGCCTGGCGGAAGTTTTCTGTAATGAGGGAAGAGGCCACAGAATAAGTGACTGTTTAACCTATTTGGGAGGAGATAGAGTAACAGCAAATTGGTGTAGTGTTGTGCTGTATAAAAAATGCAGTGGGTGAAACAGTCCCACAGATGTGCATTCCTAGAGTCGGTCTCCAAGGAGCATTCTGGCATATGCCATCATAACAGCTTTGCCAGTTTAGTAACCACTTTTTTGCTTAAAAAACAAACAAACAAACAAGAAAGCCCCCAAAGAACCAGGCTAATGCAATTTCTCCATTATGCTTCCTAGATTTTTTCCTGCCAAGAAACTCACGAACGAGGGTAGCATCTCCTGTGTGGTCTCTTGGGTGTTAGGAAAGTGGGACTAGGGAAACAAGCACAGAAGGGAGTAGGTAGTATTATCATTGTAAAGTTTACCCTTGTTTGCTAGTTTGAGAAATAATTGACATACCTGAGTGTGTAAGACTAAGGTATACAGCATGATGGTTTGATTTACATATATTGTAACGTGATTACCCTTTAAGAGGGGTAGAATGCATAGCACAAAAATGATGAGAGTAACCTGGAAGATGTGGAAAAGAGCAGTCGTTAGCTCATTTCAGCAGACGTGTATTTACCTCCTTTGTGTGTCACTGTGTGAATAGCTGTTGTGGATGGTGAGGAACTTAGGGTGTGGTGAGCGAAGCTTTGGGCAGCTTGGCTTTTCCAGCTTTGTGAAGTTGGACCGAGTTTCTCCATTGCATGCTGGTTGAAGCTCTGGTGGTAGGGCATTTCCTTCGTGGAAGACTGCTGACCATCCTCCAGTTTGACTTAGATGGATAGCACATGCTTTATCCAAGCACTTTTAACAATTGTAGGGACTTACGGTTCTGTGTTTGGCTTTTTGTTTTCTTTTTTAGATTTAACCTTTTAAAAATTGAGACAGCCATATTAGTTTCAGGTATACAGCATAACGATTTAATACTTGATATGTGTTGTGAAATGATTGCCACAGTAAGTCTAGTTAACGTCTGTCACCATATAGTTACACCTTTTTCTTGTGATGAGAACTTTTTTTTTTTTTTTTTGTATTTTTCTGAAACTGGAAACAGGGAGAGACAGTCAGACAGACTCCCGCATGCGCCCGACCGGGATCCACCCGGCACGCCCACCAGGGGCGATGCTCTGCCCCTCGGGCGTCGCTCTGCCGCGACCAGAGCCATTCTAGCACCTGGGGCAGAGGCCAAGGAGCCATCCCCAGCGCCCGGGCCATCTTTGCTCCAATGGAGCCTTGGCTGTGGGAGGGGAAGAGAGAGACAGAGAGGAAGGAGGGGGACGGGGGGCAGAGAAGCAAATGGGCACTTCTCCTATGTGCCCTGGCCGGGAATCGAACCCGGGTCCCCCGCACGCCAGGCCGACGCTCTACCGCTGAGCCAACCGGCCAGGGCTTGATGAGAACTTTTAAGATCTAATCTCTCAGCAACTTTCTAATACGCAGTATATAGTAATATTAACTGTAGTCGCCATGCTGCACATTAAATCCCCATGACTTACTTATTTTATAACTGGAAGTTTGTATGTTTTCAGCCCCTTTTGTCATTTCGCCGTCTCCCCCACGCCTGCCTCTGGCAGCCGCCAATCTTTCCCCTGTATCTGTGAACTCCGTTGTTTTTAGATTCCACGTATAAGTGAAATCATATGATATTTCTCCTTCTCTGTCTGACTTATTTCACTTCATGTAATGCCCTCAAGGTCCATCCATATTGTCACAGATGTCAAGATTTCTGTCTCTTTATGACTAAGATTTCATTCATCCTTTTCTTGATCCATTCATCCATCAGTGGGCACTTAGGTTGCTTCCCTGTCTTGGCTGTTGCGAATAATGCTGCCGTGAGCATAGGAGTACATGTGTCCTTTTGAGTTTCTGTTTTCTTCAGATAAATACCCAGAAGTAGAGTTGCTGAAATATAAGGCAGTTCCATTTTTAATTTTTTGAGGAACTTCCATACTGTTTTCCATTGTGGCCGCACCAATTTACATCCCCACCAACAGCACAGGATGGTTACCTTTTTCCCAGGTCCTTGCCAATGCTTGTTACTTCTTATCTTTCTGATAATAGCCGTCCTGACAGGTGTGAAGTGATATCTCATTGTGGTTCTCATCTGCATTTCTCTGCTGATTAGTGATGTCGAGCACCTTTTCATATACCTGTTGGCCATCTGTATGTCTTCTTTGAAAAAAAAACCTATCGATCCTTTGCCCAATTTTTAATCAGATTATTTGGTTTTATTTGATGTGGGGTTGTATTAGTTCTTTATATATTTTTGGATATTAACCCCTTATCAGATACATGATTCACAAATATTTCCTCCCATTCTGTAGATTGCCTATTCGTTTTGTTGATTGTTTCCTTTGCAGAATTTAGTTTGATATAATCCTACTTGTTTATTTTTGCTTCTGATGCCTTTGCTTTTGATGTCAAATCCAAAATGCCATCAACAAGACTGACGTCAGGGAGCTTACCACCTGTATTTTCTTCTAGGGGTTTTTTACTTTCAGTTCGTACATTCACGTCTTTAATCCATTTTGAGTTTTGTATGGTGTATGACAGAGGTCCAGTTTTATTTTTATGCATGTAGCTGTCCAGTGTTTGCAACGCCATTTCTTCTTAATTGCATAGTCAGTTAATTTATGACAACGGAGCCATGTACATACATACATACATGTTTGTTTATTTCGGGACTGTCTATTCTGTTCCATTGATCTATGTGTATGTTTGTTTTTGCCCGTACCATACTGTTTCAGTAACTATAGCTTTGCAATATAGTTGAAACCAGGGAGGGTGTTGCCTCCTGTTTTGTTCTCCTTTCTCAAGATTGCTTTGGCAATTGGGGGGTCTTTTGTGGTTCCATATAAATTTTAGGATTGATTGTTTTGGCTGTTCTTTTGAGGTCCAACAACATGACTAATGGAAATACTTGACTCTCTTTACCCTTTAGAGACTGGAGGGAATTTTTCTTCTTTTATTTTTTTTTGTATTTTTCTGAAATTGGAAACAGGGAAGCAGTCAGACAGACTCCCACATGCGCCCGACCGGCATCCACCCGGCATGCCCACCAGGGGGCGATGCTCTGCCCATCTGGGGCGTCGCTCTGTTGCAACCAGAGCCATTCCAGCGCCTGAGGCAGAGGCCATAGAGCCATCCTCAGCGCCCGGGTCAACTTTGCTCCAATGGAGCCTCAGCTGTGGGAGGGGAAGAGAGAGACAGAGAGAAAGGAGAGCGGGAGGGGTGGAGAAGCAGATGGGCACTTCTCCTGTGTACCCTGGCCGGGAATCGAACCTGGGACTCTTGGACACCAGGCCGACGCTCTACCACTGAGCCAACTGGCCAGGGCCAGAGCCTGGAGGGAATTTGTATTTAAGACAGTTTCCATATGGAAACATGCCATGTATGTGTACTTGAAATTGGCTAAGATGTGTGTTGGAATCTTTTTTTTTTCCTTCTTACAGTTGTGTCTAAACCCAAGGACTGTATTTTCCCATATGCTTTTAGTGAAAACATAAAGAAAAAGGTAAAGAACTCATTATTTATTTCTTTTAAATATGAAGCATCTATTTATTTATATTGAGAAAAGGAAGATGGTATGGATTAGTAGAAACAGGCTATACTGCTCACAAAAATTAGGGGATTTTTTATTGCTACATATGAAGTGATTGTGTTAATTGATTAGATCTATTCTTGTTAGATTGGACTGTGATACTAACCCATTAAAATGTAGTGTATTAGAAAGATAAAACCAGAGACATTCTTTAACAATGTTTGAATGTTTCACTACCTGACAATAGCGGGATTCTACAGTGTATGAGTAGATGGATAGGCCCAAACTCTCCTTTAGATAGCTTAATAGGAAGCTCTTCCAACATGCATGATCATGTGATTACTGTTTTGGGCACTGTAGGGTAGAGCGCCACACATCTCCTTCCCCCATCCAGCTTAAAGGAGGTCAGGTGAAGCTGGGAACGATGCAGATTTTAAAGGGGACACGTATTGGAAAGGTTGATGTGGGCTTGTCCTACTAATCAGTGATCTCTAAACTCCCAGCATACGCCATGGGCCCTTAATAAAATGGGTGGGCGTGGGTTAGGGAATTGAATAACAGTGAGTTTTTTCCAACAGCAAATATACTTATTCAGTGTAAAGGATTTCTTTTTGAGGGAGTGTTTCTTTTATGATGTGACGGTGCTGGTAAATTTGTAGGTTTGTTTTGTTTTTTTAATGTTCTTACTTGACAAAATTAAAAGCAACCTTGTCAGGTTACACTTATTTTGAATTGGCTTGAGAAACCCAGTAGCCCGGTGGCACTGTTAGACCAGGCTGTTATTTGTGAAGTACCCAGAATTACCTACCCAGACAGAAGGACCTAGGAAAATTCATTCCATTACAGTCAAACTGACATTTTTTATCCACTCTAGCTGTAGAAAACATGTAGCCATCAAATTCCATTTCAGGAGAGTGAATAAATGGAATTTTTTGAATACTTGATTTATAGTTAGTAATCCAAGTGGAAGCCTTTTGTGTGAAGATAGGTTTTATTTATATTTAAGACACTGTAATTCTTAAATGTGTGTTTGCTTTTAGTCTGGTCTCTTATTTATAGGTTCTTACATCGCTATTTGATACTAGTTTGTACAGTCCCTAGAACTTTCTTATGTGGTAAATACATAAACAGTGAAGTCTACCAGGGATTATATAAAAAAATAGGTAATGTTTTTGATAGGTACTCTGACTCATGTGCTATAAAATGTGTCCAGATACACAAGCATGTCCCTGTGGAGGGACATTTCTGCACTTGATAGTGCTCATCACTTAAAATTTTTCTTCCTTCATACTCTTATTATTAGTATGAGCTCCTCAGGGACTTTATGCAATTAAGGCAAAACCTAAAATCACTGATTTCATTGCCACATTTTGTTTTGAGCTGGATGGTTTCTTTTAACCCTAAGCAATCTGAGCTTGCTTGAACAAGGAGCCAAGGTATAGTACAGTATAGCACAGTACTTGAGAGTCAAGAGTAAATGACTGGTTTGTTTCTATCTAACAGAAGGTGAAGGTTGAGATTGCTGCTACGGAAAGAACACTGCTAGGTTTTTTCCTTGCAAAAGTTCACAAAATTGATCCTGATATCATTGTGGTAAGTAGATGTTTGATCATGTCGTGGGGAAGCTCTTCATTCCTTAGTTCTTTCCAGTGTGACTTGATTGGTGCTTTTTGAGCAGAAAAGAATCTCTTCAGAGTGAAAGACCCCTCCTGTGGACTGTTGGGAGTTGCTGTACTTGCTAATAGGAAGGGGAGAAATCCCAACCCCTAGGATACTGCTTTTCCTGCAATAGAAAAGCAACTCATGAATTACTGTCAGAGTTTATAGCACTGCAGTCATTCACACTTAGAGCCCACCAGCCTGTATGTTAATACACTTGGGCCAGCTGTTGGTTATCACCAGAAGTTTGGCTTAAGTGACCCATCTATATAGTGATCACAAGAGCTGATTCACTTGGCTTGGTGCCAGTCCTTATAATGTAAGTATTTTAAATTAATGAGCTCAGTAGATCTCTTTGATATATTTCTTTGAGAGCTCAGGGCTAGGAATCTTTTTTTTCTCTTGACGACTAAGTAAGTTCCCACGAGATAGCAAGAGATAATAATTCATTGAGTTGTCTTTGCCCTGATTCCTTTTTTTTTTTTTTTTTTTTTTGTACTTTTCTGAAGCTGGAAACGGGGAGAGACAGTCAGACAGACTACTGCATGCGCCCGACCGGGATCCACCCGGCACGCCCACCAGGGGCGACGCTCTGCCCACCAGGGGGCGATGCTCTGCCCCTCCGGGGTGTCGCTCTTTTGCAACCAGAGCCACTCTAGTGCATGGGGCAGAGGCCAAGGAGCCATCCCCAGCGCCCGGGCCATCCTCGCTCCAATGGAGCCTTGGCTGCGGGAGGGAAAGAGAGAGACAGAGAGGAAGGAGGGGGTGGGAGTGGAGAAGCAAATGGGTGCCTCTCCTATGTGCCCTGGCCGGGAATCGAACCCGGGTCCCACACACGCCAGGCCGACACTCTACCGCTGAGCCAACCGGCCAGGGCCCTGATTCCTTTTTTTAAGTGTTTTTTTTTTTTACTTTTAATTTTTATTTTGTATTGCTTCCAGGTGCACAGCCTAGTGGTCAGACAGTCATATACTTGACAGAGGTTCCCCCTGGTATTTCCAGTGCCCGCCTGGCCCCATACAGAGTTACTGCAGTATTATTGACTGCATTCCCAGTGCTGGACTGACTTCCCTGTGACTGCTCTGTGACTGCCGGTGTGTGCTTCCTAGCCCCTTCACCTGGTTCACCAGCCCCCAGCCGCCCTCCTATACCAGTTTGTTCTGTGTTTTGGAGTCTGTTTCACTATTGTTTGTTTATTTTGTTCTTTAGATTCCACACATAAGTAAAATCGTACGCTATTTGTTTTGCTCTGACTGCCTTATTTCAATGAGCGCACCCCCCCCCCCCCGTCCGTCTGTGCCGTCACATTTGCCCTGATTCCTAAGAGTGATAATACAACATTTTGTTCTGTTTCCTCTGGCCTTCCTCAGTTTGTAGGCTCCCTGCTAGGAGTCCTTCCTTTTGTCTTTTTTCCCCCTGAGTTTGGGAGGAAGGTAGGATATAAAAGCCTGTATTTTAAATGTGCTGTTGATAATTTGGTTACTTTGAAGCCTGGCCAGCATGGTTGCCATACATTTCTCTGCATTCATTTTGTGCTCTTGGCCACCTTTCCTGACAAAGGTGTAGCCAGGGGACGGAGAGCCTTAGGTTGTTCCCAGTGTCTCCGCACCCACTTCTCTTCTGGGATTTCAGGGTCCATCTCGAAAGTGCCAGGGAGATTTTGTTCACAGTGCCCAGCTGTGGTTAGCTCTGACCCTCGCTCAGTCTCCACAGCAGTCTGTCTCGGGTCCCAAGGAGGTGTCCTGGCACCTGGGGTCGCTGGGCTGGCCTAGGGTGTTAGAGCCCGGTCTGTGAGTGGAACCCAAACCAGTGGAAGCGACGGTCCTGACACGGATTTGAGTCCCTATGAGACATCCTCATGTCCTTTGGATGTCTTAGTAGACAAAACTGCTATAAATATAGATATTTATAGTGGTCTATATTTTTAATTAAAAACAAGTAAACCTATTTATTGATCTGACTTATTTTAAACTTTATCTGTTTTTTTAAATAAGCCTAGGCAGTGAACCAGAGTAATCACATGATGGAAATTCTCTAGACATGGAAAATGTGGTTATATTTTTGAGATATTTTCTACTTTGTGTCATTTGTGTGTCCTTTTTGCTTTTTTTTCTTTACAACTTTCTTATTTGAACTATCGAGTGTTATTATTTAGTTACTGTGTTGCACATTGATTAAGAGTCTAAATTAGTAGTGTTTGAATTGAACTCAGTTCTGTGGGAAGAAATTAGATGCAGTTCCTGAGTTTTCTGGAAGCCTATGCAGATGTCACACAGCAGATAGGGTCTCAGTTTTTAAGGAAGTAAATGGAATTGTTTGAATTCAGCTTATACTGGTTACGTAAAATGTGTGGACATTATAATTTGCATTTGTCTCCAACACTGAGGGATGAGCTGCAAATTAAAAGACATTATGTGAACCTTGCATCAATTAGGACGAGGTAAAGTTTATTCCTGCAATCTGCTTAGCAGCTTTGTGAATGTCAGGGCTAATGAATGCTGCTGATGAAGAAATTCCCGAAGAAGAAAGGATTCCAATCGGAGGTGAGCTCATGATGCCTTCAATTAGAGACCAGAAAAAGAAAGGGCAACGGAATTCTATGCATATAAAGAGAAATCTTCTAATTGGTGTTTGATATGTTATTGGCTGCTTTCTTTTTCTGACTAGGGTCATAATATTTACGGGTTTGAGCTGGAAGTGTTACTGCAGAGAATTAATGTGTGCAAAGTTCCTTACTGGTCCAAGATAGGTCGACTGAAGCGATCCAACATGCCAAAGCTTGGGGTAATGATAATTTTCAAAATATTGCTTTTTTTCTTTTTACTTATATATATGCTTTGACTAGGAATTGGTTGTCTTGTGATAGGACATTTTAACTTTGGCACTAAACACCTTTTCCTTTGAATCTAGCATTTTATCGGTAAAAGCCACTGGTCATTTATAAAATGAGCTATTGGACTCTAGTGGCAGCGCATAGATGTTACCTCTGTTTCAGCCTCACCAAGCACTAGCCCATCGAGCAGAGGTGCACGGCTCTGACGTCGTGGAGTGTGATCATTCAGGAAGGCGGCGGGAAGGGAGAGCGGGAGGGAGCTGACATTGTCTAAGAAGGCAGTGGGCTTGGTGCCTTCCATGTTAGCTCCCTCTCACTGGGGTAACGGAGCTCGTTCAGAGTCGGAGCTAGTAAGGGGAACAGCCGAGATGTTTGAACCCAGGACCATTCAGGAAGGCGGCGGGAAGGGAGAGCGGGAGGGAGCTGACATTGTCTAAGAAGGCAGTGGGCTCGGTGCCTTCCATGTTAGCTCCCTCTCACTGGGGTAACGGAGCTCGTTCAGAGTCGGAGCTAGTAAGGGGAACAGCCGAGATGTTTGAACCCAGGACCATCTGACTCTTAAAGCCCGTGCACTTCCATCCTACCTGCTTGCTTCCTTAGGGAGATTTTGGTGGTTTTGTTTGAAGCACCTTTATTTTCCTAAATCTGATAACTGCTCAGTGCTTGAAATCTTATTTTACTTAAGGTCTATTAAAAAAATAGACATGTTGTCTCATCAGACAACTTAGGGATCTGTACCTTTTGTGATGCTTTCCAGAGAATTCTGCAGCTGTAGATTGGAATTGGGGCTGCTGTTCTTGCTTCTTTCCTTATTGATATCTTTGAGGTGGTAGAGTGCTTATTATTACTTTTTTTTTTATTTTTCCAAACTGAGAAGCAGGGGTCGGGGTGGGGGGGGAGGCAGAGAGACAGACTTCCGCATGCGCCTGACCGGGATCCACCGGCATGCCCACCAGGGGGCGATGCTCTGCCCATCTGGGGCGTTGCTCCTCTGTAATCAGAGCCGTTCTAGCACCTGAGGCGGAGGCCATGGAGCCATTCTCAGTGCCCGGGCCAACTTTGCTCCAGTGTAGCCTTGGCTGCAGGAGAAGAAGAGATAGACAGAGAGAAAGAAGCGGGGGAGGGATGGAGAAGCAGATGGGCGCTTCTCCTGTGTGCCCTGGCCAGGAATTGAACCTGGGACTTCCACACGCTGTGCTGACGCTCTACCGCTGAGCCAACTGGCCAGGGCCGGTAGAGTGCTTATTAACACTTCATGAGAACGCTTGCTTAAACTAATCCCTTACCCTCTTCAAGGTTTTCTTTATATAGCATCTTCTTTGTGAGGTTGCCTTGACTACCTCATTTAAGACACAGTTCCCCTAAATTCCTTTTCCCCTCACCCTTCTCTACTTTTTCCCTTTTCCATAGACTTGTTACCCCTAAAACTAGACTTTCTTGTTTATGATATTATTTTTTGTTGTACATTTCAGATGAGATCAGGAATCTTTTCTGTTTTGCTCACTGCTCTGAGTGCCTAGGAAAGTGTCATTCAACGATGTTTGATGACTGAGTGAAGGGAAGAGGGAGAGCTTCATCACTGTAACTTTGGGGCCAGCTCCAAAGCAACTTAGAACGAAACGTTCTCAGTGTCTGCTTTTCCATGGGACTTGCTTTTTGTCCTCCCCTGTAGGGCAGGAGTGGATTTGGTGAAAGAAATGCTACCTGTGGCCGAATGATCTGTGATGTGGAAATTTCGGCAAAGGAATTAATTCGTTGTAAAAGCTACCATTTGTCGGAACTTGTTCAACAGATTCTGAAAACCGAAAGGGTTGTAATCCCAATGGAAAATATACGAAATATGTACAGGTATGATCCTGGATGCTTCAGGGTTTGTCTTAAAATTAGCCAAAGCAAAGACAGCAGGGCCATCCTTAGGAGCATTGGTGTTATGGGGGAGAGCTGTCCGTCAGTTATTCTAATTTCATCGGTGTATCTCTCTGTCCCTCACATAACACCATCTTCATATTTCCTAAGAGCAGTTTGGAAATTGATGTGATGTTTATGTTTCCACACATAAGTCATTAATTTGGGAATTGGTGTAAATATTTTAGAGATATAAAAAGTGAGAAATCATTAAGTTATTTAGAGATATTGTTCAATTCTTCCAGCTTTATTGAGCTAACATGGACATAAAATGTATATATTTAAGATGTACAACTTAATGTTTGTTATACATATATAGTGCGAAATAATCAGCACAGTCAAGCTGATTAACTTGCCCATCACCTCACAGTTACATTTTTTGTGTGTTGAGACCATCTAAGATTTACCCTCTTAGCAAATTTTAAGTGTATGATACAATATTGTTAACCATAGTCATAATGCTGTACATTATATTTCCAGAACTTACTCATTTTGTGTAACTGAAACTTAGTGTTCTTTTTTTTAAAATTAATTTGATCTTAGGGAGAGGAAGGGGGAGAGAGGCAGAGACAGAATCAGAAACATCCACCTGTTTCTGTGTGCCCTGGGCTTGAACGGCAACCTTTGCGTGCCGGGACGACACCCTCACCAGCTGAGCCGTCACCAGGCCGGCCTGATTGTTTCTTAACTAAGTTTTCTTCTACATCGCTGGCTAATTCTTGTTTTCTGCTCACCCCTCCCGAGTTTTTGGACTGCTCATCTCTCTCCTTTTTTTTTCTTTCAAAATAGAGAAAGGGAGAGAGGAAGAGAGAGAGAGAGAGAGAGAGAGAGAGAGAGAGAAGCATTGACTCATAGGTCCACTTAGTTGCACACCCATTGATTGCTTCTCATATGTGCCCTGACCGGGGCTCAAACCACTGAGTGCCCTGGGGTTGAGCCCTAACTGGTGCTTGAACCAGTGACCTCAGGGTCGAGCTGGTGCCCTCGGGCCCCAGAGCTCCAGGACGACACTATCCAGTGTGCCACTGGCCAGGGCACTTTTTTTTCTTTTAATTTTTCCCTTGATGGGAGAGAGGAGAGAGAGAGAGAGAGAGAGAGAGAGAGAGAGAGAAGCATCAACTCATTGTTCCATTTAGTTGTGTACTCATTGATTGCTTCTCGTGTGGCCCTGACGGAGGATTGAACCCACAACCTCGGTATGACAGGTCGATGCAAAGTCAACACTTGGTCCACTGAGCCACGCAGCCGAGGCCTGCTTCTCTTTCTGACTGTGTTGTTTTCTAGCTGATCTCACCAAGTGCCAGAAATCTCAACACCATGTGGGTGCTGATGCTCCCACCTGCAGAGCTTCAGCATAGACCTCTCCCCCAAAGTCCAGACTCATGGCTGCACCTGCCTGTTCTACCTGGTGTCTAATATGACCCTGCAACTCGACCAGCTCCTGATCTTCTCCCTGAGTTCTTCTTGTAGTCTTTCCTTTAGTAATGGTAACTCTTTCTGGTACTGCTGGAAACCTCCTAAGTCACCCTCAGCCCCAGACCTCTGAGTATCTGTGATTCCTCTCTCAGACTTGTCATGTTCAAGCCATCAGGAAATCCTGACAGCTCTGGTTTCAAAACATGTCTGGATCTGACCAGTTCTTTTCCCTTCCGTTGGACCCACCCTGGTCCCAGCCACCAGTCTCTTTCTCCTGGATGACCCGGACTTATATTAGCCTTCTCACTGGTCCTCTTGCTTTTGCCCTTGAACCCTTGCTTTCTGTTCTCGGCCTCAGGACCAGATGGCCCTGCTGAAGTCAAGCCAGACATGGCACTCTGCTCAACATCTTCCAGTGACTTTGTTTCATTCACAGGAAAAACCAAAGTCCTTATTTTGACTTACAAGGTCCTATGCAGTGTGTGTCTCTGCCATTAACTCTGTCTTTATCCTCTGTTCTCTCCATCATTTTCTCTGGCCCAGCCATAGGTCTCCTTCCTGGTCCTAGAACTGCCAGATTTGTACTCAGCTCGGGCAGGACCTTTGAGTGTGCTGTTCTGTCTGCCTGAGCTCTCCCCTCAGATATCCGGTTATGCTCAGTGAACTCTTCCCTGGTTCCCTGACTGAAAATTCAGACTCTGCTCCTGACGCTTAATGTTCCCTTTGCTGCTTAATTTTTTCTCCTTAACTGAGCATTATATAACATACCATACATTTCATTTGTTTCTTATACTCTGTGTCCCCCATGAGGACACAGGCCCCCAGAGGACAGGCTGTCTACACATGGTGGGTATGCGAGACATACTTACCAGCTGGCATCAATGAAAGGATTCAGGTAGTTTTCAGGTTTAGTTAACATGTAACTTCACTTTCTCTTTGTGGGGTATTTTTTGTGTTTTGGAGAAGGGCATTGGGACCAGTGGTTTTATCCCGACCTTACTTTAATTATTTCCAAAGCTGAGGTGTCGTTGCTTGAGTTACTTACACCATATTTTTTTGTAACATTTTATGAAGTTCTGATTATAGTCATTGTCTCTTTTAATTACTTGATTCTGTTTCATTCTTGCTTTTCTGTACAGTGAACCATCTCATTTGCTGAACCTGTTGGAACACACCTGGAAAGATGCCAGGTTCATTTTGCAGATCATGTGTGAGCTGAATGTTCTTCCATTAGCCTTGCAGATTACTAACATCGCCGGGAACATCATGGTACATTTAACTTGGGGGGGCATTTCCTGTCGGAGTCAGTGTTTGCTTCGGGTAGTTGTTACAGGATAATGAGTCTAAATGCATATAAAATATCAAATAAAATACTCATTATGAAATGAGTAACTTGCATTCTGGAAACTGGGCTTCTTTTATGAAATGAAGTGGTTGGGAGGAGGGGAGGAAAGCCAGGTGCAGCATGTTAAAATTCGGGTGAACATAAGGATCATCTCCAGCATCTGGATTTGTCTCATTTGTGGTCCATTTCGGGAGTAAGGAAATAGCCAAAGTCAGTATCTTAAGCTGTCTTTGTGTTCTTTTAACTATAATGCTTAAAGAAAATGCTAGAAATAATTTAGTACCTTTTAAAGAAAAACAGCCCTTGTTATGAGGAATGATTTTGAAGGAAGTGCTATGATTAAATTTACCAAATTGAAGTTGCTGCTGTTTGTTATGATTTTGAGCTCAAATTGAAAAAAGAAATTCTGTTTAATAGTCTAGGACGCTGATGGGTGGACGAGCAGAGCGTAATGAGTTCTTGTTGCTTCATGCATTTTATGAAAACAACTATATTGTGCCTGACAAGCAGATTTTCAGGAAGCCTCAGCAAAAACTGGTGGGTCTGAAATTGTATAATAGTGTTTTGCTTTTTCTCATCCCCCATTTTATTACCTATATAGCTTTTTTTTTTTTTTTGCTGTGATAACATCTTCCAAAATCATCCTCTATATATGTAGAAACTGAGTCAGATTTCTTCTGTTGTGTTTGTTTGGTCATTTCCTTCTCCACTTTTCTCTGAACAGATTAAAATGACAAAATTGGAGGCCTTGGCTGGTTGGCTCAGTGGTAGAGTATCCGCCCAGTGTATGGATGTCCCTGGTTTGATTCCCGGTCAGGGCACACAGGAGAGGCAACCATCTGCTTTTCCACCCTTCCCCCCCTTCTCCTTCTTCTCTCTCTCTCTCTCTCTCTCTCTCTCCGCCCCCCCCCCTCCTTTCCCTCTCCTGCAGCCATGGCTCAATTGGCTCAAATGAGTTGGCCCTGGGTGTTGAGGATGGCTCCCTGGCCTCTGACTCAGGCACTAAAAATAGTTCAGTTGCCAAGCAAAGGAGCAGCGGTCCCAGATAGGCAGAGCATCGCCCCATAGGGGGCTTGCCAGGTGGATTCTGGTTGGTTTGGGTGCATGTGGGAGTCTGTCTCTCTGCTTCCCCTGCTCTCACATAATTACAAAATAAAATAACAAAATCAGAAAATTTTTTTTAATTTACTTAATTTGTTTTATTTTGACATTAAATTTAATGGGGTGACATTGATCAAAAAGAGAACATAGGTTTCAGGTGAACATCTCTATAACATTTGAATTGTTGGTTGCATTGTGTGCCCATCACTCAAAGGAAATAAATTCTTAGAGGGAGGCATTAGGCCTCTCCGATGGGCGGCCATACATGGAAAGTGTTTTTCTACCTTGGCCCTATCCATGGTAACATGCCAGTTAAACTTTTATTTTCTTGAACCAGTGAGCTTTTATTTTTGTGTTGCGTTTTTAGATTTTTCTGTCTGGTAGTGTGAAAGGTCACCACTATTGGGTATCCGGAGTGGTCTCTGTCACATTGGAACAAATATGTAGTTTCTGTTTTATTGGCACTGAAAAACTTCCATTTGTTTCAAATGGGGACTTAATGTTAAAATGATTTGGGTTATTATATTTGCTTGTTTTGTGTACATTATCAAAATTGGTATGGGAATATTAACTTAGAGAAATTTGACTTCTGCTGAGACACTGAATGTAGGCCATTAACAAACTACTTCAGAATACATTTTCAGGATAGGACATACTTATTTTAAGGTGTCCATATTAATGATGAGATAATAGTAATATCCATATGAAATAATCTTGTATTTTTACATCATGAATGTTAGAGTAATGAATTTAAGGAGACTCCTCTACAATCTGAATTTTTACATGCTATTAAAGTGCTGTATTTCTGGTATCTGTTAGTTTAAAAGAGAAGTTCTGTGAAGCAGACCTATTTTAAAGTAAAATTTGCATAGTTACTAGCTCAGAGATCATTTGTTTCAGAGACTAGCATCTTTGACATTCATTTGGATTCATGAACATGTTGCAATTACTGTCTTTCCCCACAAGTAGGAAGGACCACTAACTAAAAGTAAAAAATGTTTGTTAAAACTGGATTGCATTTGGAAAAGGGGGGGATCGTAAAACTTATTAATTTAATTAGTGAATTAGTCACTGGCTGGTGAAGTGACTTTCCGTTTGACTTTAGGGAGATGAAGATGAAGACATTGATGGAGACGCCCATAAATACAAGAAAGGACGGAAGAAGGCAGCTTACGCGGGAGGCTTGGTGTTGGACCCTAAAGTTGGTAAGGCTGGCGGCAAACTGGCTTGCCTTGGAGTAAAGGAATTTCTTAACGCAGAGGGAGCTAGGCTTGAGAAACTAGAAAACCTGAATTATACTTCGTAGCTTAGCAAGTAGGTCTCATAACTATTGGACAGCAAAATTAAAGAAAGTTTAGAAGTAACCACCAAATTGAACTTTAACAGGAGAATAACTTACCTGTTGTCATCAATGGCAAAGATGTTTTGTGGTACACAGAGTACAAATAATCTTTTTTTAGCATCTTGATTAGTTTTAAGTGTACAGATGAATGGTGTAAATTCACATTATTGCACCGGAATTAATATGAATTCTATCCAGTAACTTGGACTCTGAGTAGGAGACAGTTTAAATTAGTTGTAATGAAACAGATCAGTAATCCACTTGTCTCTGGCGTTAGATAGGTCTGGGCCCAAATTCTAGCTGTGTGATCTTGGGTTTCCTGCTTTACCTCTGTAAGCCTCAGTTTCTCTTCTGTACAGTGAGGATAAGTATAACATGTACTCAAGCACAGATATAAGGACTAAAAGCGATTTTTTAGTATAGTGCCTGACACAATAAGGTTTTAATGTTTGCTGCTGTTATGGTTGTCTTATGAGTGGACGTTTACTTTTGTTCGGTTTCTTCCTAAGGTGAAGAAAACTCTTTGTAAATGTCCTAGAGAAATATAGTAGCTTTCTGTTCACCCTTTGCAAGTAAAAAGGGTGGATCGTTCCACTGCTGACATGCATTCTTTTTTCTTGTCTGATTTTAGCATCGTTCGTGTACAAGTAAGTGGGCTGCTCATTTTATTCTTTGAATGTGTGATTGTAAAAAATATATATAACCACTCATTGGTATACATCACTAAATATTTTGAGGGTGGAATGCTTGCTTGAAGAATTTAACAGCCTTTTTTTTTTTTTTTGTATTTTTCTGAAGCTGGAAACGGGGAGAGACAGACAGACTCCCGCATGCGCCCGACTGGGATCCACCCGGCACGCCCACCAGGGGCGACGATCTGCCCACCAGGGGGCGATGCTCTGCCCCTCAGGGGTGTCGCTCTGCCGCGACCAGAGCCACTCTAGTGCCTGGGGCAGAGGCCAAGGAGCCATCCCCAGCTCCCGGGCCATCTTTGCTCCAATGGAGCCTTGGCTGCGGGAGGGGAAGAGAGAGACAGAGAGGAAGGAGGGGGGTGGAGAAGCAAATGGGCGCTTCTCCTATGTGTCCTGGCCGGGAATGGAACCCGGGTCTCCCGCACGCCAGGCCGACACTCTACCGCTGAGCCAACCGGCCAGGGCCTAACAGCCTTTGTTGATATAAAAATGATACCTGTCTATAGTAACTGATACGGGAAAGTGTTTGCCTATCCTAACGATAGTGTGCTTTGGCGGCTTCTGGGGAAAGGACTTGTTAACAGTCTCTGGTTTTAGGGTGAGAGGCGATCTCTTTTGTGACCTGAGTGTTCGCTCTAGTCCAAGTGGTTTTTATAGAGTGGTAGTTGACTCTTTTCCTTTTGTTTACCTTACAGCTCTGGATAGTGCATTGTTCCTAATATCCTTCATAGCACAGTGCTTCTAAAGTGATATTTTGACAAATCTGCTTTTTAAAAAGACTTTCTGGTGCCTGACCTGTGGTGGCGCAGTGGATAAAGCGTCGACCTGGAACACTGAGGTCGCCGGTTCAAAACCCTGGGCTTGCCTGGTCAAGGCACATATGGGAGTTGATGCTCCCTGCTCCTTCCCCTTCTCTCTCTCTCTCTCTCTCTCTCTCTCTCTCTCTCCCCCCCCCCTTTCTCTCTAAAATAAATAAATAAAACAGTTAAAATGTTAAAAATAAATAAATAAAAAGACTTTCTATAACGTGGCTTTTTTATTGCAGGTTTTTATGATAAGTTCATATTGCTTCTGGACTTCAACAGTTTATATCCTTCGATCATTCAGGAATTCAACATTTGTTTTACAACAGTACAGAGAGTTGCTTCAGAGACTCAGAAATTTACAGAGGTTTGTGTTCAACTGGGGGCTCTTGACTTTAAGATTAAAAGTAGTAGTTAAAGAAGAGACCAGTCTTTGCTGGGTAGCTCAGAGCATCATCCCAATACGCTAAGGTTGTGGGTAGGATCCCTGGTCAGGGCACATACGGGAGTCAGTCAATAAATGCATAAGTAAGTGGAGCAGCACTTTGGTGTCCATCTGTCTGTCTCTTTCTCTCTCTCCCTTCCTCTCTAAAATAAATAAGTTGTTTTTAACATTTAGAAAAATATTTTATTTACTGATTTTAGAGAGGAGGGAGAGAGGGAAGGGGGGAAGAGTGTGAAGCATGAACTTGTAGTAGTTACTTCTCATATGTGCCTTGACCAGGCAAGCCTGGGGTTTCGAACCGGCGACCTCAGCATTCCAGGTTGATGCCCCATCCACTGTGCCAACACAAGTCAGGCTATAAATAAATTTTAAAAAAGGAAGAGAACCCAAAGGGTTGGCATTTAGTTTTCCCTTTTAAAAGGTACATTATGTCCTTTCTTAGTGGTCAGAAAAGGAAGGAGACTCAGACTAGTTTTGTGCCTTTTTTATTTAACAGCTTTATTGAGATGTAATTCACATTACCATACAATTCAGACACTTGAAGTGTACAATTTAATGGCTGTTAGTGTATTCACAGAGTTTGTAACCTTCACCACCGTAAATATTAGGACATTTTCATTACTCCCTGAAGACACCTGCCTTTTACTTGAAACTTCCCTCAATCCCTCCACCCCTCCCAGATCTAGGCAACCACTATTCTTTCTGCTGCTATAGATTAGTATTTTGAACATTTCATGTAAATGGTATCATATGTGATCTTTTGTGCCTGGCTTATTTCACTTTGCATAATGTTTTTAAGATTCATCCGTGTTGTAGCGTGTATTAGTACTTTATTCCTTTTTATTGTTGAATATTTCTTTGTATGGCAGTATATCACATTTTATTTTAGAATTATCTTCTTAATTTATGCAAAAATGATTGCTGGGATTTTGATAGGAATTGTATTGGATCTGTAGATCAGTTTGGGAGCGTTGTCATCTTAACAAGGTTGAGTCTTCCAATCCATGAAAATTGGGTCTTTTCATAGGTAATTTCTTTCAATGATGTTTTCTAGTTTTCAGTGAACAAATTTTACACTTACTAAAATGTAATTTATTCTTAAATATTTAGTCCTTTTTGATGCTACTCTAAGTGAAATTGTCTTTAATTTCATTTTTGAATTATTCAGGCTAATGTACAGAAAAACAACTGCTTTTTGTATTTTAATCTTATATCCTGCAGCCTTGCTGAACTCATTTATTCAAATAGTTTTATAGACTCCTTAGGATTTTCTGTATACAGGATCATATCCTCTGCGAATAAAGGTGTTTTAATTCTTTCTTTTCTATCTGGATGCCTTATATTTCTTTTCCTTGCCTAACTGCCCTAACGAGAACCTCCAGTACAATGTTAAGTAGAAGTGCAAGAGCAGCCAGCCATGTCTTGTTCCTGGTCTTTGGACAGCATCTAGTCTTTCACTATTAAGTACGATGTTGCCTATGGGTTTTCCACCAATGTCAAAGTTTTATCCGGTTGAGGTTCCTACTTTATTCTAGTTTATTGAGTGTTTTGTTTTTTTTTTTATCACAAAAGGGTATCTTACCAACCCACATTTCTGGGATGAGGCCCACTGGGTCTTGGTGTATAGCCTTTTTTATATATTGCTGGGTTTGTTAGTATTTTGTTGAATTTTTTTTGGTCTGGATTCATAAGGGCTATAATGCCTTTGGTTTTGGTGTTAGGATAATACTGGCCTGATAGAATGAGTTGGGGAGTGTTCCCTCCTTTTCTGTGTTTTGGGTTGTTTGTGAGGGACTCGTGTTATTTAAATATTTGATAGACTTCACCGGTGAAAATTATCTGCTCTTAACACTTTTCTCTTTTTGATTACTAATTCAATCTCGTTACAGGTCTTTCCAGATTTCCTATTTTTCCTTGAGTCAGTTTTGGGTGTTTGTGTCTGTCTAGGAATTTGTCCATTTCATGTAGGTTATATAATTTGCATAACATTGTTTATAATATTTCCTTATGATCATTGTTATTTCTTTAGAGTCAGTAGTGATGTTTCTTCTTTTATTCCTGATTTTAGTAATTTGAGAGTTTTTTCCTTTGTCAGTATAGTGAAAAGTTAGTCAATTTTATTGGTCTTTCAAAGAAGCACCTATGGTTTCCTTGATTTTTCTGTTGCTTTTTTGTTTTCTATTTCATTTCTTTTTGCTGTACTCTTTATTTTTTCTCTGCTTTCTTCGGTTTAGTTTGCCCTTCCTTTTCTAGGTTCTTTTTTTTTCTTTTCTCATTTCTTAAGGAGGAAGTTTAGTTGATGTCAGATCTTCTCTTGTAATATAAATATTTACAATTATAAATTTTCCTACAAGCACTGCTTTAGCTCCACCCATGAATTCTGGCATGTCACACGTCTTTTCCTAGTCGGTCCCCTCTCCTGTATGTCGGCCATTGATCTGACTTCTGTCACCTAGCTTAATTTTGCCTGTTCTAGAACTTCACATAGGTGGAGTGTGCTTGTTTGTGTCTGAGGTTTTTTTTTTTTTGTTGTTGTTGTTCAACATAATGTTTTTGAGATCCATGTGTTGCATTATTAGTTCTTTCCTTTCTGTCGCTGAGGAATATTCTACACTTTTTTTCTCTTGAGATAAGCATTTGGGTGGTTTTCAGTTTGGGGCTTTTATTATTTGTTTTTAGAGAGAAGATAGAGGGAGAGAAGGTGGGGGGATTGGGAAGCATCAACTCATAGTAGTTGCTTCTTGTTGGTACCTTGACCAGGCAAGCCCAGGGTTTCGAACTGGTGACCTCAGCATTCTAGGTCGACACTACCCACTGTGCCACCACAGGTCAGGCAGTTTTTGGCTATTTTAATAATATAATATGCAGTGAATATTCTTGTACAGACCTTTCTGTGCTTTCTGTGGACGTGGGCTTTCATTTTGGGGGGGGTCTGTACCTAGGGAGTGAACTTGCTGGTTTGTATGGCAAGTATATGTTTAGTTTGATAAGAACCTGTCAGTCTGTCTCCCTAAGTATTCATACCAGTTTATACTCCTACCAGCCATGTGTACGAGTTGTTCCCCTTCTTCTTCAATACTTGATATTTTCAGTCTTTTAAATTTTGTCCTTGGAAGCACTTCTTAATGATCCTACTCACTACACAGCCTTTTAAAATATCTTTTTGAATGCTTTTACATGGACATTAATCTAATCAGTGGCCCTTCAATCAATAGTTTTATGTAGGGCTTAATATTTCTATATAAAGCTGATACAACTGACTTTCAGTAGGAAAATTGGTTAGATTTGACACTCTAGCCATAAAAGATATAAATTAACATACCGTCTTTGTATACTGTTTTCCTCTGCTTCTTTGTACATGTGGCAGAAGATGTCTATTTGCCATCCAGCTCCTGAACTTACATGTCTTTTAGTTCCCCCTTCATGCTTGGGAGCTGTTTTTCAGCCATATTCCTAGAACAGATAATCTTACAGACGTGCCTAGCCCGCCTGGTTCTGTCAGCAGTGACCACAGGAGTGGTTTCACGGTATACAAACATGGCTGCGAAGGAGGGCCTTTCTATGGGACTGGAGGATACTTTTACAGAGAAGGTATTAGGTAGACGTCCCCAAAAGGCAGTGACTGCATTTGATGCATAATGTTCTCTGGGCTCTGTCCTGCGACAGTGTCAGCACTGTGATGATTATTGAGCTTTCCAGTTAGGATTCTGAATATGTAATAGGATCATTTCAGAATTGGAAAGGCACTTAGAGGTCATCTATGAAATACTACCCCTGTAGTGATTTATAGGTTCCGTCTCATTTTCCTGTGTAGTTACTGGTCTTCAGACCAGCTAGTGCTGCACTGCTAGTGGGAGTCGAAGCGGCCATGGATTATACTTTTCCTGACTCCAGATGCCTTCAGTTGACTTTTTATTTGGCCTCCATAGTTGCTGTAAATAAATTGGAATGTATACCGAGATCTCTGTAATAGATCTGTTACTGTCATTTGGTATATTGGAAAACAGTACATCCATGTTACTATTGTAAGATTGTTCATTGGAGGATATTGATTTTTATAAAATTAGATTCTTTGTAAAAGCTGGGTTATCAAGTGGCATTGACTTGACATACTTTAAGAGGTTTATTTTTAATTCTGAATCTTTGAAAGGGCAAATGTGCCTGGATTTTCTTTGCAGTCTGTTAATAGAATTAATGGAGGCTTGAGAAAAATGGTCTAATTTTACTGCTTTTTTTCTGCTGTAAATTTTAATATAAGAAGACTGCTGGTTGCTTTTCTTAAATGTTGCTATTCTACTGATTGCAAAGCAACTTATAGGTAAAAGGTACTACATATAAGCTAAGGAATATATACAGGGGTGAGAAAAAGTAGGTTTACAGTTCATATGGAAAATAATATGAGAATCAATAATAATGCAAGAATATACTGTTTTGCATACTCACAATTATAAACCTACTTTTGCCCACCCTGTATGTATTAATTTTTAGAAATGTCATGACCTATTTAAATGTGTTCCAAATTCCTAAAAGAAATTTGCTGATTTGGTATTTAGACTTTTATTTTTTTAGTCTAAAGCATTTATAGTAATTGCTATGATTTCCCATAGTTTTATAAATTATACAGCATTTTGTTTGGTAGTATGCATGATTTAAAACAGTAGTTTAGTTGGGTTTTTTTTAAGTCCTAGAAGTCTCTTTTAGTGTTTTTATTTTAAAAACAATTTCCTGAAACGTGTTTCTCCCAATCCTTTTTTTTTTTTTTTTTGTAGCGAGAGAGAGAGAGAGAGAGAGAGAGAGAGAGAGACAGGAAGGGAGAGAGATGAGAAGCATCAACTTGTAGTTGCAGCACTTTAGTTGTTCATTGATTGCTTTCTCAATGAACAAGCCGGGGGAGGGAGGTCTAGCCGAGCCAGTGACTCCCTTGCTCAAGCCAATGACCTTGAGCTCAAGCCAGCGATCTTGCACTTCAAGCCAGTGACCATGGGGTCATGTTAATGATCCCATGCTCAAGCTGGCGACCTCGGGGTTTTGAACCTGGAATCTCAGTGTCTCAGGTCGATGGTCTGTCTAGTGCGCCACCACTGGTCAGGCTCTCCCTAATTTTTTTTTTTTGTATTTTTCTGAAGTGAGAAGTGGGGAGGCAGTCAGATGGACTCCCACATGCGCCCAACCGGGATCCATCCAGCATGCCCACCAGGGGGCGATGCTTTGCCCATCTGGGGCGTTGCTCTGTTGTAGCTAGAACCATTCTAGCGCCTGAGGCAGAGGCCATGGAGCCGTCCTCAGTGCCCGAGCCAACTTTGCTCCAGTGGAGCCTTGGCTGCAGGAGGGGAAGTGAGAGACAGAGAGAAAGGAGAGGGGGAGGGGTGGAGAAGCAAATGGGTGCTTCTCCTGAGTGCCCTGACTGGGAATCGAACCTGGGACTTCCACACACCAGGCCGACGCTCTACCACTGAGCCAACCGCCCAAGGCTTCTCCCCAAACTAATTGAAGAGAGGAGAGGAGCATGTGTGAACATTCAGTCCTTTAAATGGGACCTACATTTGTCAGTACCTGGCAGGGAGGAGAAATGACGTGCTGGCTTTTCCTGCAGCCCTCTCGGCTCTCATTGCCCCCGTGCACTGCTGACTTCCACTACAAACAAAAGTTGTTTTTCAAAGTGTGATCAATAGGTAAAGCTCCCACAAAATAATTTAAAAATTCACTAAATGAATGCTTGATTTGTCTGAAATTTCTATTGTGTGTTCATCAGGATGAAGAACAAGAACAGATCCCTGAGCTGCCGGATCCAAGCTTGGAAATGGGCATTTTGCCCAGAGAGATCCGGAAACTGGTAGAGCGGAGAAAACAAGTCAAACAGCTAATGAAGCAGCAAGATTTAAATCCAGACCTTGTTCTTCAGGTACGACTTTTCACTACGGACTCTGAGTGCCAGTCTCAGCGTTAGGAATTTGATTACCTGGGAGTGGGTCACACGTGCTGTGGGCAAACACATATGCCGGTTTTACACTTGTGGGTAGGAAACCGTTCAGGAGTGCTAGAGCGCCTCACGGTGGAAGGTGCCTCTATCTGCAGAGCGGTATCTGAGTGAGCCCCTTCTGACTCTGGGGGCTTGGGGGCCTGTTTACTTGATTCCAGGAGGTCGGAATCACGGCTCTGGGAGGACAGGTTGGGGTGTTAAGAGTTTTTTTTACCCCCAGGGGTTTTGAGGGTTTCTCCTTCTCAGTGGTCATATAGAAAGACAGCTAATGTATAATGCTTAAGCAGCTGCAAATATTATTGTCTGTCTTTTGTCCTTGTGCGGCCCACAGTATGACATTCGACAGAAGGCTTTGAAGCTCACGGCCAACAGTATGTACGGCTGCCTGGGATTTTCCTACAGCAGATTTTACGCCAAACCGCTGGCTGCTTTGGTGACGTACAAAGGAAGGGAGGTAAACAGTGGAACGTTCACACTTGGAAAATGACGAGTGTTTTTAACTGGATATATTATAATGTAGGAGAACCAAGCTTGTTACCTAGTTATACAGCTTCGGGTACCCCTTCTCTATGACAAATTGGAGAGAGAGAGAATTTTAGATAAGGATCCATTTTTATACCCGATAACTGTGTGTGTGTGTGTGTGTGTGTGTGTGTGTGTGTGTGTGTTTATTGAGTATCCACTATGTGGCAGACATTGTTCTAAGCACTAGGGGTAGAGTGTCGGGTGACACATAGAAGGTCCCTGCATCCTGAGGCTCACAGTCTACCAGGGCAGAGGGTGTAGAGGGCAGTGTGGTGGGGACTTGGGGGGGAGAGGATGGTTTGGGAAAACAGACCGTAAAGAAGTGAATAAATACATGCCAAAAGTAACTGAGAGAACATGATAGGAGTACATGCTATGCAGATAATGAGACAGATGGTAGGTTAGAGAATGCTAATCCTTTGAGTAGTGTGAACGTTCATGTACGTCCTCGTGCCTCCTGACCATCCAGAGTACGATTGTGCAAAATTTTTTATATTAAAAATGTGTAAGACAACATTAAAAAAAGGCAAATGGATGTTCTTCTTGTTTCCATAAATTGGTTATCAAACAAACATGATTTTAAGTTCATAAAACTGTAACTGGAACTAATTTCAGTTTTTGAAAAATAACTCACTCCTGGGGGTCAGTGAGCATGAAAAAAAACTCACTACTCAAGGGTTAAGATGGCTAGTGTAGCTCGGTTAGGGAAGGCTTCTTTAGGAAGTGACAAGAACGAGACCTGAGTGACATAAGTTAGCTAGTGCTTTTGCTTGTGTATTAGGTCAGAGCATGGAGGGAAAGAAGAAATCAGGAGGATGTGTCCGTGTTTATGCTGTAGCTCATTAGCTAGTGGCCCCATTTCTGAGGATGGAGACATCTAGCAGAGAGGGTTTGAGAGTTCTGTCTTGACTGTGTTACCATTGAGATTTGTGAATATCTCTAGGCATATTAAGTAGGCAGCTGGATATCGAATTCCACCATTTCAGGAATATATCAAGACCAGAGTTATGGATTGAAAGTTATTGGCTTTAGAAAGATGGGCCAGATTGCAAACAGGTTTGAGGTACTGTCATTTTGTAAACACTGTAAGCTCCATTTACTTTAGCACCATGTGCATGGGTTTGTATTAACTTGTAAAAAAAATAGTCACATTAAGTATTAATTCCTTTTAACTCTAGTAAACTATTGGTTCCTGTCAGTGGATTTAAGACTGTCAGTCTTGGCCTGACCTGTGGTGGCACAGTGGATAAAGCCTCGACCTGGAACACTGAGGTTGCCGGTTTGAAACCTCTGGCTTCCCTAGTCAAGGCACATATGGGAGTTGATGCTTTCTGCTCCTCTCTCCCTCCTCTCTCTCTCTTTCTCTCTTTCTCTCTCTCTCTCTCTCCTCTCTCTAAAATTAATAAATAAAATCTAAAAAAAATAATAAAACAGACTGCAAAAAGTAGTAACAGAAGATCAATGTTAAGGTCAACTAGGGCATAAACAAACAAAAAAAAGACTGTCAGTCTTTTTCGTTTTAGAGAGAGAGAGAGAGATAGGAAGGGAGAGAGATGAGAAGCATCATTCTTCATTGAGGCACCTCAGTTGTTCATTGATTGCTTTCTCATAAATGCCTTGACCAGGGGGCTGCAGCTGAGCCAGTGACCTTGGGCTCAAGCCAGTGACTCCACGCTCAAGCCGGATGAGCTCACCCTCAAGCCAGTGAACTCAGGGTTTCGAACCTGGGTCCTCTGCATCCCAGGCCGATGCTCTATTCACTGCGCCACCGCCTAATCAGGCAAGACTGTCAGTCTTAAGAAGGTAGTTGGTGGCTATGGGCACAATGGTTGCTTTGGGAGTCTGGACTCAGAATACTCTAGAGCAGGGGTTGGCAAACGATGGCCTATGGGCCAAATCGAGCCTGCCATCTAATTCTATAAATAAAATGTTGCGGTATCATCGCCATGCCTGTTTGTTTATGTAGTGTCTTGTGGCTGCTTTAGCCGTATGTCAGCAGACTTGAGTAGTCAAGATGGAGACTTGCATGAAAGCCTAGAATATTTACTCTCTGGCCCTTTTCAGGAAAAAAAGTTTGCTGACTGACCCTGCTTGAGAGTCTAGACCAACACTGTCCCATAGAACTTGGAGGTGATGTTCTCCATCTGAACTGTCCGAGACAGCTGCCAGCCACAAGTGGCCACTGAGCACTTACTGTCGGGCTAGCGCCACCTAGCTGAGGAGCTGGCTTTTGAGTCGTATTTAATTATAATTGTAATTATAATAAATTCAACTTTAAATAGCCACATGTGACTAGTGGCTACTGTAGTGGGTGGCACGGACCCAGCTGGCATGAAACAAACAGTACGTTCAGAGCTGCTCTTCTGTTGGCAGCCCTGTCTCAAAGACTTGGCTTCGGACTGTGGTTTTCAACCTTTTTATACTTTGGGACCAGTGAAAATAGAATTATTTTAGGGACTGCTAGGGCAGAAAGAATTCACCCTGAGCATATGCAAATTCAACTAAGATCATTGGATCTATAGTCTTCATACAACATCAGAGTGGTTAACTCGTGTGCAGACCCGCACGAATTTCTGGCAGACTGGTCCGTGGACCAGCAGTTGAAAAACACTGGCTTAGCACACAGGGAAGAGTGGCAAAGCATGTATTGGTCACCAGCAACATGCGAGAAGTGTTTGGATGCATTATTTCATTCAAACCCACAAAAATCCATTGATCAATACCTAATCATGTTTCCATTTTGTAGAGGAGAAAGATCAAGTCAAAGAGGTGCAGTCTAAGTGACTGTTTTGAATTGGAATCCACGTCTTCCTGATCGTAAGGCTTTTACCACATGAGGATTGCCTGATTTGTCTCAGGATGTCTTCCGTGATTGGGCTTCTACCGTATATTCTACCTCTTATTCCTTGAAGCTCATCTTTTTTGATATTCATCTCAAGACAAAGGTCTTTTTTACATGAGAAGATATAAATGCTTTAGGACTAGGTGAAGTGAGGGAAGGATGTTTTCCATTTCTTAGGCTAAGTTTATTTTTAAAGTATTTAAATTTTATTTCTGTATATGTATCCAGTGGCTTCGGATAGAATACCATCTCATTTTTGTATTAGGAAAGGCACTCGCTATGCCCCAACTGGGTGATAATACATGGGTTGACTATTGAGATTGGATCAAGGTTACTCTTAAGTTTCTCATGAGAGGCAATAGTTGACAATTTACTCCCTTGGAGAGTGCCTCTTGCTGTTGGGAAATTCCTGTTGTTAAATTTTCTGCATTGCCTCAAAATCCGCAAGCTTAAAAGGGCACTGTTGATAATGATAAGCCCCAAATTTGTCCAGCGATCTCCCCCACTCCCCTAATCCATTGTACTTTAAGGGCAATATTTTCATTTAGCTGGATTTTTAATAGGGAGTTTAAACTCAGTTTTTATTTTTCTATTGCATAAAATAGAACAATAACAAATCTTAATAAACTATAAAAAATAACCGTGCTTTTCCCACTAAAAAAGAAAGCAAAGCATTTCAGACGAGTCTAGAAATAAGTGCATGTGATTTAAATTCTTGGTTTCTACTTTCCCCTTATCTCTTTCCCCTTTGCTCCTTCCCACGAGTAATAAACACAACAACTATGGAAAGGGGACCTTTAAAGTAATGTGAGGTTAATGAAAAATTACGGTGGTACAGTTGCTCCCTGGAAATCTGTTCCAGAAGAAGATTCATAGCCACTTATAGAGATTATTTCCTCAAATAAAAATGATTGGCAAAGTGTTGGTGCTAATTATTAGCACTGGCAGAATGGGATCTTCTGTGTGATAATCTGCCTTTGGATTTGTTAGTGTTTTCTATGTATGCTCTCGGGCCTTTGCGATTTCAGGCATCTCTTTTTTTTTTTTTTTTTTTTTGAGAGAGAGAGAGACAGAGGGACAGAGATGAGAAGAATCAAGTCTTTGTTGTGGCACCTTAGTTGTTTATTGATTACTTTCTCATATGTGCCTTGACCAGGGAGCTCCAGCTGAGCCAGTGACCCCTTGCTCAAGCCAGAAACCTTGAGCTCAAGCCAGCGAGCCCAGCTGGGGTTGTGTCTATGATCCCATGCTCAAGCTGGTGACCCCGTGCTCAAACTGGTTGAGCCTGCGCTCAAGCCTACGACCTTGGGGTTTTGAACCTGGGTCCACTGTGTCCCAGTCCAGCGTTCTATCCACTGCTCCATTGCCTGATCAGGCAGGCATCTCTAGATTATTACAGAAGTAGGAAGAGTGATGTGTAAAATGGGAGTCAGTTGGCTGAGATTTTGGGATATCTTTGTAACTTTATCAAATTGCTATTTTTTGTAGTAAGACAGAAGGACAAAATAATACAGTAATTTGAAGAGCCTGTATGTTGTTTCCTTTTAAAGTTTTTGTAGGATAAATTAGATTGCGGTTCTAGTGGAAATTAATGAGAAGGAAAGCTGGTAGCATGCCATCTGAAAAGATTATAAAATTTTGCATTTGAATATGGACAATCTTGAGAGGCCTTGAAGTGTCCCTCCCTTTTTATTTTTAAGTCTATTTTGTGTACTCAGTTTTGTCAGATTCATGCAGCTTTGGCTCTGGTGACCCAGTAATTTCTGTAATCAAATGTATTATGGCTGCTAGAATATTCAGAGTAATTACTAATTTTACTTTTAAAAACAGATTTATAATAAAAATGCTAACAGTTGTGTCAAACGGACATCAATATTGTCTTTTCCCAGGTGTGATCTTTCACACTTAAATTCTTGTGTGATTTTTAATTGTGCAGTGGTAGAAGATTTAGTTAATGATTGATTAATTATACAGGGGACTTCACAGTGTTCAAGTTATTAAAAAAATGAAGTTGATATTTCCAGAGAATATGGAACCTTAGTTTGTAGACTCTGTAAATACCGTCTATATATGTGTGTGTGTTCACAATGTATGTGTAGAGACAAAGGTATCAGGCAAGTCGGTATACTAAGTGGACATGTATTTTGAACCACCAAGAAAATAGGCTCAGTTGTCAAGTGAGTGGTGTGGTAATTGAAGTGATTATTCACTAGATGGCGATAGACACCCTGAGATCATTAATCAATTAAGGGCTTTATTCTGTGAACAATAGTGAAGGCCATGTAGTGACACAAATCTGTCCAAATTTTTGACTTTTACTAATTTTGAAACTCTTAATAAAGGCTAACACAGAACCAAAGGATTATAAAAGTATGATCTAGTTAGTGTTTAAAATAATAATGGTTTTTGAATCGTAAGCTTTATTGGTAAGAGCTATCATTTAATGTATCATAGCAAGCTAATTCTTTTATCAAGTAGCTAAATTCATACTTCTGGCCATGGGGCTACAATTCATGACTCCCTTGGTCACAGTATCAGTCTAATCTAAAGAGAATTGAAATGATATTGATATATAATTTTACCTCTTTGAATTTAATGGGGTTTTTTGAGGGATTTTAAACTTACTCTATACTTACATGCATACTTATTGCATAATCCTTAGTGTAACGGTAATATTTGTCTTTATGGAATAATTAGTACTTATTGACATTGGTATTGTTTTACTTCTGCACTCTGTTATTTCTCTGCCCTTGAGAAAACGGCTTTTGATCTGGGTTTTTGATTGCATTTTAAAGCGAGCGTATGCTCTCATGTTTGGGTGGAGAGGCCACGCGTTTCCATTTTCTCACCCAGTAGGCTGAAATGAGTTTTTTGCCAGCCTGCCTTCCAGCCAGTTGTAGGCTGCCTACCTTGCAGTTGTGTTCGGAGCTGAAATTTTTACATTTAGAAAATGTATCCAAATCATCGCACGAACACATTACAGTCTAGGCGGGCCTTCCTCGGAGTCTGTTGGAGGTGTGCAGGCACCTGTCAGGAAGGAGCCCTTGACAACGGCGCTGGGATGGGGGGCGGGCTTTGGCCTTCGTTGCTAACACTGGCGAAGGAGACTGAAGATGGAGACTTTTACAAATGAGTGGTAAGGGTGTCTTTAATCTTTATCTGGAAATAACCAAGATTTTCACTTTTTCAGTCTTTTTTTTTTTAAAAAAAAGAAAGCATTTTTTAAAGTTGTGATCGTGTTTTTTAAATTAAAAAAAAAAACGGGCTTTAAAAAAAAATTAAATGCAGTAAAATATAGAGACAAGTCAAGACCCTTTCCTCCCCGTCCCCACACCTTTCCCTCGTTTTCCTCAGAGGTGACTGCTCTTAGGGTCAGTTTTGTCCTTCGGCTCCTCTTTTTCTGCTTTTACAGCAAACATATGCCTCTACCTGTGGTGCATTAAACGATTTGACCATTTCTATGTTGCGCTATATACATTGTTAGTGTTTGCACTTTGGGACACCCTACTCTAGGTGCCGCATATTAGGTATCTCCATGTTGATCCATGTTCAGGTGTGATTGACTCGCGTTTCCTGTTGGGTAATACTGCAGTGAACACGTCCAGCCCAGCGTTCTTTTATTCGGCCATGTCCACATTTTTAGGTTTCCGGGCTTCCATTTGTTTGAGGCTTGTGCTGTTACCAACAGAGCTGCAGCAAATGCACATGTGCAGGAGTGTCTCTCGTGTGTTGCTAGGCGAGGAGTTTGCACAGCCACAAGAAATGTATGCCATTGATAAAGCAGTCATCTAATTGATCATAGGCAGCTGATTCTTTCAGATAGCTCAGTTCACATCCCAGGCCGCGGGGCCACCATACAGGACTCCCTCAGTCACAGTGCCAGAGCGCCACTTAGACTACATTGGAGGGGAGAAGACCTGAGGCGGTGGGCGGGTTAGGTGGAAGCCGTACTCACCTCTTCCCACGACCACAGCAAAGTGACAACGAAATCATCTTGAAGTCAGCAATGATCCTGAGAGGTCATTTTGCCTCTTGGAATTTGTTTATTTTTCTGTTGAAAACATACTCATTGCCTAATACTTAGTGTTCCACACTCTTGTTAGCACTTGTTATTATCAGAATTGTTCCTTTTTGCCATTCTCATGAATGTGAAATGGTATCTCATTGTGACTTTAATGGACATTTCCCTAAATGCCAGATAAGTTGAGCATCCTTTCATGTGTTTGAACTCTTCAGTTTTCTTGTGTGAATGGCCTGTATGCACATATATATCTCCTGTTTCGTTGGGTTGTGTGTCTCAGTATTTTTTCTTAGATGTCTGGCGAATATCTTTTGGTCTGTGGCTGATCCTTTTTTTTTTTTTTTTTTTTTTTTTGTATTTTTCTGAAGCTGGAAACGGGGAGAGACAGTCAGACAGACTCCTGCATGTGCCCGACCGGGATCCACCTGGCACGCCCACCAGGGGCAACGATCTGCCCACCAGGGGGCGATGCTCTGCCCCTCTGGGGCGTCGCTCTGTTGCAACCAGAGCCACTCTAGCACCTGGGGCAGAGGCCAAGGAGCCATCCCCAGCGCCCGGGCCATCTTTGCTCCAATGGAGCCTCGGCTGTGGGAGGGGAAGAGAGAGACAGAGAGGAAGGAGAGGGGGAGGGGTGGAGAAGCAGATGGGCACTTCTCCTGTGTCCCTTGACCGGGAATCGAACCCAGGACTTCTGCACGCCAGGCCGACGCTCTACCACTGAGCCAGCCGGCCAGGGCCTGTGGCTGATCCTTTATGTGCGGCCTTTTATTCTGCAGAGTTTTTTTTTTTATTTTAATGCCAAATATTTGATTTCCCCCTGTACACTATATGGTTTTTTTCATTAAGAAATCCTTTCCTCCTCCAATGACAGAGAATTCCCTTTTATTTTCTTCTAAAAGTTGCAACGTTTGGCCTTTCTCATTCTTGAATACGTCTGGAAATTATTTTTAGGGATGGTATAAGTTAGGATTATAATTGTATTTGTCTATTTCCTTCCTTGTGGAGTTGTTAAATCTGTTTCTCGGTTCCAGGGGTCAACAGATTATAACCCATGGGCTAACTCCTATGTACTGCCTGTTTGTTTGTTTTGTTTTTTTTTTCATTTTTCTGAAGCTGGAAACAGGGAGAGACAGTCAGACAGACTCCCGCATGCCCCCGACCGGGATCCACCTGGCACGCCCACCAGGGGGCGACGCTCTGCCTACCAGGGGGCGACGCTCTGCCCATCCTGGGTGTCGCCATGTTGCGACCAGAGCCACTCTAGCGCCTGAGGCAGAGGCCACAGAGCCATCCCCAGCGCCCGGGCCATCCCTGCTCCAATGGAGCCCCGGCTGCGGGAGGAGAAGAGAGAGACAGAAAGGAAGGCGTGGCGGAGGGGTGGAGAAGCAAATGGGCGCTTCTCCTGTGTGCCCTGGCTGGGAATCGAACCCGGGTCCTCCGCACGCCAGGCCGACGCTCTACCGCTGAGCCAACTGGCCAGGGCCTGTACTGCCTGTTTTTTTAAAATAAAATTTTATTGGGAACCAGCCACACCCCGTGATTATGGCTGCATTTGTTCTGTTACAGTGGCGGAGTTTATGAGTGGCCACAGAGACCGAATGAACTGTAAAGAACAAAATATATATTTGCTGGTCCTTCACTGAAGACGTTTGTGGACCTCTGGTCAAAAAGAGAGTCATACCTAATAGAAAAGTCACTCTGGTTTCTAACAGCTGTAGTCATAGAAGTGAACAATAGAGGAAATGACGGCAAAGGAAGGAAAACATCTTTTGGATGTTTAAAAAATATAGATTTTGATGTTTTTCTTGTTTTTTGATTCTCACAACCCAAGTAGAAAAGGGAAGGTCTGAATCCTCTGGAATGGTGTGCAATATTTTATGTGTCTGTGCACGTGTGTACTTTTTGGGGGTGTGTATAGCATTTCAGAGATTCTCAAAGGGGATTATGATGCAAAAATGGTAAGGAACTGCTGGTTCTTATTATTTCATTTCTTCTCCTTTTGTGGTTTGAGGGAAAACTTCAGTCTCAAAAATGTGTGCTTTTGGCCCTGGCCGGTTGGCTCAGCAGTAGAGCGTCAGCCTAGCGTGCGGAGGACCCGGGTTCGATTCCCGGCCAGGGCACACAGGAGAAGCGCCCATTTGCTTCTCCACCCCTCCGCCGCGCTTTCCTCTCTGTCTCTCTCTTCCCCTCCTGCAGCCAAGGCTCCATTGGAGCAAAGATGGCCCGGGCGCTGGGGATGGCTCTGTGGCCTCTGCCTCAGGCGCTAGAGTGGCTCTGGTCGCAACATGGCGACGCCCAGGATGGGCAGAGCATCACCCCTGGTGGGCGTGCCGGGTGGATCCCGGTCGGGCGCATGCGGGAGTCTGTCTGACTGTCTCTCCCCGTTTCCAGATTCAGAAAAATGAAAAAAAAAAAAAAAAAATGTGTGCTTTTGTCACCTAAAGCATGGCAGCATGAAGACTTCTTGCCAGACCAGACCCATGGAAACTGGGTGGGTGGCAGGACGAAAGAGTTCTCATTCTGTCTCCAGCATTTTAACAGCCACCATTAAAACTACTTTTAACTTCAGCTGACCTACTAACATTTTGATTCTTTTTAATATGAGATTTTTTTTAAGGATGAAATGTAGGTCTAATATTTGGCAGAATATATTTGATATTTTTAAAAAAGCAATATCCTTTTTTCAGTGATCACAGATTACTTGTCACTTTTGAAGTTGTTTATATTATAAAATTCTAAGCCAGGGAAACTTTTACCCCCTTTTTATTGTATTTCAGGGGTGTTTGAGTTCTAAATTGTTTTTAGTTCTTCAAGACTGCTAACACACACTATTTGGCTTGATTAATTCACATCTAATTCAGAATTTGTGGTAATTCAGATGGAATGAATTGAAATTATTTATAGTACAAGTTTTTCTCTGTGACTTTTTCTTTTTTTCTTAATGAGTTACAGTTGACATATAACATTCTATTAGTTTTAGGTATACAATATAATGATTTGATATTAGTATATACTGTGAGATGATCACCACAATAATTCTAATTACTACTTATCACCGTACTTCTTAGTACAAATAGTTATTTTTGAGCTTTTACTAAGTAGCATTTACATTTTGTCCATTTGTATTTTTTCTGAAAATTGATGGAAGTAATGTTGGTAAATATAAACATAAGAGGATGTACTAATTTGGAAATAGCCCATGGAAGTCCAGTCAACATTATGATGATGTAGACATTCAATAATTTGAGAGAGATGTGACGAAAAAAATGTCAAATATATAGAATAATTTATATTCTATTAACACAATGTTGTGTCTAGAGAGATAAATAAGTGGGTTACACTTAGGTTACACTTTTCTTTGTATTACTCTGCATACTTGAAAACATTGGCACGTTTAGTCCCAAATAGCCAAAACTTTATTTCCTTTTTATTTTTCTTAGTGAGAAAGAACGAAAGAGAGGGAGGGAGAGAGAGGGGGGCAGGCAAACAGGAAGGGAGAAAGATGAGTTGCCATAGTTGTATCACTTTAGTTGTTTATTGATTGCATTCTCCTCAGTGCCTTGATGGGGGGGGTTCCAGCTCAGCCAGTGACCCCTTGCTCAAACCAGCACCCATGGGGTCATGTCTGTGATCCCACACTCAAGCCAGCAACACTGCACTCAAGCTGGCGACCCTGCACTCAAACCGGCAACCTCGGGGTCTCGAACCTGGGTCCTCAGCGTCCCAGGTCAACGCTCTATCCACTGCACCACCACTAGGTGAGGCTCAAATAGCCGAAACGTTAGCTTTAAAAAAATAAGTTCAGAATGACCTTCACCTTCTTTCTTAATCCTTTGAGTAGTGAGTTTTTTTCATGCTTGATGACCCCTGGGAGTGAGGGTTTTTTTATTTTTATTTTTTCATAAAATGAAATTAGTTTCAGTTCCAGTTTTATTAATTTGTTTGATAACCAACTTATGGAAACAAGAACATACATTTGTCTTTTTTTTTTTAATGTTGCCCTACACATTTTTAAAATAAAATACTTTGTTTTTTGGATGGTCAGGAGGCACGAGGGACGGACATGAACGTTTCTACTACTCAGAGGGTTAAGAGTTGGGATCTGGCACCTCCAAGATGCCTGGACATCTGCCTCGGTGCTCTGTTGTGTTTGGGACAGTGAAAGGTACAGGTTTAGGAGGACACGAGGCGACTGGTAGAGGTGGCTGTGTCCAGCCCTGCTGGTGAAACGAGCTGGGACCTGTGAGTGTTAAGAGAAGAACGCTTCAGCAGGAGATACTTACGTCCTTTCTTGTTGATCCATCCGCGGCTGCGGACGTTTTGGAATGGTTTGCCTTATGCAAGTTTTCATCGAGTAGAGGTACCCTGCACCCTTTCTACACACACATTGTAGCACTGGGTGTCAGCGGTGGAACAGGTGGTCCTGGGGCTGGGGGCTGGCCTCCCCCATCTTCCAGAATCTCCTTTATTTTGTTAAGGAAACTGGGATTGTCTTATTCTCCATCTAAATTATAGCCTTAAACACACACACACACACACACACACACACACACACACACACACACACACACACACGATGGTTTACTCCTAGATTTTGGGACGGGCCTGCATACATTAGTATGACCTCTTAAGAGGTTCTCTCTTTCTTACCAAAAACAAAAGAAAAGCCTACAGCCCTCGAATTGTTTCTCCCTTCTCCACTGTCCACTTCTGTGCAGTTTGTCGGGGACCCCGTGGCATACATGTTGGTGTTCTCCCTCGCACTACGCCTGTGCCACACAGGTGGATGCTTGTTTGCGGAAATCTAGGATCATGCTGGCCTCGTAGTTTCCACAGTTAAAGATGGGTGGGTGCGGAGGAGATGCATTTTTAAAGAGACAATCATGATATTTAAGCCCATTTCGAATTTTTTTTTTTTTTTTTTTAGACAGAGAGAAAGTCGTCAGAGAGAGGGATAGATAGGGAAAGACAGACAGGAATGGAAAGAGATGAGGCGCATCAATCATTAGTTTTTCATTGCGCGTTGCAACACCTTAGTTGTTCATTGATTGCTTTCTCATATGTGCCTTGACCGCGGGCCTTCAGCAGACTGAGTAACCCCTTGCTCGAGCCAGCGACCTTGGGTTCAAGCTGGTGGGCTTTTTTTTTTTTTTCTCAAACCAGATGAGCCTGCGCTCAAGCTGGCGAGCTCGGGGTCTCGAACCTGGGTCCTCTGCATCCCAGTCCAACGCTCTATCCACTGTGCCACTGCCTGGTCAGGCCCATTTCGAATTTTAAAGAATGACCTGGATACTTGGAACAAGAAAAGGATACTTGACACGCTTTTACCAGGCACTCTTATTTGGGAAGAAAGGAGTGGTACCTTTGCCTCGATCTTTTGCCTTACATTTAATTACTGGAACCTCTGGGAATGTGGCTAAGGATGAGGAGATAAATCCCATCAGACTGACCTTGTGTCAGCGCCACGGATCTCTGCCGAGACAGATTAAGTTTCATTACTCTGACTCAGATAACAAACTGAGTCCTGGAAGGCTCTTCCTTTCTGTCCAGCCCTCACCAGAAAGAGGGGCTCTCTGTGAGCCCCCACTCGTGCCTCTTTGTATGTGAACATCCTATATAAACGTGTTTTGGTGTATGTTTCTTCTTCACAAGTCGCGTGTTATTTGACAGGTGTTCTAAAGCTCCTTGTTTTGGCAGTAAACCAAGATGACAGAGCAGTAATGATTTCGAAAGTGCTATTCCCTCCTTGTTAAGAGACAAAAAGAAAAGTGTGAATTTATTAACCACTATTCATCAGTGGTATAGAAATTGGCGTAAGGTTTAATTGTCTGGTTTTACAGTCAGTCTGCATAGGTAATTTTCTGGATAGCACTGTTCTTAAGGAAAGGGGAAAATGTCATATAACTTTATTATTATTATTATTATTACTTTGGACTCCCATGTCTTTTTTCCCTCCCTCTTCACAAATTGCAGCTATCGATGGATTGAAGAGATGACTAGAAAACTCAAATATTTACCTTTTCTTTTTTTTTCTTTCCTCATCTGCCCAGGTGATACATTTATGGGCGGCATGGTTTGCACCTGGCAACCTTGCAGACTTCCCATCCCCCACAGGATCAGCTGCCTCCGCATAAGCTGATGGTGTACGAAATGTCACTGCGCTGTCTCCGCACTTTAGCCATTCTGGGCACATTTATTGCTAATTGGAAGAACCTGCTTTCTGCAGCCTGCACCGTCGGGTGGCTTCAGCCAACTTTTCACAACAGTACAGTCAGGTCCTTTAAATTTAGACACATCCATCTCAAATTTAAAAACAAAACAAGCTGGTGGGGGTTATTATGGCTCTGGACTGGTTAACGGAGGGAAGACTAATAGAATTAGTGCCTTCTGTTTGTATATCGTCATTTCAGTAGGCAGTGTGAGCCTGTGTCAATTTGCCATATCATAAATACTGTGTTAAATTACAGTGAGCCGAGTTTGGTAAGTCGTGGGAGTTTTGGAAGGCGGGGAGAATGGCTTTGTGTATGTGTGTATGTGTTAAGAGGCTGTTTGATTTTAAGCCAGGGATTCCTGAGCCCTGTAGTCATCTTTTTAGACATCTTATACCTGCTTTGAAATTGAGTGCCAGTGTCAGGTTGTACAGCTGTCCTTGTTTCCTTTTATTATTAATAATTTTTGTGGTTGAATTGGCCTGTGTCTCTTTTAAACTCAAATGTATTAGAGTCTCAAAATTTAAAACTTTTCTTTGAAAAGCCAAATGAAATAAAGTCTCACTAAAGTGAATCTACTTGCATTTTTAAAAGAACAACAATGTGAATGATTCCCAGAAATGGTTTATGTGCAGTATTGGGAATTACTGATTCTTCTTTGCAGGTTCGGGTTTAGTTTTCTTTTGCCTATTTTTATTGGCTTTGTTGTTTTATGTTGAACAAAAGATTTGTCATTTTGAGGCCAATGATGAGATTTTTTGCCTCAGGGCCGAGAGTTGAGTGGGGACAGGAGTGGAGCAAAGATATTAGGTTTCTGTCATAATTCGGAGTGTCAGGCATTTGGCTATATTTATTTCAGGGGCTTTTCGCCCCTGCTGACTTAACCACAGACTGTATTTCCAGGCCTGTGCAGGAGGGTGGTGTGCCTTCCGCAGGCGGGGAGGAGTGGGGGTGAGGAGGGGCACTGAGGCAGAGGAATAAGCTCACAGGCTATTAATAATGCGCATTGTTCTTAGACCACATGTGACGTTTGTATGTATGCTCTGGCCAGCAGGCTGGGGTGTAGGTTTTATTTAAATTGGACCGTGTGACATGAAGCGATGGCAGCTGATGATTGAATTGCAGGAAAAATGCGGGTGTTTCTTCTTTAAAGATGTCTTGATGGGGCAGGGGGAAAAAAAAAAACTTGTTTTCCGAAGATTGACTGAGAGCAGATGAGTATATTTAATTCAATTACTGATTCTTGCCCCATAGCCAGAAATTCTTAAAGTACTATTTGCTGAGTATGTACCATGGAGGGAAATAGAGACAAATGACATTGGTTGTGACCTGCAGGCTTGAGACGAAAGCCTTAGGTAACAATTCCAATAAAACTGGTGCTAGAGCTTGGGACACCAAACTCGTGACTGCTTACTAGTAAACAGGGAGGAGCTTTATAGGCGCCCAGAGCACATGGAGGAGTGGGAGGGTGTGCTGGTGAGAGCCCGGTCTGGAAGCCAGGGTGCCACGCTCAGCCATTCGCTTGTTTGCTTTGTGCGGCTCTGAGCAAGCCTGTCATTTCGAGTCCCTGTGTTTTCACTTGTCAGAGGCCGCTGGGTGACAGCGATTTCTGTTCAGCTCCCGTTATGAAGCCCCTTACCATAGGAAAGCCTAGATACTGTCGTTTCTCCTCACAAACCAAAGGAAGCATTTGTGTGAGGTGCCGAGCCGCTAGGAGTGGGGCATGGTGTCGGTGTGTTGGGGAAACGGGTCAGTTGAGGTCTTCAAGGACCTTGTCCTCATGAAGTTTTCAGTCTGCTGGGTGAGAGCCATGAAGCAAATAGTTCAGTGGATGATCATGCCATTCCAAAGGAAAATAAGGACTCGGAAAAGGAATGGGAACTTGTGAGTGCTGATAACAAAATCCCTGTGAAATATCAGAACCCCTAGACTGAAGAATCAGAGGTTTCCCGAGCCAGTGACACTCTTAGAGCTGAGATATGGAAAGCATGCACGGGAGTTAATAACCTAAAGGGCTACAGGGCTAAGTATTGCAAGGTGAGGGAGGACATATGCAAAGGGCCTGTGGTAAGTAGAAGCATTATGTGATCAAGCAACTGCGAGAAGGCTGCTGTGGAGTGTAGAAAGGAAGGGGTGAGGCTGGACAGTGGCCAGGACACCCGTGCAGGTCTTGTGGGCCAAACTGAGCAGGAGAGGACATTCGCGGGTTCTTTGAAGAGGTGGAGGGATTGGCTCCCATTTGCATTTTGAGAAGCTCATTCTGGCTGAGAGAGTTGGAGGGGTCAGAATAGACGAGAGGAGTGAATTAGTAGGCTCTTATTAAAGTATCCCAGGCAAGTGATGGTGGTAGCTTGGCTGGTATGATGGCGGTCAGAGGAGGGAGGACACAGGCGTGAGAGAGATAGGTGAAAAACAATCAGCAAAGCCTGGTAGTAGGTCGGCTGGGGCTTAGACTAGAGAAGGTAGCAAGGAGAGCGCCTGCCTCGTGTTAGTAGCCAGGTGGGTGCCTTTCACTGAGGTAGACAGCAGCGGAAGGTGACCGGGTTGTGGGCTGTGGGAGCGGAAGATGAGCAGTTTGAGCTTGGCCGTGTTCATTTTGAGGTGGCATGGTACACATTTCGGGGTCGTTGGTGTATTGAGGTAGATTAAGCCATGGACTTGGCTGAGATTCCTTTGGGAGAGAGGAGGACGTGGAGAGAGGTGGTGGAGGCCTGATCTGCTGGGTCCCCAGCAGGTGGCTTGGTGGGGGAGGACGAACTGAACAAGTTGTCAGTAGAAGAGCCAGAAGGAGACCAGAAGGAGCACCTGGTGTGGTGGGGAGAGGGCTTCAGAGGGGTGCCGGGTGTGCGGTGGGGAGAGGGCTTCAGAGGGGTGCCGGGTGTGCGGTGGGGAGAGGGCTTCAGAGGGGTGCCGGGTGTGCGGTGGGGAGAGTGCTTCAGAGGGGTGCCGGGTGTGCGGTGGGGAGAGTGCTTCAGAGGGGTGCCGGGTGTGCGGTGGGGAGAGTGCTTCAGAGGGATGCCGGGTGTGCGGTGGGGAGAGTGCTTCAGAGGGGTGCCGGGTGTGCGGTGGGGAGAGGGCTTCAGAGGGGTGCCGGGTGTGCGGTGGGGAGAGGGCTTCAGAGGGGTGCCGGGTGTGCGGTGGGGAGAGTGCTTCAGAGGGATGCCGGGTATGCGGTGGGGAGAGTGCTTCAGAGGGGTGCCGGGTGTGGTGGGGAGAGTGCTTCAGAGGGGTGCCGGGTGTGGTGGGGAGAGTGCTTCAGAGGGGTGCCGGGTGTGCGGTGGGGAGAGGGCTTCAGAGGGGTGCCGGGTGTGCGGTGGGGAGAGGGCTTCAGAGGGGTGCCGGGTGTGTGGTGGATAACGCTCCCCAGTTCATAGATGAGGGATTTGAGGCACAGAGAAGAGTTTGTGAAACACTTCAACTAAGTGGCAGACCTGGACCCAGGCTGGGCCTGGAGTCCGCGTGCTCCCTGCTCTCACCCGTGTCACTGCCACCTCCAGCCCAGTGGTGGGATTCAGATAATTTAACAACCGCTTCTTGCTGTAATGACCATTTTAAGTATAAGAAAGCGATATGCCCAAAGCTAGTTTATTATTTCATGCATTTCATACTTAAATAAGAACAATAAAAGAGGTACACAAAACTAGATTATAAGAAAGAGCTTTAAAATATTAATGAAAAAAAGTTAAATAATACCTGACAAAAACCCCAGTAAGACTGTTATTAACATATTCCCATATTGCTTTTTGATTGGCATCCTCACTTGCAATTTTTTCCCCTATGGATGGAATGAACATCACTACGGACGCTTAGAATCCATCGTTGTGCAGGTGAATGTTAAAAAAGAAAGGCATGTAAATTTGTGATTTCCACATTGAGCAGCCCCCAGAGAGAACCCTGATTACAAGGGCCATTTTAACAACCAGTTTGCCCAACTCAACAAAACATTTGGTACCGGTTCTGCCGAACCGGTGGGAACCTGCTGAATCCCAGCACTGCTGCAGCCCGCGGGCTTCCAGGTGCGTCCCAGGCGGTGCTGCTGCGGGCTCTGCTTTGCCCTGCGCTGCTAGCCGCTGATGGACGAACCGCTCAACAGAGGTGTTGGGGAGAATTAAATGAGATAATGTGTATTAACGTCTTGATAAAATTATAGTAAGCACTTAGTAAATGTTCACTAAAGGTGCACCTCATGTTGTGACCTCCCCCTCTGCAGAGCCGCTCTTTTTTTTTTTTTTTTTGTATTTTTCTGAAGTTGGAAATGGGGAGACAGTCAGACAGACTCCTGCATGCGCCTGACCGGGATCCACCCGGCACGCCCACCAGGGGGCGATGCTCTGCCCATCTGGGGCGTTGCTCTATCGCAACCAGAGCCATTCTAGCGCCTGAGGCAGAGGCCATGGAGCCATTCTCAGCACCCAGGCAAACTTTGCTTCAGTGGAGCCTCGGCTGCGGGAGGGGAAGAGAGAGACAGAGAGGAAGGAGAGGGGGAGGGGTGGAGAAGCAGATGGGCGCTTCTCCTGTGTGCCCTGGCCGGGAATCGAACCTGGGACTCCTGCACACCAGGCTGACGCTCTACCACTGAGCCAACCAGCTCTACCACTCCTGCACACCAGGCTGACGCTCTACCACTGAGCCAACCACTCTTAACTCCATCTACATTTGTCTCTCTCTTGAATGCTTAATAGCCTGCTCTAATAAGGCTGATTTTCATGCTGTTTGCGAAATATTTCCTACTTTACGTTTCACTTCACCATTTCTTCTGCCTTTCCTGCCTTTGTCCACCTACACTAATTTTTGTGCTGTCTTTCGCCTTCCTTAAAACTCACTTTCCCTGACTTATTTAACCTGGCCTTCCTTATGCTTTCACATAGTGACCTCAGCTTGTACTTACATTCATTTACTCTCCAGTTTGGTAAGCTTGTTTGTTCAATTTTACTAAATAGATTTGGGGGCCTGGGCTGTATTTTCATGTCCTTCAGCAGCATGTAGTAGTGGGCACAAAGTGGCAAACACCCAAGTATTTTTATAATATTTAAACTTATTTAGCATTTGTCTTAGCATTTTCTAAGCCGGTCCTAAGGTCCCGTTGTTCGTGAGCCTTGCCAACCTTACCACCCTTACCTTCAAAATAGTCAGACTTGCCTGTCCAGGCGGTGGCGCAGTGGATAGAGCGTCGGACTGGGGTGCAGAGGACCCAGGTTCGAGACCCTGAGGTCACCAGCTTGAGCGCGGACTCATCTGGTTTGAGCAAAAAGCCCACCAGCTTGAACCTAAGGTCGCTGGCTTGAGCAAGGGGTTACCTGGTCTGCTGAAGGCCCACGGTCAAGGCACATATGAGAAAGCAATCAATGAACAACTAAGGTGTTGCAACACGCAATGAAAAACTAATGATTGATGCTTCTCATCTCTCTCCGTTCTTGTCTGTCTGTCCCTGTCTATCCCTCTCTCTGACTCACTCTCTGTCTCTGTAAAAAATAAATAAATAAAAAAATTAAAAAAAAATAGACTCATCCCTTTTTCTCCAATGCCATGGCCACCGCCTACTTAGTTCAGGGCACCGTTGTGTCTGACAGCAGCTGCTTTCGTGTCTCCTTCTGATGCCTTCTCTACAAAGCAGGGAATCGTATTTTCCCTGTGACTGCATCATGTCATTTCCAGTGCCCCCCAGTTCGTTTCGGCCTCCAAGGCCCTCCACTGACCTCCCTGTGCCCCTGCTTTGATCCAGCCTCACGGGCCACCGTTTTCTTTGAGTTCCACACGCACGTTGCGCTCTGTCCTTCTCTTGGGCCCCTGTGCCGGCCCCCTGCCTGGAACACTCTTTCCCAGGCCTGGCGCAGAGGTGCATTTTTCTTTCTGGGTCTCAGCTTATATGACACTTTGGTGAAGTCTTCCCTGACTCTGCTGAAATAGGTTTATCCACCCTACCTCCACCTCTCATTTTTAAATTAAATTTTTTTCTCCATTACTTTTATAGAGTAAAATAATGTATCCATGTAGCTACCTCTCAGGTCTAATACATACATGTTAAGATTTTGTCATAACTGCTTCAGTGTGCCTTTTTTATGATTTTATTTATTGATTTTTCTGGGGAGGGGAGTGAGAAGCGTTAACTTCTAGTTGTTTCACTTTAGTTGTTCATTGGTTGCTTATCATTGTGTGCCTTTACCAGGCAAGCCCAGAGTTTCGAACCGGTGACCTCAGCATTCCAGGTCAACTATCTAGCCACTCCGCCACCACAGGCCAGGCCTGCTTCAGATTTTCTTTAAATCAGAGAAAGCCTTACAGATGTCTCCGTGTGCCCTTCCCCAGTCTCCCCATTCCCTCTGAGGCAATGCCTGTTGTGAAGTTGATAATGCATCTTTCCTTTTTGTATGCTTTTTAAATCTGTGAATAGGCCCATTTAATTTATGTAAATGATACTTCCTATTTGAGTTTACAACTTGTTTTTCTCCCAGCGTTATATTTTTTACCTATAGCTGTGTTGATACATACAGATCTGATCGTTCCATTTCAGCTGGTCTATTGTATTCCGTTATGTGGATGTTCTGCAGTTTATTCCTCCATTTCTCTGGGGATGGTCATTGAGGTTGTTGTCAGTTGTCCCCTAGAATGAAAAGTATACGTTCCTGTATCTGTCTTTTTGTGCACACGTGTGAGAGTGTCTCTGTTACATTTTCTTGCTCAGCGTCCTGTTTGGTTCCCACTGTGGACTCACTGACTTATTTCCCTGTGCTTGTATTCCTCTTCCTTCTTAGACTGTGAACTCCATTCGGGTAGAGGCTATTTTACCCACCCCCAAACACACAGCGCATCGCTCAGACCTTGGCACATAGTACGTACTTGGTTGACACTTGTGTGAATTCAACCACCTGCTTTCCATTTGGCTTGTATCCTTCATCCCGTTGGTTTTTGAACTTCAGTTTTCAGAGTTTTGGAGAAAGGTGGAGATTGGTGAAATGGGTTGCCAATTCCTGTGGGAGGCGAGTGCAGGTGATGGGGTGAATCTGGCACAGAAAGGAGCTAACGAGAAACAAAGCTTTAAATAACTTGCTTTGGCCCTGGCCGGTTGGCTCAGCGGTAGAGCATCGGCCTAGCGTGCGGAGGACCCGGGTTCGATTCCGGCCAGGGCACACAGGAGAAGCGCCCATTTGCTTCTCCACCCCTCCGCCACGCTTTCTTCTCTGTCTCTCTCTTCCCCTCCCACAGCCAAGGCTCCATTGGAGCAAGGATGGCCCGGGCGCTGGGGATGGCTCTGTGGCCTCTGCCCCAGGCGCTAGAGTGGCTCTGGTCGCAACATGGCGACGCCCAGGATGGGCAGAGCATCGCCCCCTGGGGGGCAGAGCGTCGCCCCTGGTGGGCGTGCCGGGTGGATCCCGGTCGAGTGCATGCGGGATTCTGTCTGACTGTCTCTCCCTGTTTCCAGCTTCAGAAAAATGAAAAGAAAAAAAAATAATAATAAAAATAAATAAATAACTTGCTTTGGATTAAACCCTTTCCCATCTCAAAACATGGAGGTGAAGGATGACGTGGAGGCACACAGACTAGTTTTGGTTATTAAAGGAGCTGGTTGATCAACTATGGTCTCCTATATGTGTAGCATTGTTGATTAGTGTAGAATTTTGGAAGGGTAAGGGGATTTTTTTATTTATTTCCTAAAACCATTTTATTTAAAACTTAGGTGTAAGAAACTACACTTTTATCTGTCTTTTTTATTTTGGAATAGGACTTGTGGTAGGCAGAGGAGACATAGGCCATAGATAAAAGAGGCACAAGAGGAAATTGGACTGTTGATCTTTGAAGTATGATTAGTTAAATCAATTACTTTTTTAAAATTCTCATTTTTATTAGGGTTCAATGAGTAAGTGCATGTGTTCTGTGCTTCGTTTGGTTTTGGGAACTGTTGAATGTGTCTGGACTGCCAGAGTTCAGATTGAACTCTTCGATGCTCACATACTGAATTCACATATAGAGAGGCCTAGCACGCCAGAGGAACGGACATTTATCCGCACCCCTCTGCTAGCTTTAAAACAGATGCTGCTTTAGCCACAGCTTTGGCCTTGTTTCTAGTGCCAGCTATCTCACTTGGTCCTCTGGGAGCCTGGCAAACCAGTTGGTGATAAATTGAGTCACTGTGAACTGTATTTGGAGATATTTATTAGAAGAGGAAAATACAGCTATGGTTAAGTCCTCTGCTAATGCCTCTAATTTATTCTTTTTCACTCGAGCATATATTGGTTCTGTCCTCCCCCATGCAATTCATTGTGGCACACTTGACTAGTTCTCAACTCAGGTTGGGTAACAGTTATTATGAACTTCCAAAGAGAATTAGGAGCTGGTCTCACTTTCCCTTCTGTGTGTCCATAGTAAAGAGTTTCAACACATGATTCAGTTAGGGATAATAATGATAACTAAGATGTATCAAGCATTTAATGCTTTCTAGACACTGTTCTAAGCACTTTATACTAACAGTAAACCCTACTACAACATATAAGCTGAGTTTGAAAATATTTTTGCATTTGCATAAAATGTAGGAGTCGTGTGAGGTTTATGAAAAAGAATGTTTTCCAATTTGTTTTCTACTGGCTGTGTGTATGGGGGGGTGGCATGTAGGAGAAAGTGTTTTCATTTATTCGATGAATAGAAATGTCCTGAACTGAGGAAATCTAAATGGTCACGAGCCTAGCTCTTTCCTAACATCCTGCCCGCTCCTCTTCCACCCCTCCATAAAAGCTGTAGCTTGTTCCTGTAAATGGGGGCTGGGTGGGGGATGGGAGCCAGTGCTCTCAGTCGAGTCAGATCTGAATTTTCCTGATTGTGAGGCAAGTTAACCTGGGGTTTTATGCTATGATCTCCATTTTCTAGATGAGAGAACTGAAGTACGGCCTGCCCAAGGGCCAATTACAGAGCCGTGATTCAAATACAGGGAGCCCGAGTGTTCTTAACTGCCCCCAGTGTACATTGCCTGTGTTTTTTTTTTTAGGGTTTGTCTATGCAGCAGGCATCATGAAATGCAAGAAAATAGTGTTATATCTTCACCGTGCTTGGAGCCATTTTTGTTTGAAAGGCTGTGTGCTGGTTAGCATGTATTGTTTAGGATTGGGTAGTATTTGGTGCCACTTAATAGATGTCCGTAGAGTGTCAGTTCTCTTTTTGCGTCCTTTTTTAAGTCTGCAGCCTTTTGACACCAGCCATAAGGCAATTGGCCGTAATTAACATGGCCCTTGGAGTGGGATTCTTAAGGACGAGAATGGGATGATGCGACAAGGACAGAAAGACTGAGATGAGGAGTGCTTCCTCCTGCCCGACGTGTTTTGTGGAAAGGGACGTGGCGGTGCCGTCCACTGCAGCTGAACCAGGTGGTTCTGGAGCGTGGCTTTGTGCAGCTCGTCTGGGGCGCTCGCACTCCCTGTTGTAATGGTGAAGGTCTTAACGTTTGCCGTAAGCACAATAAACAAACAGATCCAGAAAACGTAGTCAGTAATCTGTGCTTGATGAGCAGAAGCTAGCGGTTGTTTAAAACAAATGAAGGGGGTAAAAATTTCCCTTTTATTTACCAATCGGATTGCAAAGGGGGAAAAATAGTCTATTTTTAGACTGAGGCTCCAATTATGCTAAGCCTTAAAGATAATGAAACAGTCTGACGCAAAAGAGTGTGGTGACGCAAATTTGTGTGGTGCAATTCCAAGACATTCACTGACTTTTTAGGGTTCTGCACAGTGAATATTAAGCTCCCAAAGTGTTTGCTGCCCAGAAACAGTGCTTTATCCTTTATATGCAGTGCAATGAAGTGAACCTGTGTTGAAATTTGTTTCTTGCAAGGGAAAAGGAGAATTCGCGCATATCACCATCTATCCCTGCGTCCTATCTTTGGCTTCTTGTATGTCCCTTTTATTTGCTGAAGCCACCAAGTGATGCTATTTCTAACACTGCATATTACCTACTGTTAGTCACTCTAATTTTTCTGCATGTTGCACGCAATGAGGGTTTCCAGATTTTGAAATAACTTCATATTGTAGCTATAAAACTGGAGGCTTTTTAAAATCCTGCCACTCTTAGCTTTCCTGCTCCTATTATTTCTTAATCATGTCAGGGGACATCTCTCGTTGGAACTAACTAGTTTGGAGGTTTGAAGTGAAACGTGTGCTAGCACAGGGCCTTGTGGGCTGGGTTAGTGGACGTTGGCTGTTGGCGCTGTCCCTCTGACGTTGCCGTTCCATTCACGGGTTCGGTAATGGGCTTCCAGGTTTTCTGCCGCTTGTAGTTGTCTTCCTGAAAATAACGCTCGGGTGCTCAGTGTTCATGTAATGGAAGGTATGGAAGGTGTAAAAGCTTCCTCCGAGGCAGCTTGCGTGCTTACTTGCTGAATGTGGCTATAACTTGAGTCCTAAGGCATCTACTTCCTGGAGTCAGGAGCTGTGCCATCTTGCATTTAGCCTCAGAGTTTTCTTGGTCAGAGAGGTCACCAGAAGAACTAAATGCACGAAGGCAGAAGGAAAGACCTGCCAACCCCAAGAAACCAGAGTTGCAAGCTTCTGCCACTGGTAGTTTATGGAAGGGCTTGATGAAGCGGGGAGGGAGTGGCTTGTGAAGGCGGTGAGAGAGCCTCATTAGACTCAGACTGAAGTGTGTTGGCATGACCTGCAGAATAGCAGAAAACATAAGTGAGCACTCAGGTGATTGATAAAGGCCGCCTGGTTGCAGGAATTGGAAGCTCGGAAATGCCTCTGACTGGATGCCTCTATCCACACACACTTCTTACTGTTTCAGTTAATGTCCTGCAACCCTGCCAGTAGGATGTTACCATTTTTACAAATGAGGAAACAGTCTCAAAGGGAATAAGTAAGTTAGTTGCCAAGGACTCTACTTGTAAGTGGCTCAAGTGAATATGACTTCTTACATCCGTGCCACTTTTCTGAAAGACAGGAAACACAGATACCAACAGTATTTGTCTTACGCTTGGTAAGTAAAATACTGGGTGGTCCAAGTGTTGAAAAGGCTGGAATAGCTTTTTTGTCACTATACTTCAGTATAAGGCTCTTTTTAAAATTGTAGATGGGCCAAATCCAGTTCAGTGTCTGGCCTGCTATGTGCCAGGTGCAGTAGGATCCTAGGGCTGCCAGGAGGAGAAGACCATAGTCCCAGATCTTAGTTGTGAACTGAAAATGGGGTGGAGGAAAAGACATTGACCTGTAAGTGAACTCTGTACCGTATGAATAAGATATATTTAAAGAAAGGAGGAAAGAGCCTGACCAGGCGGTGGCGCAGTGGATAGAGCATCGGACTGGGATGCAGAGGACCCAGGTTCGAAACTCTGAGGTTGCCAGCTTGAGTGCGGGCTCATCCGGTTTGAGCAATGCTCACCAGCTTGAGCCCAAGGTTGCTGGCTTGAGCAAGGGGTCAGTCTGCTGTAGCCCCCCCCCCCCCCCCCCCCGTCAAGGCACATGAGAAAGCAATCCATGAACAACTAAGGTGTCGCAACAAAGAATTGACACTTCTCATCCCTCTCCCTTCCTGACTATCTGTCCCTTTCTGTCTTTCACAAAACACACACACACACACACACACACACACGAACAGAAATGAGGAAAGAGGAACACCACTTGGGTGTTAGAGAATGATGTGAACCCTGGCCAGAAAGCTTGGTTGGTTAGAATGTCGTCTTGGTATGCAAAGGTTGCCTGTTTGATCCCTGGTCAGGGAATATACAGAAATAGAGTGCTGTTTTTCTCTCTCTCTCTCTCCCCCCCCTCTCTTCCACTCCCCCCTTCCTCTTTATCTAAAATCATTAAAAAGAATGATGTCAACGTTCAAAGAATGATTCTTACTATTGATTCCATTGACTCTGGTCATGCCAGTATTTGCCAGGAGAGATATGGGAAGCTGTTTTTTGCAGGGATGAAGTCCAAGAGGAGCCATATGATATTGTAACAACCTTGGGATCTTTTCTTTTCTAGCTAGAGTTTTAAATTCATGAGGATAACAAAGTTTTTTATTTATAGTGAATGAAGAATCTTCTATTTCTACAGCCATTAAACTCTTCCTTTTCTTAACTTGACTGTCTCTTCAGCTGCACCTCTCCTCACCCCCTTGTCAGACTGAGGAGTGCAGAGGGTTTTCTAATTCCAGCTCAGCACATAATCGGCACTCAGTGTTTTGTCATGGAGCAGCAGAACTTGAAATCTTCCTGGGATTATTTCATAGTGATCTTTTGGGAAGGAATTAGAAGGGGATTAGTTTTTGTTGGGTAAAAAGCTGCCTTTTCACACTCAACAGTAATTAACAAAAATTATGGATAAATTTAAGTGTAAATCAAAGCCCAAGGTAAGAGAAAAAAGGATTAAAAACTTAAGCATTCTTTTATAAATTCCCTATCCCAGCCAGTTGCATTACGTCTCAGCTTAGAATGCTGAAGGTACTTAGGATTACTAGCAGTGGGCCTTACCCGTGATAGACGCCTGGTGAAGAATAAGTAATGTGGTGAGGAACTTGCTCTTGGTCACCTCTAAAGAATCCTGGATCATAGTTGCTCTGGAGTCTGCCATACTTTTAGAGCACCTCCCCTTCCTGGAACAGATTGATCTTCAGGTCTTTGTGATCACAATTAGATGGGATTGTAGGAAGATGGTGCGAGTCAAAGATAAGTCAGAGCGCTTTGCACACTCCCAGTGCTCTAGTAAACACAGTATAAGGCAGGGGTCCCCAAACTACGGCCCGCGGGCCGCTTGCGGCCCCCTGAAGCCATTTATCTGGCCCCCTCCACACTTCCGGAAGCAGTCACTCTTTCATTGGTGGTCAGTGAGAGGACCGCAAAGCGCGGCGTCGCTCACATACAGTACTACCAGTACTACTTCTGGTGACACGGGACGCACTCGTCACGGCTCCGGAAGTGCGTCATATCACTTGTTACGGCTAGCAGTGACAAATATGGAACTGGACATTGACCATCTCATTAGCCAAAAGCAGGCCCATAGTTCCCATTGAAATACTGGTCAGTTTATTGATTTAAATGTACTTGTTCTTTATTTTAAATATTGTATTTGTTCCCGTTTTATTTTTTTACTTTAAAATAAGATATGTGCAGTGTGCATAGGGATTTGTTCATAGTTTTTTTTTATAGTCCGGCCCTCCAACGGTCTGAGGGACAGTGAACTGGCCCCCTGTGTAAAAAGTTTAGGGACCCCTGGTATAAGGTGTCCTTGGACCTTGCCCGTGGCCTGATGGTAGGATTCTTTAGCACCTTGTACAATGAAAGGGGACAAATCTTTTAGTGCTTTTTTTTCAGGGCAGAAATAGCAGGGTCATCCAGTCATAACTTTTGTTTGTTGAGATGCAAATTACATATAACCATGTCAGGATTTTCTTGAGGGTTTCAGTCTAGAAGATTGAAAACAATAGCAAATAGCATGTGTTGATTTTGTTTTTTGTTTGTTTTTAGAGAGAGACAGACAGACACAGACAAGAAGGGAGAGAGATGAGAAGCATCAATTCTTCATTACGGCTCCTTAGTTGTTCATGATTGCTTTCTCATATGTGCCTTGATGGGGGTTGGGGGGGGCTCTAGCCAAGCCAGCGACCTTGGGCTCAAGTCAGCAACCTTGGGCTTCAAGACAGTGACCTTTGGGCTCAAGCTGGTGAGCCCGTGCTCAAGCCAGTGACCTTGAGTTTCAAACCCGGGTCCTCTGTGTCCTGGGCCGATGCTGTATCCACTGTGCCACTGCCTGGTCAGGCTGATTTTGTTTTCTAAAAGGTGAACTCTAGAAAATTATAAACTAGTGAGCTATATAATACAATTCTAGAAAAAATTGCTAGGCTGTCTTCTTTTTTTTAAAGCATTTTATGGCACTCATCAGGGATCAGTATTGGTTCACCAAGAACAGGCAATGTTGTTAATTTTGTTTTTCTTTTTAGGCTTAATATCAGTTTGAACCACATGAACGTGCTAGTTTTGCAAGTCAGAGCAGTTGAATATCAATTTCATATGCTTCATTCTAATAGTCTTTATTGTGTTTTTTGATAATAAAATTAATGCATGTTTATTGTAGCATACTTAGAAAATATGGGAAAATGGAAGAAAAAATTTACTCATAATCTGACAACCCATTTTTATGCATTTCTTTCCATCTTTATATGATGATCACAAGAATACTTTTTTAAAAAACATTTTAGATTATAGTTTATTTTATTTATGATTTTAATTTGTGTTTACATAGATTCAAGTGTTCCACCGAATATATCTCCCCCCACCCCCTTACTCCCCTCAGCCCCCCCATAGATTATATTTTATTTTTATAGAATATCTAGCTATTTATATTGAATGTATTTAAAGCATTTCCCTGTAATCTGATATTTATAGAAACTGAATTTTTACTATTAGGATTGCAGCAGGTAGATGTTGCATAATTTATTTATCCATCCCACTATTTCAGCACATTCATGTTGTGTCTGGTGTTTTATAATGATGAATGGTACTATAATACACATGAATCTGCATCCACAGCTCTGTTTATTTTCTTAGGATAAATGACTAAAAGTGGGATTTGGATTCTAGGTTAAAAGATATGAAATCTTAAAACATATGTCCAAATTGCTTATCATAGATGTGCTATTATGCTCCTGCCAACAGTGTACAGAAAGTATTTACTACAACATTGCCACAGTTGGCTATTCTAGGCAGCAGAAGAAACACGATAGGCCTATTTTTGTTTTTCCCTCTTTAATAGTTTCATTTTTTTTAACTAAACAAGATCATATCTGATTTTATCAGAGGACCTCACAGAGTTCCTGTAGTGTCGTTATGGTCCAGTCAAACCAATGTGAACTGAATGCAAATACAACTAGGGGATATCTAGTTTGCCAAACAACTGTATCCTAGAAATGTCTTATTAGTGTGTTATTGTCAACTGCTAGGGATGCCTCTGTTATTATGTAGTGAGGCTCAGTGACCCCGTGCTGGCCGGGCATTCTTTATAGAGGTTTTGATGAAAATGGAGCATGCGCTCAGCAGATTTGTGGCTTTGTCCCAAAGCTGAGAGGGGTGGCTCTTAGTTCTCTCCTACCAGACAATGGCTCTTTAAGCAAAGGAGCCATAGTCCTGGGACTATTCCTTCTGGAATCAGCAGTGTGGCCCTAGGCAATGTGACCTAACCTCTCTATGCTTTAGTTTCCCCATCTGTAAAATAAATCAAAAGAATGCTTACTTCATTTGTTTGTTTGAAAGATTAAATGAGTTGTTAAATGTAAAACACTGAGAATGGTTCCTGGCCCTTTAGTAAATCATCAGTAAAGGCTAGCTGTTGTTATTGTTGCTTATGTTTCTCTCAAGTTGTAGATAACATATACTTAAATGAATGAATGACTGAATCAGCATCGTAAAGACCTTGTGAGGAGGTAGAATGGCCCATATCACAAACGAAATATAATGGGTAAGTCTTGCATTCATGTTTTATGGTATTAGACTGCCATGTAGAAAAAGGTTGAGGTTTATACTGACTGTGTCGCTCCAGAAAAGATAGATATGCTTAATTGATGGAAATTAGCAATAAGGGACTTCCTGCCAATTAGCTCGACTAAGCAGCTGAGTTGCTCTTGTAGGTAGTGAAAGAACTCAAACAAGCTCCCAGATCATTATAGAATAGAAAAGAGAAGCCTTCTTTGGATCAGAGGTTAGACTAGATGACCTCTAAAGTCCCTTCCAGCTCTAGGCTGGTTCTGTGATTCTGAGTGGAATATGCAGGATTATCACAAAACGTAGTAAGGCCCCATGAGTGCATCTTTGGAAGGGCTAAGGCTGCTAATCCGTGCCCACCCCGCCCTCCCGCTTCGGTTTCTTTCACCTGTTGCCTGGCAGCCTGGCAGCGGCCCATTCCTCAGCTTGAGGTCTCCCAGCCTGGTCTGGCGTCCCCAGCTGCCCCTCCTCAGCGGCAGTGCCTAGGGGGCGAGCGAAGATTTGAAATAAGGGCACATTTTTCTAAACACAAGAAAATTGAAAGAAAATTGTTGCTTGCAAAGGATCTTTCATAGCTGTTTAAAGAAATAAGCAGAAGTTTTTGTCTCTCCTGGTTGCTTTACAAGGGAGGTAGGGTGGGCGCACTCTGTCTTTTGTTCAGGAGCTCTGGGCTTCGGGCTTCTGCACTTGTGTGGTGTCTCCCTGAAGTGGAGCGGCAACATTCTGGTCCCCGGGAGGGTCACTGAGCCCACACTGTTGTATGTGTACTATTGGGCTCACTTACCTTGGACTGAGATGATTTTTCTCTCATATGCACTCTGGTTCCTTGCCCTTAAGATGTTTAAAGGTAGCTTCAAAATCAAGTTAGGAAGCTGACTTGAGAGCCCAAGCAGTTGCTTGCTGTTTTAAGGTGCTTTGCTGAATGATATTTCTGACACATCTTGTCATTGTTGTGTGCTGCTCTCCCCATTTATAATATTTAGAGCATTGGCTTTTTGCCACACTTGTCAAGGATTTATAGGCGTTAAAGACATGTAGTGTATAAAGTGCTTTGAGATTCGTTCATACAACTTGGTATTATCTTGAAAGCAAGAGGTTTAACTGTTCATTTGTTAGATAACTAGTGAGATTTTAAACAGATATAACCACACCATGTCTTTTATTTAATGTATTATGTGATAACGCGCAAACTTTTAGTGCTCAAATTTTAAACAAAGTGGTGTTTTCTTTTTTCTGTTTATGAAACCCATTTTTAGGGAATGCCTTGGGAAAAATTGGGAGTCAAGATTCTGAAAAAATATTCCAGTGCATGTTTTTTAATGTTCTGGCTTGTCCTTAGTTTTGCTGTCTGGTAATCCATAGCTGAAGCGAGCTAAAGTGAAGAACTCAGGACATCACCATCTTTTGCTGTTGATACCAGCGTATGTTTGTGGCTTGTGTTACAGAGACGCTGAGGCCCTCGCCGTGCAGTGCGTGGCCCATAGGGTTGTTGCTCTGTGCGCCAGGTGGGTTAATACGTTTTCGTGAAAGCGTCTATGAAATTTGACAGTGGATACTCTTTTGTAGCTATGGCCGTTTTCCCGCTTTTTCACAGTATTGGCTGAGCAGAACCCAGCACACGCAAATGCATTATCGGAGTGATGAGAAAGAATGGTGTACAGGGACTGAACTTTGTGGGGATGGCGCTGACGCTTTCAAGGCCTGGGTTCTTGTGGCGTGTATTTTGAGCTAGAGTGTTAAGCCTGGTACCTTAAAAAGGCTTTGCTTCTCCTTTTAAGCTTTAGAATTTATAAAACCAACAGCTTTGTAGCCTTCAGTAAGAGGATTGTATGTAGAGCCTTGAAATATAGAAGCTGTAGAGAGAATAGATCTGTTTACTCTTGTCCTTGTTGTTATGTGCACCGTGTAGAGCTCTGCAAAACAGTGACGAGAGAACAATAGACACTGAATAGCTGGATGATGTTTTAAAAGATTACTAATCATTAGATTTTTAGACTCATCTCATGTAGACCCAAAGGGACCTTGCTCTAATCCCCTCATTTTACGAATGAAAAAAGTGGAAGTCCGTAGGGTCCTGCCGAACCAGCCAGGACTGAAAAAGAACCCAGTGTCTTCCTTTCCAAGCCGGAGCTGGAATGGACCTCACCATTGAGCAATCTGCCATAGAAAACTGCTGTAGCATTTCGAAGATACCGAATCGTAAGAAAGTGACTGTCACTAAAACGATGCAGTTTCTGAGTTCATTGTCCAGGCAGGTTTTATTATTTGTATTAAGTAACTCTCAGCTGTTCCATGGTCTTCGGAAAGTATGAGCTCACTATATTTATTTTGTCCACCTTTTACCCAGTTAACGGAACCCTTACTCTCTTATTGCCACTTAAAAGTCATCTGAAAGACTCATGCTGACAATGTAATGCACAGTGAAGGAAGGGGGTAAAGTAGGAAAACATAATTATTGCAGGCAAAGTCTTTTAAAGGCTCTTTTCTCTTCCCTCCTCTATCTTTCCCCCAGCCTAGTTGGGTGGATCTGATTTGTGTCGTCGTATTTTCTTTTCTTTTTCCTAAATCGGGTAAGAACTACAAAACTATTCAGGAGAAACTGTAAACTATAGCAAAGCATATGAAAAGACAGTACTTTGTGCCTTTCTGAACCTTGTTATAGATCTGTGGATAGGATAGTCTGGAGCTTACAAAACTATACTTAAATATTTTCTATAATATAGGTTGAGGACAGATTTCTACTTGCTGTTGATGACTGTCAAAACAACTTCCCGAGAGAGCGATTGTCAGAGTGTCAGGCCTCATTTTCTGATGGAGAAACTGCTTTGGTTTATCCTCACTATGTCTTTACAGGATTATTTCTTCTTTTCTCAAGTACTATGACATTTAATAAATTTGCAGTTGAGAATTGTGGCAGCCAGTAATGTGAGAAAGGGAAATTGGGTACCTGGAAACTATTTGAATATAAGTAAATGCCACCAGAATTTAACCAGGAATAATGTGATTTTGAAATTGTGAATGAAAGTGATCCAGGCCTAAGACAAGCTGAACCTGTATTTCCTCATTCATTCCTTTTTTAACCAAAGTTACTTTTCCTTCAAGCACAAGCACATCTTTTGTTTAATCCTTTGGAACAGATCATTCACAGTTCTTTGTTATTGATGGACAGTATTCTTAGGAGTTGGTGCTCAAGACCTGTCTTTTTTCAGTTATGTTCTACTGAATCCCAAGCTTTTTCAAAGCATATTTTAAAGCCTGAACTAGTACAGTGATAAGTAGACTTATGTACAGTATAGTTTATGTTTGCTATTTTTTTGTTGTTGTTTTTGCTTTTGGCTTCAGATAAGTTGGGTATCTACTCTGAAGCATGAAAGACAAAACAGGTTTGGTGAAAATAACTCTCTAAGTCTCCTTGCTGTATGTATATTTAGGAAATATTTTTCTCATAGGGAAAATGTCCTAGTAAGTTTTGGTTACACCAACAGCATTTTGAGCAACTCACTTTGATATATGGGGCTAAAATTACTTGAATGCTGGGATTGTATTGTTTTGGAAAGAACTTTAATAATCAGCATTCTGTTTGTGTCATATGTTCTTATTAAGGTGATGGAAAAAAAGAAATTAGGTAACTATATTTTTTTAAAGAATCAACTTTTAAAACCTTTGTTTTTTATTATTTATTTATTTATTTATTTTTACTTTTTTTAAATTTTTTCTTTTGTATTTTTCTGAAGCTGGAAACGGGGAGGCAGTCAGACAGACTCCCGCATGCGCCCAACCGGGGATCCACCCGGCACGTCCACCACAGGCGATGCTCTGCCCACCAGGGGGCGATGCTCTGCCCCTCCAGGGCGTCGCTCTGTCGCGACTAGAGCCACTCTAGCGCCTGGGGCAGAGGCCAAGGAGCCATCCCCAGTGCCCGGGCCATCTTTGTTCCAATGGAGCCTTGGCTGTGGGAGGGGAAGAGAGAGACAGAGAGGAAGGAGAGGGGGAGGGGTGGAGAAGCAGATGGGCGCTTCTCCTGTGTGCCCTGGCCCGGAATCGAACCCCGGACCTCCGCTCGCCAGGCTGACGCTCTACCACCAAGCCAACCGGCCAGGGCCTGTTTTTTATTTTTAAAAGCTTATTTGTGTGATCTTTTTTATTATGGTAAGAAAAACAACAACATTTGCTATCCACCCTAATCATTTTTAAATCTGCAGTTCAGTAGTGTTAAGTATATTTACATTGCTGTGAGACAGATCTCCCGAAGTTTTTCTTCTTGCATATCTGAAACTGTGCTCAGTAAACAACAACGCCCCCACCCAACCACCACTCTACTTTCTGTTTCTATGACTTTGGCTACTTAATATACCCCATATAAGTGGAATCATTGTCTTTTTGTGACTTGTGTATTTCACATGGCACAATAGCATGTGACAAGATTTCCTGCCTTTTAAAGGATGAGTAATATTTCATTATGTGTGTATATAACTTTGTTTTTATCCATTCATTCATCAGTGGACACTGGGTTTTTTCACCTCTTGACTTTTGTGTTCTTTCATTTTATTTGTGTCTTGAATAATACACTTTTGCTAGGTTAAAATCACACAATTTCTTATGGATATGCATGTGTTACTGAGTATAACAATAAACGGAAGTATGTAAAATACCTATGGATTTGAAGACTAAATGTATATATCTCTTAAAATTCTGTAGTATTAACAGTGATTAAATATACCTAAGCATTTTATGAGTATTCTATTTTGGTTTTTGGTATATGCATAAAATATTTTCAAAATTATCAACCAGTTGACCCTAGAAACTACAGGTAGAGTCACCTGTGGTGGCGCAGTGAATAAAGTGTCAGCCTGGAACGCTGAGGTTGCCGGTTCAAGTCCCTGGGCTTGCCTGGTCAAGGCATGTATGGGAGTTGATGCTTCCTGCTCCTCCCTCCTTTCCTCTCTCTCTAAAAATGAATAAAATTAAAAGAGTAGTTGAAAATATAGTCTTTGAGGTTATGCAATATTAATAAAAGAAGAGTTTATCTCAGGCACGTCCAGCCTTGCATTTTCTTGAAGGTGAAGTAGCCTCTGTGGTCTTCCAGATGCTCATGAGATTTACTGTCAGCTATAAAAACACATACTTGCAGTTTTGTGGGGCGTTGTGTAAGCAGCCTGCCCGTAGAGGCACAGTATGCCGTTCACCGCCAGCTGCAGCGGAGTAAGAAGTGGATCTTTGCCTTTGGAATCATGGGAAGAGGACCATGTCCTTTGACTGACCCACATGGAATCATTAAATGTGAAGAGAATGTTGAGCCTGCTTCTCTGTAAGACATTTCCTTAAGTTTCTTGTTACCTTACTATTAATTGCTTCTGTGGGCCAAAGGAAATGAAAGTGTGGGCAGGCAGTCAATTGGCTACTGATGTAAAGAGGAAGTAAAACGTGGGACTGGCTTAATAGTCCAAGGTTGAAAGTACAGACAATTAACAGTAATTTTATATGGTTTTGGAAATAGTGTCCACATACCTGATGTGAATAAAAGTAGTAATGCCAGGTGATAAGGAAAGCATTATGCTGATTTAAAGAACAAAAAGCTAAAGATGTTCCAGGGCTGGTAGGGAAAGTTATTCGATGTGATTTGTTACTAGATTTTTCCCTTAGAGTGGTCAGATATTCTTAATAGTTTCTTTTTATTATACAAGGTAAGAGCAACTAGGCCTCTAAGTTTTAAAGAATATGTTACTACTTGATTTTGAGTCTTAAACATGTTGGATGGTCTGTGCTTATTTTCTGAATTGAAATACACTAAAATTAATTTAGTTTCAAGAGCTCTTGAGATGAGCTGATACTGTCCATTTCCTTAATCTGGTTGTATCCTTAGCTCCTGACACACAGTACTTTATTTATTAGTCCTCGTGACCATCATGAGATTATTATTCCTGTTTTACACAAAAGGAAAGCTACAGAGAGGCTAAATAACTTGCTTAAAGTCATACATCCAGAGCTGGAGCTGAGATTTGACCCCAGCAGGTGACTCTAGGCCTACATTTATCATTTTAATGACTGTGCTCTGTGGAAGTTCTTGACACTCGGCATACTCTAGGGCAGGGGTCCCCAAACTTTTTACACAGGGGGCCAGTTCACTGTCCCTCAGACCATTGGAGGGCCAGACTATAAAAAAAACTATGAACAAATCCCTATGCACACTGCACATATCTTTAAAGTAAAAAAACAAAACAGGAGAAAATACAATATTTAAAGTATAAAGAACAAGTAAATTTAAATCAATAAACTGACCAGTATTTCAATGGGAACTACGGGCCTGCTTTTGGCTAATGAGATGGTCAATGTCCGGTTCCATATTTGTCACTGCTAGATGTAACAAGTGATGTGACGTGCTTCCGGAGCCGTGAGGCGTGCATCCCACGTCACTGGAAGTAGTACTGTATGTGAGCGATGCCATGCTTTGCGTCTCTCACTGACCACCAATGAAAGTGGTACCCCTTCCGGAAGTGCGGCGGGGGCCGGATAAATGGCCTCAGGGGGCTGCATGTGGCCCGCGGGCCGTAGTTTGGGGACCCCTGCTCTAGGGTGTGAGCAAATATTGATTATACCTGTTGAACTTCTTTGGGTGACAGGAGATGTTATAAAAGTTTGCTATGAAAGTCTGATGGGAAGCCATTGGTCTGAAGATTACTGATTTACCTAAATGATTTCAGTCCAGGATTCTGATTTCTAACATTGGGGCTGTCAGTTCTAAAAGAAACTGAAGAATTACTTCAAGTAGTCCTTAGGCAGATGGTATTGTTTTGTTTGTTGTGGTGATAGAAAGCTTTTTTCCTTTGCTTTCATAATTGTAGAAAAATAGAATTTAACAGCTGGTCTTGATTCAACCTCCCCATTTTACCAGTTGAGGAAGCGGGTGAGAGAACCTTCTCATAGAGAGAGTGCCAGAGCCGAGATTGCTGGTATAATTGCTTACACTGGTTTTACCATGTGCCAGGCACTGTTCTAGGTGCTTTGTGTATGTAAACCCATTATCTCTTCAGAGCAAACCTATGAAGATTACATACCCATTTTAAAGGTGAGGAAACCAAGGTTATGTAACCTATCCAAAGTCATGCAGCCAGTAAGTAGTTGAGCTAGGATTGGAAGCTAGGCAGTTTGGCTCCAGAGTTGCAGCTCCTAACCACCCTCCTCATGGTTGTTAACATAATGCAATTGCCATCTTTTTTTAAAGGAAGGGCAAAATCGTTGACTGTTGGCCATTTCATATGGTTTATTCTGATATAAGTTGAGATCCTTCCACAGCATGTTACCACCTCACCACACAAGGGTATTTGTGTTTTTTTGCAACATTTGCTCATCCAGAGATGGTTTCACTGGCCCCAGCAAGCTGGAAAGAGATACTGTTGTTCTTTTGTCCCTGTTCGCAGCTATCGGCATCGTGCTTTTTTCTTTTTTTTTTTTTTTTTTTTTTTTTTTTTCTGAAGCTGGAAACAGGGAGAGACAGCCAGCCAGACTCCCGCATGCGCCCGACCAGGATCCACCCGGCACGCCCACCATGGGGCGACGCTCTGCCCACCAGGGGGCGATGCTCTGCCCATCCTGGGCGTCGCCATGTTGCGACGAGAGCCACTCTAGCGCCTGGGGCAGAGGCCACAGAGCCATCCCCAGCGCCCGGGCCATCTTTGCTCCAATGGAGCCTTGGCTGCGGGAGGGGAAGAGAGAGACAGAGAGGAAAGCGCGGCGGAGGGGTGGAGAAGCAAATGGGCGCTTCTCCTGTGTGCCCTGGCCGGGAATCGAACCCGGGTCCTCCGCACGCTAGGCCGACGCTCTACCGCTGAGCCAACCGGCCAGGGCTGCTTTTTTCTAACACTCGTATTCACTTTTCCTAATTGGCGTTGTGAAACTTATATTTGAAAACCAGGCAGGATGAGGTGGACAGTGCCTGTTCCAGTACCATGCTGAATAGAAGTACTGAGAGTGGGAATTCCTGTTCCTGACATTAGGGGAAAGCGTTCAGTCTGGTGGCATTAAATATGTTGTCAGCTATATAGGCTTTTCTTAGGTACTTTGTTTTCAAGTTGAAATTTCTTTCTTGAGAGTTTTTTGAATCAGGAATGGATATTGGATTTTTTCAAATGCCTTTTCTTTGTTTATTGAGATCATCATAGGATTTTTTTGTTGTTTTGTTCTATCTTTTAGTTTGTTACTATGGTAACATAACGGTGATTGATTTTCAAATGTTAAACATTGTTTTTCGAGGGAAAACCCCACTTGGTCGTGATATACTGTCTTTTTATGTATTTTGAAAAGAATTTGATTTGCTTAAACATTTAGAATTTTTACTTTTATGTTCACAAGGGATATTTGTCTTGTCTTTTTCTGTGAAAACTTTGTCAGTCTAGTCCAGGGGTCGGGAACCTATGGCTCGCGAGCCAGATGTGGCTCTTTTGATGGCTGCATCTGGCTTGCAGACAAATCTTTAATAAAAAAATAATATTAAAAATATATAAAATTCTCATGTATTACAATCCATTCATTTCCTACTGCTCATGTTCATGGTTGCGGGTGGCTGGAGCCAATTACAGCTGTCCTCCGGGACAACACCAAATTTTTATTGGATAATTGGTAATGTACACGTGTCATTGTATGGCTCTCACGGAATTACATTTTAGAATATGTGGCGTTCATGGCTCTCTCAGCCAAAAAGGTTCCCGACACCTGGTCTAGTCAAACCAGAGTAATATTAGCATAGAATGCCTTTGAAAGCCTTCCCTCTTCTTTAGGTTTTGGGGAAAGTTTGTGTAGGATTAGTATTTTTATTTATTTATTTATATTTTTTAGTGAGAGGAGGAGAAGCAGAGACAGACTCCCACATGTGCCCTGACTGGGATCCACCGGGCATGCCCATCAGGGGGTGATGCTCTGCCCGTCTGGTGCCCTTACTCTGTTGCAACCAGAGCCATTTCTTAGCTAGCACTTGAGGCCTAGGCCATGGAGCCATCCTCAGCGACCCAACCAACTGTCTAATCGAGCCAGGGCTGCAGGAGGGGAGTAGGTGGGGGAGGGGGAAAGAGAGAGAAATGTGAGAGGGGGAGTGGGAGGGGCGGAGAAGCAGATGGGCACTTCTCCTGTGTGCTCTGACCAGGAATCGAACCCGGGACATCCACACGCCAGGATAATGCTCTACCACTGAGCCAACCAGCCAGGACCTAGGACTGGTATTATTTCTTCCTTAAATGTTCAAAGTAATTCACCACTGAAGTCATTTGGGTCTGGACTTTATTTGTGTAAAAGTTGTAAACTACAAATTCAGTTTCTTCAACAGGTATAATGTTGTTCAGGTTATCTGTTTCTTTTTGAGTAAGCTTTGGTAGTGTGTGTCTTTTAAGGAATTTGTCCAGTGTATTGGTATGAAGTTGTCCCTTTTTGTCTTGTTACTAGCTGTAAAATGGGTAGTGGTGCCATCTCTCATTCTTGATATCGGTCGTTTGTGCAGCCACTGTGTCTGTCTTCTGGCTCTTCAGTCCAGTTAAGCTGCTGGTCCCCACAGTGTCTACGGTGACTGCCCTCAGGCAAAAAGTTAGAGCAATGGGCCACTGGGCCCAGAGTTTCCCTGTCTCCAGTTACAATTGGCTTCCCTCCAGTTTGAGGCTGCTTTGGTTACTCTCTAGTACTTTCAAGTAGTTTTTTGTTTTGTTTTGTCATCCAGAGACTGTAGTTGATTTCTGTGGGAGGGTTTGTCAAGTGGTCTGGGGTTTTGGCTTTGTGACATTCTTGCGAAGAGAGCCATGCTTTCCTAGCTGTGATCACAGTGCGGACTGGGTAACTTAGCAGCGCTTTCTAGTCATTGTTGCCTTTATTGGATTTGACATGGAACAGCTCAGCTGGATATTTAGACTAAATTATGGAGTTCGAGAAAGGAGAAAGGAGACATATTGGCTTGACTCTTCCAAATACTAGTTTCAGTGGGAAAAACCATTATCACTTTAAAAAGTGAGCATTCCTGAGTGTTGGGTATGTCAAGCTTTTGAGTGATTTCAAGGGCTTTTGCTTGTCATGGGGAAGTTTTTCAAAAGTAAAAGGTTAGAGGAAAACATATCTTAGGCCTGAAACAAAGCATTTCTGATTTTTTTAATGTTTATTATAGCAAATAAATTTGTTTTAGTTATATTAATGCTGTGATATTTCAATATTTTATTTGCATTGGACTTTATTTTCTAGTCATTTCACATTGAACATTTATGCCCTTTTAGTATATATTGCAATTTGAATTGAAAGGCACTAGAAGTCATCTTAGGTCTCTGGGCCTCAGCCGGGTATTTTACCGAGCAGTGTCATGAGCTGTGCACTGTTCTAGGCACAGAGGGTTCAGCGATGAACAAGGAGCTTATATTCTTAGAGGCTCAGAAACCTGACTCTTGGCCCACAGCGGCTGCTCAGCTCACATGTACACGCCCTAGTGCCAATTTGTTCATTTGACGTGAGAACTACAGCTGTTAATTAGACTGGTGAGGTTGAACTAAGAGATTAGTGCATTTTCTCTTTATAGACAAGCCACATGGGAAGCCAAATTACAATCACAAGGTTGCTTGGTGAGAATGGAATCAAAACAAAGGGACTTGGTTAGATAATCTGTGATTAGGATACACCTGCCACACGGACTATTTGGGTTTCCCCTGAATAACGCTGAGCAGTAAAGCTTGACAGTGTCTGATTCTTTGGGCTTATTTCTATGGTGACCATTTTCCTTTGTTCACACAATTTTTTTTTTTTTGAACCAAACTATAATCCAATTTACTAAATGACAGGCCACATTCTAGGCCCACTTCCTAAGATTATACACTGAGATTACCTTTAGAAACATTTACGTATTTTCAAATTCTCAGGCCAGGCATACACATAGACACTCTCTTGATTAATTTCAACAGAGTGCTGCCATAACCATTGGGCAGGTGGGTTCTACCCTTGGAGGGTGGCTCCCCCCTGCCTTAAATTCATGTTCTGGAAGGGATGTGTGAATTTCTTCTGATTGTCCTCATGTATTGCCAGTAATTGAGTTTTACTCTTTTTAAATTTATAGGCAGTTACACTTTCATGTGACACATGGATGCCAAACCCTTGCTCTTAAAATCAATTGCCGCTTATAACATTGCTTTCATAGGAAAGGCTAATCTGTCCTAATGGAGGTAAAATAAATTTATTTGAAAATGTAGGAAAGGCTCTGGGCAGTTGGCTCTGTGGTAGAGCGTTGGCACGGTGTGTGCAAGTCCCAGATTCGATTCTGGCCAGGGCACACAGGAGAAGTGCCCATCAGCCTCTCCACCCCCCCCCTTGCTTCTCTCTTTCTCTCTCTGTCTCTCTCTCTCTCTCTCTTTCTCTCTCTCTCTCCCTCCTGCAGCCAGGGCTCCATTGGAGCAAATTGGCCCTGGGCACTGAGGATGGCTCCATGGCCTCTGTCTCAGGTGCTAAAAAAATGGCTCTGGTTGCAGTGGAGCAAGGGCCCGGTCAGGGCGCATACGGGAGTCTGTCTCTACTTTTCTCACTTAAAAAAATAAATGTAGGAAATATTGAAATTTAACCCTAGAATGTCCTGGGACCCAAACATACATGTTTGAGTTCTTAAAAATATTTAAAAAATTTTTATTTTGAAATTAAATTTAACAGGGTGACGTTGATCAGTAAGAGTACATAGGTTTCCAGTTATAGAGCATTTGAACTATTGTGTTATGTGCCCATTTCCCAAAGGCAAATCATTTTCCATCCTCATATATTTGTCTCTCCTTTTCCCCTTTCCCTCCCCACCCTCTCCCCCGGGTAACCATTAAAATTACGGAATATACTAGAATTCCCTGTAAAAGATCCAGGGAACATGAAAAGTAGTTGTCTTCAAGGAGGAATGGCATGACTTGAGGTATAACGGAGACTCAGACTTTGGAATTGTGAGCTGGTTTCACTTACTAGATTCTTATATTGTTCCCTCAAGTATTGTCTGTGTATCAACTAGCCACCGTCAGGGTTAAAGGACTACCCAGTTTACTAGTAAAAACAAATAAACTATAGTAAGATCTAGTGACCACCACATTTGTCCACATCAGTTTCATGTTTTCACTAATCCAGATGAAGTTTTTCCACTGTCTACGTCCACCAAAACCTGTGAGCAACAAGCGGAGCCTTGGTGGGCACCAGTTTGCAAGTTCCTTGAATACAAGAACTGTAACAAGAACAGTAGTGGTAGCAGCAGTCATGATGTATGTGTGTAGGGCTTGGTAGTTTTCAGAGAGCCTATTCGCCTAAATTCTCTCATTTGAATTTCACAGGTAGAATATATAATGTTTATGTATGTTGGTAACTTTCTGCTTTCTGGCCAACCACTCTTTTTTTTAAACTTTTATTTTTTTAGATTTATTCATTTTTAGAGAGAGAGAAAGAGAGAAAGGGGGAGGAGCAGGAAGTATCAACTCCCATATGTGCCTTGACCAGGCAAGCCTGGGGTTTTGACCTGGCGACCTCAGTGTTCCAGGTTGACACTTTATCCACTGTGCCACCACAGGTCAGGCCAAACCACTCTTTACTATTGTAATTTTATGGCCTGAAAAATGGGAAAATGTGTTTGTTGCCTTTAAACTGTCACAGTGCCGCCTTTTATAGACGAATTTAGTTGTTTTTTGAAATTTTAGATTATGCCTAAAAGGATTCTTTAACACCAAGTTGATCTTTTCAGATGAAAAGCAAAACCAAGATTTAGCAGCGGTTCTCAATCTGTGGGTCGCGACCCCGGCGGGGGTCGAGTGACCAAAACACAGGGGTCGCCTAAAGCCATCGGAAAATACATATTTATTATACAATACATTTTTAAATAAAATATTTATTTCCGATGGCTTTAGGCGACCCCTGTGTTTTGGTCATTCGACCCCCGCCAGGGTCGCGACCCACAGGTTGAGAACCGCTGATTTAGAGTCTGACTCTTTCAGGTGGGATTGTCCTTTAAAAGCCTTTTAATTATTTTTTTAGTTAATAAAAATACAAGGCCACTCTATCTTTTTCAGTCTCCACACCACTTATTCTTAAAATGCATTCCAATTAATAACAGCTTCTTTTGTTACTTTTTGTGTTATGTTTTATTTCAAATTTTTAATTTTTATTTTTTTTGTATTTTTCTGAAGCTGGAAACAGGGAGGCAGTCAGACAGACTCCTGCTTGTGCCCGACTGGGATCCACCCGGCACGCCCACCAGGGGGCGATGCTCTGCCCATCCGGGGCGTTGCTCTGTCTCGACCAGAGCCACTCTAGCGCCTGGGGCAGAGGCCAAGGAGCCATCCCCAGCGCCTGGGCCATCTGTTTTGCTCCAGTCGAGCCTTGGCTGCGGGAGGGGAAGAGAGAGACAGAGAAGAAGGAGAGGGGGAGGGGTGGAGAAGCAGATGGGCGCCTCTCCTGTGTGCCCTGGCCGGGAATCGAACCCGGGACTTCCGCACGACAGGCCGACGCTCTACCACTGAGCCAACCGGCCAGGGCCCAAATTTTTTATTTTTAATTACAGTTGACGTTCAGTATTATTTTATGTCAGTTTCAGGTGTACAGCATAGTGGTTAGACAATTACACAATTTACAAAGTGATTCCCTCAGTGATTCAAGTACCCACCTGCCGCCATACATAGTCATTTCAGTGTTAACTGACTCTGTTGCCTATGCCGAACTCTACATTCCCGTGACCATTTGGTATTAACAGTATGAAATGCTTCATGAATTTGCATGGCAAGGTTGCATGTCAGCCTTGCCACAGGAGCACGCTAATCTCTGCATTGTTCCAATTGCAGTATATATGCGGCCGAAGCGAGCATGTGAGAGCTTTATGCACATTACTTCTGTAGATACCAGTGTTCTAGGTATGAACTGGACAGTATGGTAGCCATTAGCCACAGGTGGCTATTTAAATCTAAATTTTAATTAATTGAAATAAAATCAAAATTTCAGTTGGCCACAATCGCCACATTTAAAGTGCTCGGTGGCACGGTCGTCACTAGCCACATTGGTACTGGAGAACATGGTTCTAGAGCAGTTTTTTGAGGGGAAGTCTATCAAATAATTCTGCCATTGTTTATAATTGTATCAGCAACATTTATGTTTCTAAATACATTTACTGAGCCTGTCTGTATGATGTAAAATATCTATTTTAAGTATGCTTTTTAAAAATATACATGTACTTTTAATTTTCTTAGCACTTACTAAGTAAGAGATCTTAGAGGTAAGCAGTAGTGAGAATTGAAGTAGAAACTCATGTAATAATACAATTTCCAATTTCTCTTCCCTTCTCTGTACATGTGCTGCAGCTCAGCGGAAAAATTGGAATGTGATTCTGCACTACTTAGAAAATGCATAGCAATCATATAAGGAAAAGTAACTAACAATAATCTCAAGATGGTTCACATAGTTGAGATTCCACGATGCAAAAATTAGGTCAATTGTACTCTCATCATATTAAATATTAGAGAGTTTAGCTTGAAAAGGCATTTGGCAGTTGGAGAATCTCTCAAGTGTAAAGCCGATATTAAAGCTTTGCTATCATACGTTAGGGTCTAAAGTGTTACGAGTTAATTCAGTAACGTGTCAAGCATATCCCATTTACCCTTTTTTCTTTTTTACTTACATATTGAAGTTGTGCAGAACTAAAGGAAAAATCCAGACTAACATCCCAGCACTACTTTTGCCATGGGTGATTTAGGGAACTTCAGGTTTCCAGCTGCAGTATCCTATACTGTATTCAGATTAACTGGGCAGAGCACTCTGAGAAATGTCTTTGGTCCTTGCCTGCGTAAAAACGTTCTCCTGAGTGGCTGGACGTGAAGAGGCCTGTTTGCCGAAGGTGACCAGCATTATGTCATGGTGAAGGCTGGGATTGGATAGGTCTTGTTCAGGGGCTTTACCGAACATGAGACATTGGGATACACCGAGTTCCAGATAGATGGAGAATACTGTATGAATCTGAAAAAAGTGATCACCCTTTAAACAAAAGCAAAAACCCATGGAACACTGGCAGTTTTTATGTTAGTGTGGTTCTGTATGATCACATATGTGTTTAATGCATTTTTCATTTTTAAAAGCCATCGCTTGCAAAGACAGACAGTATTCGAATCTCAAAAGACAGCTGTGTTTTTTTTTAAGTCCTTTCCATTAGTTGGGGTGATGTGTAATGTTCACATAGAAAGCAAATATTCCCCCTTCTATTTCTATATTCATTTTAGATACATATTCTGTGCCTAAGTAGCAGCTTGTTATGAGGATGAGTATAGAAAAGAGGTTTTTATTCATACATATTTAAAGAACATCAGTAATAAAAACATTTCCCTAGCTTTGACAAAGAACAGCCTTTGTTTAAGGGTTAGGTATGTCTAAGGAAGTGACTCTTGTTAAGAACTAAGGAATAAAATATAATTCATCTTATCTTGCGTAAGGAAAATTGTCCTAACTTGCATGCTGCTGAGTGCCTAATTTACATTTAAAGCTGAAGTAATGAAGCTTTTATTTTTTTGCTAGAAACTCCCATTTCTCTCTCAAATATATTCTCTATCAGACAAAAAAAAAAAAAAAAGCTCATTATTTTGCATGGTAATGTGCCTTTGCTGGTGCAGAAAAGCAACATAATTCAGATGAAGGATTAATTTAAACTTTGTTATGCGCTCTTTTGCAGATAATTAAAATTATTTCTAGCCATCAAAAGGTGCGTTTGCAGGGCACACCAAAAGGAATAGCTTTATCCTGGCGAGTTGCAGAGGAAGGGCATAGTGCTTTTCTCACCAGGAGGAAGAGGTGCCTGAAGACCGTCAGGACTGTCAGGTTGAAGTCTGAGGACTTCAGACCCCATGGAAACCAGGCACAGGGGGATCCGGAGTGAGTGTGAATGTATGGGAGCTCTTAGGGACAAAGCGTACTTATATTCAGTTAAATAAGCCTCCTGAATATAATACAAATGACCCTCTTATTTATACTGTTTTGTTTAGTAAGAAGGGATACTGCTCTTCATTTTTATTTACCATCCCTTGTTCAATAGAAATTTTGCTTCATTGCAGATAATAAGCATGCTTTGAGGCATTTGCCCGCCTCCACCGCGGCTGGTTTTCCATCTAGCTCTTACTTGCCTTTCTGATTTTCAACCTCTGAAATTGTTGGTACCCAGCTCTCTGGGGCTCCTTACTCCCGCTCACGGCTGACTCTCAGATGCTGTCAGTGTACAGCTTTGAGTCCCCAGTGTGCTTGCACTTACCTTCTTTAATTTTTCCTGTGGCTTCATTCTAAAAAATTTTATTCCTGTTCTGCCATTAGCTCTGACCTTTCTTTCCTCTTCCAAGCCTCAGCTCCATCTTTCTCTAATTATCCCCAGCAGGGTTGAATCATAGCTCTTGCAATTTGCATATACTGAAGCCGAATGAAATTTTTGAAATTGCCTCCACAATACGCAGAAGTAAATTTGGGAATACGCAAGCTCACTTTAACAAGGTTAGATATGGGGAATCAGTGTAGTATCCTGCACGTGCATTGGAATATGTGTGTTCTTACACATTCAGTGTGCCCAAACACCTGTGTAGCGTAGCATAACCTCCGAGAACTTGCAGTTGTTAAAACTACTCAACTTTCAAAGCTTCCAACACAGTTGATGTTTGAGCCAAAGCAGTCAATGTGCTTGCTGTCAGTCAATGGCTTAATCAATCACTTATTGAATATCACTTTGGATTTGTGAACAAATGGACTTAATTTACAGCTTTTTGGAACCTAATTGGTTCCAAAGTGAGAAAGCTCCCCTGCTATTCTGGCACAAGACACAGATCACAGACAGCAGCCACGTGACTGTTCCAGGCCAGTCTGTGCCACCTCTCTCCATTCCCTGGGCCTTAGGAATGCCCCGGGGTGGGTGGGAAGGCCAACGGCATTGCCCAGGTGGCAGCCCTGCCCAGGTGGCAGTCATCAGACCTGGGAGGAAGCAGAAATAGCTTCTTCCCAGAAAGATGCTGAAACTTCTGTTTTGTGAGTAACTGTAATTCCTGTTAAAGCCTTGGCGGTTGTGTTGTATTTTAAAGGTATTCGTGGGTTTTAGTTTGTGTTACCTTGTAGGAAAGATTATATGCTGCAGTCTTTAAATTTTTTAAGATGTAAACTAAGTTGTTGTGATTTCCATTTAGTTTGGAGCTCTTATCCCATGGAAGAATGTCCAGAAAGACAGTTGAACGAATCTGGGATTATTTTACCCAAATTTGGTTATTTCTTACGAGAATTTGAAGTATTTTCCTTGTGATCATCAATATCATAGTTAAGGTTTATTGACTGCTTACTCAATATGGAATAGTTGGGTCTCTTCACTGGTTTCAGGAGTACTTGGATAAGGTATATGAAATGGATTCAAGTCTCGAGGTACTCGTGTAGCAGGAAATATCACAGCTACTGCCACAGTTCATCAGAAATCAGGAGAAAAAGCAAGTTATCTCTGGCCTGAATGAGTTGAAGTTCAGAGTAAGACAGTGGTCATTATTCATTACCTCTTTTCTTTCAAACAGTAAAATTCTTGGGTTTCTGTGGCCAAGGCTGCTTTTTAATGGCATGTTCTCTAAACAGCTGTTAAGCACCCCCCTCCTCAATGCCACAGACCACATCTGTTCCCACTGTTGAGTAGATAGAGGGTGGAGACAGAAGAGAGGCTGTAGCATGTGTAATTACCAGTCATTAATTCTTGTTGTGTCTCCTCATTTCCTTCTATTCTAACTCCACCTACTCCGCTTCCTGTCTCTGTCGTAAAATTCTATTTCGTGTTCGCTACTTGTGGGAAATCTTGATGGGTGTACAGCTGTTTTCCTAAAATTTCACATTCACCTTACAGTGACGCTTTTATTTTTCTCCTGGTGGCAAATAAGAAAATACTGAAGTAAGTGAGCGTATCTCTTGGGGCTAGCTTTTCTGCTTCCTTATGTTCTGTTTCTGTTGATACTATTTCCAACTGTCAACAAATACTTATCGAATATATCGTCTCTTAAAGGAACTGTTTCAGACTATTGCAAAGCATGAATAAATGCAAGGAACACAAATGTAAGATATAGTCCCGGTCCTCAGCGTTAACGTACAGTGCAGGGGTCGGAACCTATGGCTCGTGAGCCAGATGTGGCTCTTTTGATGGCTGCATCTGGCTTGCAGACAAATCTTTAATAAAAAAAATAATAATGTTAAAAATATAAAACATTCTTATGTATTACAATCCATTCATTTCCTACTGCTCATGTTCATGGTTGCATGTGGCTGGAGCCAATCACAGCTGTCCTCCAGGACAACACCAAATTTTTATTGGCTAATGCATAACGTACGCGGGTCGTTGTGTGGCTCTCACGGAATTACATTTTAAAATATATGGCGTTCATGGCTCTCTCAGCGAAAAAGGTTCCCGACCCCTGGTACAGTGTAGAGACCAAAAATACGCATATGGAAAACTAACAATGTAAATTAGTGTATAATAATTGTAACATAAAATGATTGCCAAAATTGTTGTGACTACCTAAGACAGAGGTAGTGTTCTACTCTTTTTCTTTCTCTTTGGGATAAGGCAAGGCTAAAGAAAATATAAATTTGAGCATTTTTAGTTACTATGTCACAGTAAAAGATATATTATAGGTTCGCTCTTTAAAGAAAGTTCATAGCATGTCTTCACGTCTTAAAAGCCTAGCTTTTCAAGATACGATGCTTCTTGTTTGTCTCTTTTCAGGAGGATGGAGCTTCAAGTGGAGCATTTTAAATCTGTTTGTTTTTAAATTTTAGAATAAATTGTGAAACGTATTTGTTGTATCAGACAGGGCCCCGGCAGGGAAGAGATGACACTGGGATTAATTCATAGGAGAGTCTGATAGAGGAATTAGTTACCCATGTGTGGGCGGGGTATATTTAAATGCAAGAGCATTGTGTGAACTCTGAGGCTGTAGTAATAGCCGGGATGTTACACTCTCAGGCGATAAGGAGGGAGAGGAGGAGCAGACCCCTCCCTCACTTGGGAAAGGGGGTGTTGGGTGAAAAGGGTCTTCTGCTCACCCGTGGATGGATCCAGCCAGCCTCTGTGTGTCTGGTCCGGGAGAAAGCCTGGGTCATAGATGGCCTGCCCTCACTTCTGTCCTGATCTGTGCAGTGTTCCCAGGTGCCTAAACTCAGCGATGAATTAGGGGACAAAGGGGCTTTCTGATGTAGTCCAGTAGAACGGCTTCCGTCCCAGAGAGCAGGTGGGCAGAGGAAGTGGATGGGCAAAGGCAAGCGGTCTGGCATCTTTGGAAACTTCGTAAATTTGCCTGAATGTGAAAATTCCATCTTGGATAACAGAATCCCATGTTCTCAGTAATCTTGATGACAAAGGACGTATATCTGGAGTCATTATGCATTATGACAAATCAGTCACTTCTCAAGCATGAGCACAAGGTATGAGTGATGTAGGTTAGTGAGTCTCAGCTGGGGCGGTTTTGCCCCCCATAGGAAATTTGACGTCTGGAGTCATGTTCACGTATGTATGGAGTTGATCATTAGGACCTGGTGGAGGGTAGTGATGAAGAAGAGAAACAGTGATGTACCTTTTCATTTCATTAGGGTAGTGCTTACATGATTATTGAATCTAATCTAAGCAGTGACCATTACTTTTGGTGAGAAGAGGCTACTACTGACCTTTGAAGGCACAATTGGGATTAAGTTCTGAGAACGAAGCCAAAAGACAGCATTGGTTTTAGGCTTTGAGTGTGAGGTAGGGAATCAAACCCTCAAACCTAAAGAGAAAGGGAGACCATTGTGAATAATTGGGCTGTAGATTGCAAGCTCCGCAAGGGCACGGGCTACTTTTTATCCATTTAGGCACCACGTCTCGGGCAGTGCAGACTGTCAGTACGTATTTTTTTTTTTAGAGAGAGAGAGAGAGAGAGAGAGAGAGAGAGAAGGGGGAGGAGCAGGAAGCATCAACTCCCATATGTGCCTTGACCAGGCAAGCCCAAGGTTTCGAACCGGCAACCTCAGTGTTCCAGGTTGAGGCTTTATCCACTGCGCCACCACAGGTCAGGCCAGTACGTATTTTTTGGTGAATGAGTAACCCTTAATTTAGAAGAAATGGGTACTGTAGAAGCAGAAAGAAGGCACAAGTGGGAAGGGAAAGATGGAAGATGCTGGGAAGGAAAGAGGTGAGATGCTTATGTAAAAGGAAGGACAATCTGAACTGCGAAGAAATGAGAAAGCTAAGCTTCCAAAGACATTGGCTCATTGGATCCCAGGTTTCCAGAGTTGGTTTGTCCCTGACCTGGACTCTTGTACCTCATGGCTTCTTTTTCTTCTTAATGCAGTACATAAGGACAGTCCATTCTTCTTCCATTGGCACTGCTCTTCCTTCCTTTGAATATTAGTGGGATTATTCCCTACACGGAGCCAGAGTTCTCTGAAGCCTCGGGCATGCTTCCAGAGAGCAGGTGTTGGTGGGTCGGGCTGTTGGTGTGGGATATGGTGTGATCAGCAAGGTCACTGTCTTCATATTCCTGCGGGACAGCCCTTTCATTGTCAGACTGTGAAGACTGCTTAGTTGGAAGTGGTCACATATGACTTTTAAGCTCCTTAAGGGCAGTAAAACTCCTTGTGTAGTTCCTTCGTTGCTGAGCCCGTTGTAAGTGCTTGTTTAGTTAGGGGATTCTTGGAGGGTTACTCCTAAGATGGCAGAGAGAAGTGGCAGAGCGAGATAGGAAAGGATATACTTAGGAAACCTTGACCACGAAGTGTTGAGTGACACATGGTATTAGATTGTTAGTTGCATTCAAGAGGGTTGGATGTAAAATTAGGAAATAAAGGAGAGAAGAGGAATTTTAAACATACTGGTGTGGCAGCTGGGGGTGAGAGAGCAGGAGAACTCTTCCTTTGCTGGAGCAAGGGTCCTGTGGTTGATAATGTGGTCCGATATTAGGAAGGGTCAGGGAAATCTGAAATGCCCACCATTAAGACTCATCCATATTGGTACAAGGATGTCTGCAATCCAACTTTATAGTTAATTTTATAGATTTTTAAAAACCAGTTTTGCCTGACCTGGGGTGGCGTAGTGGATAAAGGGATGACCTGGAACACTGAGGTTGCCGGTTCGAAACCCTGGGCTTGCCTGGTCAAGGCACATATGGGAGTTGATGCTTCCTGCTCCTCCCTCCTTCTGTCTCTTTCTTCTCTCTGAAATGAATAAATAAAATCTTAAAAAAAAACTTTTTTTTAAACACCAGCTTTATTGCTACTAATTTCATAAACGTGTTATCTCATCATGAATTTAAAAGAGCCATTGCTCAAGTCAAAAGGTAAGGATTAAGCTTTGGTTTTTATCTTACTTCCTGCATCTCAAACTTGAGCGTGTCCTGATTCTGTTCCCCGTTCGTCTCTGTTGCTGCAATCTTATCCCGGGCCCATGGCATCTCTCCTCGGGACTACTGCTTCTGCCTCTCGCTTCCCACAACCCGTTCTCTATGCTCCTGCCTGCAGGTTTTTTAAAAAACAGATCTTGTCATTGCCATGGCTCACCCAGCACCAGTGAGAATATTTTTCACGTCGTAGCAGCTCAATGTGTATTGAATAAACCAACTATAAAAGTTGTCATGTTATCTTTACAGGCGGACAACAAACTAACTAACCTTTAGAGTTTTCCTAATTTAAACAACACACTGTCTCTGTACTGCTGATAATAGTAGTCACAGATTTATTAAGGCTCCTCTCTTGTTTTTCCTCTTCTCATATTGTGACTTCTGGTTGACACCCATTTTCAGGACGGTTAGCTCAAGGTTGATGCGTGGCATTGGAGCCAGAAAGGCCAGGTGGTCCTCTTTGGTGATCTCCTGGGTAACTGAAGAGCAGCGTGGGTATGAAGAACACCAGACCGCTCCCTATACTGTTTCGGGGCTGGTTCGATGTAACTTAGAAACCAGCATTCGTTTTGGGGGGAGGCTAACACTTTTGGGGGGCCATGACCATTTTGAGAATTGGGCGAAAGCTGTGGATTCTTTACCCAGAAAAATGTACTACATATATGAACACAGAATTTTGTAGGTCATTTAGGCGGTTCAGAGATTGAGCCCATAGCTTATAGTGGGGAAATGCATGTTCATAATTACGTTGTTATACTTGGGATAGATTAAAGCATCTATTTTAAAAGATTTTATTTATTGATTTTAGAGAAGGGAGAGAGCAAGACAGACACATCAGTCTTTATCTGTATGTGCCCTGACCAGGGATCGAGTTGGCAACCTCTGCGTATTGGGACGATGCTCCCGACTGAGCTATTTGGCCAGGGCATCTTGTAGTCTTAGTGTTTTAATGCCCTTAGGAAGGCTTGTTTTGGATAAGTCACTAAAGCAGAAGGTATTTTATCCTGCTTCTTGAGCAGTAAAAGCAAGTATGTAATGCTGTCGAACCAGAGTTGTAGTTTCTTTCTCCTGCACAATATATTAACTAAGCAGAAAATGTAAAAGAACAAAGACAATAAAAGTGATGTTTGTTTAGTGGTAGTTTGAGATATTTCAGGAGAGACAAGATGTGAAGAAAAGCAGTGGCCATATTTAGAAAGCTTCCTCGAACCCAAGAGTATCTATTGAAGTAAACTTGATGACAGACTTTTTTCCTCTTCATGAATCATTGTATTCCTATAAAAGCGAAAATTCCTCTTCATCTAAACAAATGGCTTCCACATCTGTTTTCTTAGTTTCTCAAAAGGGTGTCTTCAGCTTGCATTTTTTTAAAGTGTTTATCTGTTTAAAATGAAATATCGTCAAAAGCAGTTTCTACATCAAAATCTAAGTTGGTCTTCAGCTTCTAAGAATTAGTAGAGAATGATCTGATGACGGTATGGGGAAAAACGAAAACCTTTTGTGTTCTGTGTAGGTAAGTTCTTTGTAACCATACTCTTTATATTTTCTTGGTTTGTGTTTATCTTGACACGGTCTTTTGTTTTGGGAGAACTGATCGAGTAGGTAACTTGGTCATTGGCAGCACATCACAGTATTTTCATGGTCTGGGTTCAGAGTTCTGAAAACAAGTCTTTTCCAGATTAGTAGCAGGAGAATTAATCTGTTAGTCCCATTGGTAAAGAACTGATCTGTAGTTAGTTTGATTCGTTTTTGTCCCATTACCGACTTTCCCCCACCAGGTCACTGAGAGAAACACACTGAACTGGTTTGTAAAATACTAGACTGGACGTCTTCTCGACACACTTGTTCAGTTCTCAATCTTGTGTGAGTCTGTGCACCCTGACGGCTTTCGGTTGTGTCTTTTTTAATCTGTAGTCTCTTGTGTGGCAGGCCACCATGTCCTTGAGCCCATCCTGCCATTTAAAAATAAAGAATGAGAAGCAGCTGAAGTGCCGCCTCTTTTGCAGCTGACAGGAATCCGATCTACTGCTTGGATTTTCTCTCTGGGTACCAACATGCCAGGGGCACGTGGCTCCTCCCAGCCATGCCATTCGCAGTCACGCGGTCTAAGACGGTGGGAGCGGAGGAACTTGTCTGCAGGGCAAATAAAGATCTTTTTAGCGTGTAAGGGCCCGGAGAAAGGCTGAAAGTCCGCACATGGGGTCCTATCACAGGCTTCTTCCCAGCCGGTGTTAATTCTGGGCAGAGAACGGGGCTTTGTCTTTCAGGACTTTGCGCAGGCACCTCCCACCCCCTGAGCTACAGCTGCCTGTTCTGTCAAAACAGTGGCTTGCTCTGAGGTCAAAGGTCCATGAGAACTGTGAGCCATTTGATGTTATCAAAGCGAATCAGTGACAAAGGCAGTTAATTTAATCACCTGTGACTTCGGTGGTTCCTTTTAAAGGGTGTGAAGAATATTCTTTGGAAACCGAGGGGAACCCTTCGCCCATCGTTAACTTTCCTTTTATTGGCTAAGGCTAAATCGGAACTGCTAATAAATGGCACCAAACTTGACATGAAAAAGAACGCCCTCCCCTTCGCAAATGCAGAGGAGAGGAGAGGAGAGGCAGGAACACGGTGGTGCAGGGTGGGGGGGGAGCTATAGGAGGCTCTTTGCTGGTGAAGTGACTTGATTGATGTTTAGTCTTCCTGTTGAGCCCATAACGCCTCAAGGAGAGGAACCACTGCAGAGGTTTTGCTTGCTGTTTGTTGAGCCGCCGCTGCCTGTGGCCGTTTTGGTTGCTCATGAAAAGGCAAGGAGCTCCCCTCTTTCTGACCTTGTTTAGAGGCTTAATACTATTATTTGTATTAGGCTCTGGCCACCTGTTGGGATCGTTCTCCTTAAAGGTCAGTGTGCGGTGCCTGGCTGTCTGACTGGGGCCGCCTGCAATCAGATTTGCCAGTGGTCACTGGCTGGGATGACACCTGCCAATTGTGACAGAAAGAACAGAGGTCTGTTAGCTGAAGGGGAAAGGAAGGTGCCGGAGGAGCAGTGAGGGGTTGGGAGGCCCAGGGAGCACCGCTGCCCGGGGTTCGGTGCCAGCTTGCCTCAGCTGCCTTTCTCCTGCTGCCTCTCCGTGAGCTGTGCCACCTGTTTCAGTGGGTTCTCTTGTCTGCATGCCGACAGTGCTCGGATTTAGTATATGTTGCATCTCTGTTGACCATTGGAATTCCCGTCCCTAGAACTCCCACGTCCCCTTCATTGAGCATCTGAGCTTCCGCCTGCCTCCCTGCGATCTTCCTTTAGGGGTCCGTAGGCATACCATAGTCGTCAGTTCCAAAGCTGCCCAGCTCGTTCTGCTCCCCAACCTGTCCCCCTTTCTGGCTTCCCCGTCTCAGTGAGTGACAGCGCTGTCTACCTATCTAGTTGTAAGCCAGGGACATTGGGCTCACATTTGATGTTTATCTCTTCATACCCCGAATCCAGCCAGTCGCTAAGTCCTGGAGATTCCACTTCCTAAATACCTGCGATTCTCTGTCTCCAGTGCAGTGACTGTCGTGCTGTTCCGGCCTCAGCACTTCTCCCTGGATGCTGCCCCAGGCACATGTATTCTCTGCATGTCTTATAACCAGACAGACCCCTGAAACTGTCAATCCGATTGTCCTTCCCCAGTTTCAAGTCCTAATGTGGTTTATAAGGCCCTTCACATTAGTCCTCTCTTGCCTTTTCCCCACTTTCCTGAGCATTCTAATCGCAGCCATACTTTTTTGTTTCCTTCTCATTGTAAAACCTTTATATTTTCATTTTTTGAAAACCTAATTTAATTTTATGTATTTTTATTTTTTTATTCAGTGAGAGGAGGGGAGGCAGAGATAGACTCCCGCATGCGCCCGAACTGGGATCCATCCAGCAAGCCCACTAGGGAGCAATGCTCTGCCCATCTGGAGCGTTGCTCAGCAACTGAACTTTTCTTAGGCTTGAGGCAGAGGCGGTGGACCATTCTCAGTGCCTGTGGCCAGCACACTCCAATCCTCCAGTCGAGCCGTGGTTGCAGGAGGTGGGGGCGGAGAGAGAGAGAAGCAGATGGGCGCTTTTCCTGCGTGTCCTGACCGGGAATTGAACCTGGGACACCCACACACCAGTCAACAGTCTACCACTGAGAAAACTTAATTTTCTTTAATCACCATTGAGAGTTTTCATCTGTCCGTTGGATCTTCGCACTCTTCCCCACCCGCCTTTTCCTATTATTTCCTATAGCTTAACTTTCCCCATATACCTGCTGCTTCCATGAACTTTTCTCTAGGTCCCACCTCAGGGGCCTCCAGTGAGTGTGTGTATGTGTGTGTGTGTATTTTTTTCCAAGTGCATATTTGGTTCTCCACTAGATACTACACACTGTAGAGCGAAGGGATCATGTCTGAACCGTTCATGGAAGTGCTCCCTTCTACCTAACACATGAGAACTGCTCAGTAAACACTTGTTAAGCATGAATGAATGAATAACTTTTTGGAGTTCTCAATGAAAAGAATATAACAGTGCTTCCTGGGATTCATGTTGAATTCTTGAGCCTTGGCCAGATTAGGGAATTGAAATGCAGTGAAGTTCAAAAGTAAAGGGGAACTTTTTTTTAGCAGTAACAAAATCTTGGATAGCTTTCATATTTATATTTTGTCTTTGTATTCTGCTCCTGTATCCTAAATGACTTTTCTCAACTTGGCATTTCTCTGTTTCTATGGAAATTTCTCTGGATTCTTCCCAGAAGATGATGGGCCAGGAGAAAAGTGATTAATAAATGGGAATACATTAATACATTATTTGATTGATAGTTAAACAGAGAAAGGCATTTTAGAGGCATGCCTAAATACGTGTCTACAACATAAGTATCTCTGGACAGGTGAACACAATTACATGTCCCTAAAAGGAGATGTTTTTCTGAAGATTTTTATTTAAATTGGGAACCCTCTATATTTTAATCATACACAACTAGCTCACAGAATCCATTGTCTGAACTTCTAATAAAGTGGGGGGGTGCTTAAAGGGCAGCATTTAGTAAGAAATAGAGTTGCTGTAGGAGGGCATTAAGACAGTATCAGTATGGTCATTATAGAACAGAATTTAGCATTAGTCCTGGTATTGAGTGGGAGAGGTGCCCCTGAGGTTTTGGGCTTAAAAAGTTCTCCCTCCTCTGACCTTCCTCAGAGCAGAGAGTAATGAACACCACCATGACTTTTTTTTTTTTTTTTTTTACTTTTTATTTTTCCGAACTGAGAAGGGGGGGAGGGCAGGCAGACTCCCACATGCACCCCACTGGGATCCACCCGGCATGCCCACCAGAGGGCAATGCTCGGCCCCTCTGGGGCATTGCTCCCCTGCAATCGGAGCCATTCTAGCACCTGAGTCAGAGGCCATGGAGCCATCCCCAGTGCCCGGGCCAACTTTGCTCCAGTGGAGCCTTGGCTGTGGGAGGGGAAGAGAGAGACAGAGAGAAAGGAGAGGGGGAGGGGTGGAGAAGCAGATGGGTGCCTCTCCTGTGTGCTCTGGCCGGGAATCGATCCCGGGACTTCCACATGCTGAGCCGACGCTCTACCGCTGAGCCAACCGGCCAGGGCCACCAGCATGACTGTTTTTATCACACACCAGTCCAAAAAAGGAGCTTTCTAGCAATCTAAAGTGCTTCCATCAAAATGGTGACAGCAGCGCCTTGGTCACTCTCCAACTTCAGGTTGTCCTCAGACCCCCAGCGAAGTGCCCTTCCAGGGCTGAGTTTCAGGCCAGGTGCCTGCGCGGTCATGACAAGCAGCAACCTGTTAAGTCTGCCGTTTCTGGGGACCAGGAGCTCCAAGTTTTCTCATCAGATTTTCCCATGACCTCAGTTATAAAGAAAATGTTGCAGATTCTAGAAAATGCTAATGTCCTTTTTAGCTGTATTATCTTGATTGCAGTGCTTCAGAATTGCCCAACTTCATTATCTGAGCGTAGCCAGCCTGACGCCTTCTTCTCAAATAGACAATTATGATCAATTAAGCACTTTCAGGCCTTATAGACTACTTAATTTTATTAGTCAATTATTTGTGCTTTGAAAGAGTTAATGGTAGCTACCCAAGCCATTATTAGAAATTAGAATGTCCCAAAATAGAAAGGCTATTTCCTTTGAGTATGGCACTGCAGTGGAAAATGCCAAGCATAGTTTTTACTGAGTTAAAGGGTGAAGGAAGGCGGAGTGGGGGAGAATGTTACATGTAAATCATTTAGCCATTAACCTAATGGGTGGATTTATAAATCCTATTACTATAAGCCCTTTTCATTTCCACTGAGGCCTGGTGCATGCTTGATCCCACTAATGTAAAATTCATTCTGTCTAAGTGATTACTGAAGTAAGACACTTTGAGTCAATTTTAATCAGGTTGTGTGAAACTTGCCTGAGCGCTGATGTTCACTAAAGCGCGGACATAGTTTGGCCGTGTCTTAATTAGCCCCCCAAAAGAGTTATTCTAGGAGTCAATCAGGGAACCAGTTCTCTGAGCCTTTTGACATGTACATGTTTTTTCTGTGAGGAAAGTACACTGTAGGGGTAAAAACCAGCCACCTCCGAAGCAAGAGGCAAGGACCTTTGGTCAGGAGTGCTTCTAGTCTCGTGGACATTATGTGAATTCTAAGAATTTCAAAAGCGCTATTTTTATGGCTGATTGGAGCATCTGCAGTGGTATTTATATTTGAACACGTCAGAATTTCAAGTTTGGTGAAATATGTGAACCCTCTTCCTAGAGAAATGCTTAGAGGCATACATTCACATTTTTTTTTTTAGAGTTGCAGGGATTTTCAAATTTCTTGACCTTAGGTTAATATCTTCTGCTCTAGTTTTCATCTTGGCGTCTTAGGTTGGTTTTCTTTCGTGGCCGGATAGCTTGGTCGGTTCGATCATCATCCCGAAGCACAGAGGTTGCTGGTTCAGTCCCCGGTCAGGGCACAGACAGAACAGATCTGTGTTCCTGTGTCTCTCTCCCTTTCCCCCTCTTCCTCTCTCACTAAAATCAATAACAAACAAATAAATAAAAGAGTGTAGGCTTGTACTTGAACTCTTGTGTTGGTGAATAGATTTGGCTCAAGTGCTCTTTAAAGCCGGCTCTGTGAGCTCTCCAGGTCCCGTGTCAGACATAATCCCAACCGTGGCAATAATGCACAGAAGTTCAAGTGAAACGCACGAGACACAAGCTTCTAAACTGGAGGTTGGAGTAGAGGAGGAATACAGGATAAGACTGTTGTTTGAGGAAGGTTGCTTTAATGGTGAAACAGTTTTTTCAAAGTAAAAACATAAAGTGGATTAAAAAAATTCACAAGATGAGTAAATATTTCAGGGCAAGAATTTAGAAGACAGAGAAGTTCACTTTTCCTTTCGCGTGTTAAAAGCCGTAGCGTATGATATTTTAAGTTTTTAGTTTCAAGTTAGAGCCCTGTCAAATTGTGGAGCAATAATTGAGAGAGACTCAGAGATATCATTGAATGTGTCTGTTGGGGAGGAGAAACCGTTCAGAAAGCTTTGTTTATTCAACGTGTTTTATATTCTTTACACATGAGCCACCAGAAGGTCTAATAAATTAAGGATTTAAAACAAAATCAGGTTATCTGGAAATGAAGAATTGTATGCGAGAGGTACACTTTTAGTAAGTTTATAATTAACGGGCATTTATCATTGGGGTAGAAATTCATTTCTCTTGAGTGAACATGTGTTTATCTAGCATGCATTGTGTGTGAAGGTGGGATTAAAACTGATTCACTGCATGTCTTGCACGAAAAAGCTAGCATTTAAATGCGTACAGTGTGTGGGTTTAATTGCCACTTTCGGTAACCAGCTCTAGGGTCCTGTTGTTGTGGAGATGCACTTATCAGTCCTCGGCTTTGTTCTTCTCAAGCTGGACCACTTGCGGTTTGCCTCCTTTCACTAGAGCCCAAGAGGTACATATCTATTAAATTACCAGGATGTGCCATGCATTGCATTGTGTTAGCTTTAATGGCTAGGACATGACCTCTGCTCATCATTTGCTTGTAGTCTCTTAATCTTACCTTCCACAATAGAGGCATGTGCTATGGTATGCACAGTCCTTTGGGGGTACGTTGTCCTAACGTACTTCTTAATATTGAGTCAGGAAGGCCAGAGCGGGTTTTTCTGACGGTATAGAGTTCCTTGTGAAATAGGTTGATGTTAGGTGGTAATAATACCTAATATTTACTGGGCATTTCTGTACCAGCGACTGAACAGAAATACTTATATACTTGCTTACACTTACTGCTCATAGTCACACTATTGGAAGGAAACTGCAGCTATTACCTCCATCTTACAGTCTAGGAATTGGAGGCGTAGAGATTGTATTGTGTGTCCGAGGTCACACAGTGTATAAACAGTATTGTGGTAGTTCGGGTTCTCCATAGAAATAGAACCAATAGGTATGTGTGTGTGAGAGAGAAAGAGACTTTAAGAGAGAGGGAGAGAGAGATTTTAAGTAATTGGCTAATGTGATTGTGGGTATTGGCAAGTTTGAAATCTGCTGGGCAGGTTGGCAGGCAGGAGACACAAACATACAGGACATGAGTGTATGTTTCAGCTCAAGCCTGAAGGCAGTCTATAGCAGAATTCCCTCCTTTTTTTCTTAAGGCCTTCAACTGATTGGATGAGGCCTACCCGCATTAGGATGGGTAATCTTTTTTGTGCAAAATCTACTGATTTAAATGTCAATCTCATGTTTAAAAAAACAAAACAAAACAAAACCCAGTACAGCAACATGTAGACTGATGTTTGACCACATATCTGGGTATCATGGTCTAGTCAAGTTGAAAGATGAAATCAATCCCCACGCTGCCTAACTTCTGAACTCATACTTTTAACTACTGTGGGGAAAACAGCATATGATAAGTACAGAAGCAAGAATAGAGCATGACTTGTTCAGTGGACTCAAAGTATTTCAGGAAGGCTGGATTGAAGGATGCATGTGGGAAGCGTTAGATGAGGTGGGCCTCCCTCAACTAGATCTTGGGTCAAGCGGAGGGGGTTGAATTTCATTTCAAAGAGCACATTTTAGAAAGAACACTGGGAAAATGTAAAGAATGGCTTGGGAGGTAGTGATGCCGGTGACAGGTGGTAGGCTAAGTGAGTGGAGGAGGGGGCTGCCTGCCTCACTGGAAAGCTACAGGGAGATGTTAGTTCATTGGATCAGGATGGAAGTCAGCCCTTTGTTTTAGCTGAAGGCTCTCAGAGGGGCCATTTGTCATGTTTGGAGCTGTTTGCGGTTTTGGAGGCGATGGATGGAGTTTAGAATGAATGCGTATGGGACAGACAATTGAGTATGGGCCTGAAGAGAGAAAATGTTGAGTCATCAGTATAATAGCACTGATTCTCAACCAGGGGCAGTCCCTACCGAAAAAAACTATTTGGTAGTATCTGAAGACAATTTCAGTTGTCACAACTGGAGCTTGCGTATGTCCGTGCGCTCATCTGTACACACACGCACAGTACCGGCATCTGGTGGGTAGAGGCCAGGAACAGAGACTGATCCAATTCCTTAACTTCATTTTACAGTCAAGGAATTGGAGGTTTAGAGATTGTGTGTGTGTGTGTGTGTGTGTGTGTGTGTGTGTGTATACACAATCTATATATTTTCCTGGGCTGGGGGGAAGATCTCAACAGAAGGTGTTGGGTGCCTTTTATACTGTAAATTGACTCACCCACTTATATATTAAGCACATAAAGATGTATACAGAACTTGCAAGAGCTTGCATATTTGTTGTTATTTTACAAGCACATAGCCCTCAGAAGCAATCTAGAATATGGAAATATATTCTTATAGTGCTAATTGTCTGTGTTGGATATATTAGTTGCCCCCTTTCCCTAACATTAAAGAAATGAATGTGGTTGAAAGGCAAAACAACCAGGTATTAAAGAAGGGATATTTCTGCACGTTGAACTTGGATTCTTAGACTTTCTGATCTGGGAGGAATCCCCAGCTCTTCATTTTATAAATGAGAATGCTAAGACCTAGAGAGGGAACCCAGTTTTTCGCGAATCACTTAGAAGTAATTGGCAGTACTCAGATTTCAGACCCCTGACTTTTTTTAAAACTCACATTTGTATAGTGTTTTATCCTTGCAAAGCACTTTTTTTCAGCACAGTTTTTTGTGTTCTCACCCAGTTCAGGGAATGAGGTTGTAGAATTATCCCAGTTTTAAAGATGGTAAAATGAAGATTTAAGGGCAGAGGCAGTAAGGAACCCCATGTCATGGCAATGTTAAATGGTAGAGACAGAAAATGGGATGCTTATTAAATCCGTAGCCCTGCTCCTTGAACACCTGTTTTATAGAGAAGATGCACATTTCAGAAAAACGGGGAACAGGAAACTAGGAAAAAAGGCAATCTAATATAATGAGCATGAAAACAAATGTTCGCCAAGTGGCAGAAGTAACACTGAGGCCTGCTTGGAAGCTGCTGAAATTGGGAAAGGGAATGCTTAGATAATGGTTGGATTACCAAATATCATATTTATATTTCTAATACTTTCCTCTTCCCTATCCTTCAAAACTATTCATTTCCTGCCCCTATTATGCTGATGTATTCTAAGAAAAAACTTTCCAGTTTATTTCTAATTTTGTTATCAGAAACAGAAGAACCTTAAAGCCACTGAGATTTCAGTTGTCAAGAATGACAACTGAATTCATACATGATTTGTTTAGATTTGACCTTACCCACCGTTTTCATAACCAGCAGGGTTTTCGTTGTGTTTAATAGCTGCATCATATACTGAAGTGGGTTTTTTGATTGTGGATGTCACTATAATAGATATACGCTTTTGGAATAGGAGCTTGAAACTTTTTTTTCACTGTGGAAAGTCAGCGTTTTCTCTCTCATTTAGTATTCGTAAACACTGTTGTAGTCTGTAATAGTATGTACAAACATTGTATAACCTTTGAATGCATTGTAGGATACCAGTATTCTGTCTTAACAAAAATAAAGACCCCAGCCTTCTCCTGGTCTTGTTAGGAGGCCCTGTAAATTTGCACCTCCGGAGTGGTTGCTCTTGTCTCTGCTGTTGTTAACCCTGGCACCACAAACTTGCTCCTCATTCTACTTAGTAAACCACATCATGGGTGGATTCCTAAACAAATTATTTTCTTTACGGAACCCTCTTTGGAAATAAATTTCCATTTCCTTTTTAGTCCCTACCACCTTTCACCAGCCTTCTGAGGCTCAGGTTGGGGTTAAATACCTTTTCGTATTCTTTTAATTCTTGCTCTCCCACCCTCCACCCCTTTCCCGTTTCCCCCCTCCCCCTTGCCCCTCCCCTAACGGCACTGTTCTGCAAAGCCTGCAATGATTGATATGATGGCAGTGCTGTCATTCTTTTTAACCAAAAAAAAAGTCATTTTTGTTCTAGTTATTTTAATAGAGTCCCATTAAAGATGTATTGCTGACTGAAATATCGGCATGAAGGGCTCTCACTGAGCTGAGCCCAGGAATTAAGAAGTCAGGAAATCGGCTGCTGCATTGCAAGAGAGCCTTGTGTGACACCGAATCTCCTGATTGGGGAGATCATTACTGCTATTATGACTCGACTTGCGTAGGAATTTTAAATTCCATCTGAATGTCAGTAATAACCCTCTTAGCAAATTATCCTGAATAAAATCACGAAGGCATTTTATATAATAGGTGTTGAATTACTGGATAGATTTGCTAATTAAATACTCTTTGTTCTGCTGCAGTTGACATTACAGGGTAAGATCTTGAACAATTATTCTCAACAGCTGTACTTTGTTAAGGGAAAAATTAACCACAAAGTTTATTTTTTTACACTTGAAGTTGGCAGATTTTTGAAATGTGCTTGAAAAATTCCATCATCCAATTGGTAATGAGTAGATAAATATGCAGGTGTTGCTGTGAAATCAGATAACTGCAGACTGCCTTATTAATGAATTTAGCAAGCCTTTATAGCCCTGTTTTCTAGCTGTTGGCACTTACAAAATGATTTTCTGTCAGTGGGTAGCTGTAATATTAGGCTTGTCACTTTGAAGTGAACTTATGGGTAATCATCTTGTAATCATTCTACCTGTGTCCAGTAGACCTTTCGGGATACCTGTGGCTTTTTTGTAAAATGTATTTCCTTAATGGGGAAAATGTCTGTAATATATGCTTTTGAGTGTTGGCTTCCAGAACATTCATATGATATAGGGCCCAATGGTCAGCAAACTCATTAGTCAACAGAGCCAAATATAAGCAGTACAACAATTGAAATTTCTTTTGAGAGCCAAATTTTTTAAACTTTATATAGGTAGGTACATTGTTACTAACTTAATTAGGGTATTCCTGAGCTGGAGTACCCTTTATGGAAGAGCCACACTCAAGGGGCCAAAGAGCCACAATGTGGCTCTAGAGCTGCGGTTTGCCAACCACTGAATATTATAGGCTTTGTAACAAGGCAGTGAGACACAGTGAAAAGAAAAGGAAACATAAGATCCAAGCTCTTGACTGGCTCTGGGACTTTGGCCAAAATCTCAGAGCCTGATTTTCCTCATCTGTAAAATGGGGCTTATAATACTGCCTGCCCCTTAGGATTACTGATTCCGTATGCTACAAATACTCGTTCATAGCTACAGTATGTTAGGCCCTCTGCTAGATCTTGAGATTTTGGTAATCCACTGGCTACCCAACAGCTGAGCCTTCCCCAGTGAGCAGTCCGAATTGAGGGCAGCTCTGGGGTGATGCTGCTCATTAGCACTTGGGTACGCAGTGGGCTGGGTCGGGCACTGTGGCAGCCCCCATCTAGAGCTGCTTAGTGAAGAAGCATAAGATGTAGCCGTCAAGCTGGTTGTGGGCTGGCCGGCCTAGGATGGACTGAAGAGTTGATAAGCTGTGGAGAGGACCTTGAACTTGAGACAGAGCGTTGTCATCAGCTGCTGTTGAGGTTTGCTGGAAAGATGGTGATTAAAACTATCCACAGAGCTTTGTGCAGTAACAGTATCATAGCCAATGAGGTTTATCCAAGTAGCAGTTATTGCTAATTGAAAGCTATTCACAGAAATTAGTACAACCTCTGTGGAGAACTATTTGACTATATTTATCAAAAAAATTTAAATACGTAACCTTTAACCCAGTAAGCCTTCTTGTAGGAGTTTTCTCTTGTTACTGGCATAGTGACAGATTCCATGTGCATGAGGATTATTTGTTGAAGTGTGATTATAAAGGTAAAGATTAGAAAAAACATACATGGTCAATAATAAAGCACAAATGAAATCATGATCCGTTCAGACAATGGAATACTATGTAGTCATTAAAAAGAATAAGGCAGCTCTTTATGTGCGTGGCTATGGAATAATCTCTGAGATCATGTGTTAGCTAAAAAAAAAAGTAGTGGCAGTGTAGTCTTTATAGTTTGCTTAGTTTTCTACCATTTCTGTGCAGAACATCCAGCAAGAGGTTTCTGCCACCAAAGGGAATGCCGTTTTGGTAGCAGCCCTCAGATTGCACACGGAAATGGCTGTGAGTTGGTGGCAGGCAGAGAGGGGTGGGCGATGGGTCTGAATGAGATGCGCTCGGGAATGACCCAGTCGGCCCGGTTGGTGGCGTGAAGCGGGAGTAGAAGAAATCGCTTTCTGCGTATGCAGAGCGGGGCGAAAGGTCGGCAGATTGTTCCTGAGATATTTTACTTGGCCCATAACAGTTACCTTGTGCCATTGTCCCTTGTGGTGAGGAAAGCTAAGCCTAGCAGGGGGGAGAGGGCAGAGGATGAGGAGAACTCACGAGAAGTTGGTCTATGATGAACTTGACTTAGGCACATCTTAGTATCGTCCTTTCCCCAAAGGAATTGTCAGATGTTCTCCCATAATGCTTTCCCTGGAATTTAAATGTTAAAAAATGAAGGTGGAGGAGAGTGAATGTTTTTTATGGGTTGACTGAATTTTAGTGCCTAGTAGAGAAGTAATTGGGATTACTGTGAGACCTACCAGTCAACTAGCGAACAGTGTTTTAAGTGCCTGTTAACACGTGAAGCCTGGCATTTGGCACAGACATGCTCTGACCACTAGGAGTTTGTGGTCTAGTTGGGGAGGGGACTGCAAACTGTTTCCCGAACAGGGTTGCCACGATTATCTTGGGCCAGTGATCCTTAACCCCACCTGCAACATAAGCATCATCTTGAGTTGTTTAAAAAAATTGCTGGGGCCAGGTATTGGTATTTTTTAAAAAAGATTTCCAGGTGATTGCACTGCCCAGCCACTATTAAAGCACTGGTTAGCCTAGTCGGAATTCACCACCACCCCAGGACAGGGAAGGGACATAGGACAGTGAATGCCTGGACAGAATTGGGAGACAGTAATGGAGGGGAGGGGGCAATGGAAAGTAATGGGTGGATAGAAAAGATATACTAAGGTCAGGATTTATGGGGCTCTGTAATACAAAGGACAAGAAAGACAGAAATGGTAGGAGATTTGAGTTTCGTTGACAATGTGGACTATTGGGAGTAGGAAAAAGAGACAGAAATGAAGTAAATGTATCCGGCCCATTGGAAAAGTGATTCCAGTTTAGATCGATGCTTTGAAAGATGGGCGAAAGTGCGGAGAAAACTAAGGCCCCGTGCTCTGCAGTCAGAGTGCTTGGAGCCTTAGCCTTACTCTGTCACTGGACGGGAGCAAATTGATTGCTTCCTTTTTATTTTTATTTTTAAACCATGCAGTTCTATTTAAATACTAGTAATAAGAATAGTTTGCCTTTTTGCCGTATTATAAAGGAATACAGTCGGTCCTTGAATGAAGTCATTTTGTTTGTCATTTCATTATAATATTGATGAGGAAAAACATTCAGTTCCCGGGTGGGGCTCCTGTGTCTGTGGAGTTTGCCTGTTCTCCCCATGTCTGCGTGGGCTTGCTCCAGGTACCCCGTTTCTTCCCACATCCCAAACGTGTGCATCTTTGGTGAACTTGTGTGTGTACATTGTCCCGTTGTGAGTGGGTGTGGGTGTGGGTGTGAGCGCGCCCTGTCCAGGTGCCCACCTTGCGTTCTGAGCTGCCAGCAGAGGCCCTGGCCACTCGTGATCCTAAGCTGGAATATGCAACTTGGGAAAAACAATTCTCTTGTTTTTATTCATCTTCCTTAAAGGTCTGTGCAGCTCACCTTTATTTCAGGGTTTAACATTAGAAGTGTTTTGGGTGTTTATTTGGAAGTTTGGTGATGTTTTTGTGTAGGAAATATAGGAACTAACTCTTGTTTATATTAATTAGCCTATGGGAAAATGGGTTTCCTTATATGTTGTTTCTCTTAAAGTCACAGTTTCCAAGAACCTATTGTGATGTTAAATGGGGACTTACTCTATTTTTATTATGCATGTTTATTAAAGAGAGATCTTTACATAGATCTGCTTAAAGAGAGCTTACATAGATCTTTACAATAGATCTGTTTACATATCTCTGGCTAGGAATCAGAGTAGAGGCAAATGTATTTTTAGATTATATTGATGTTATTGTTATTTTGATAGTTGCAGTTTGAAAATGATTAAGAGCTTTAAGAATATGGAAATGACAAATCATCAGGCGACCTATCTATGTGCTTATATTTATGTTTTTGTAATTATGTAATGCATTAATCTTGACTTTCTCTTTCATTTAGATTTTGATGCATACGAAAGAGATGGTACAGAAGGTAATGCTGAGCATATTCATCATATAACAACTCTTAAATATGATACCTAGTGGCGGTTTTGCATTCAAGGAAAATTACAACCCAAACAGACTGGAAATGACTTCTTAGGATGTCTGGTTTACGTTTATAATCCCCCCTAATGGATTATAGCTTTTTGCTTTTACTAACACTGATATGATCTAGCCGCTGCTTGAAGCCCATATGTGAGTGTTTCAAGCAAATTAGTAACAGTGCTAATTAGAGTTTACTTCTAGGCCTTTATACTGTATGTGCACTAGTGTTGTTCTCTGTGATTGATTTTTTTGGCACTCTTCATATTCTACTAAATACTGTTTGAGACTGTTAAGAATTTAATATGGATTTGTACCTGTGAATTTTAAAATCCTATTATGTTTCTGCTTTATAAATTGCCATGACCACTAAGCTTATGGTACAGTGGGTAAATACAGTCCCCTTTCCTACCCTCTTATCCTCCTCTGTATTATTCAGTTACACATTCTGTTTCCTTTGAAACTAGACACTTCCCCTGCCAGTGTAATACCTGTTTAAGAAAATTAGGGAGATTTTTGTTTAATGTGGCCATGTTCACCTTTCTGGTTTATTGGGGCTTAATCTTCACTTGTACACTCCTGACAATATGGATATGAGTAAATAAAACCTTTAGAAAACTCAGAGGAACCTTTGATTTTTGTAATACGGAAAAATCTCAAGTTTCATTGTGCATAAGAGTCACCGTGTTCTAGTTATTAATATTTATAATTTTTGCTTTTCTTTAGATGAATCTCGAAGTTATTTATGGAGATACAGATTCAATTATGATAAACACCAATAGCACCAATCTGGAAGAAGTATTTAAATTGGGAAACAAGGTGAGATAATTTGATAAAATTAATCTGTCTTATCCTACTTTTGTGAATTATTTTTAACACGAAACTTTAGAAATTCATGTAGATACACATTCTGTGCTTCTGAACATAATAAATTCAGTGCCTTCAGTTCTTCGTCCTCTTTTATTTTTCTCAGCCTCTTCTCCAATTGTTTGTTTTGAGGATAAAATTAAAAGGAAGTTGTTTTTTCCTTAAGATAGATCTTTTTTGCCTTTGAGAACAGTCTTAAGTGTGGTAAGTTTAAGACGTGATCTAGTTAGTCCTTCTTACCTTCTCATTCATAAGGAGAAGTGTCTCATGATCACATTCCTTTCATATACTGATAGATATGGATAAATACCTACCCACCTACATGCATACCTATACACACATCTATAATTTTTGTAGGAGTGCTTAAAATATATTTGAAAAGGCAAGAGAACATTTAAAACTAATCATTTGTAACCTCCTAATTGCAATTCACAATTAACAGTTAGTGTTTCTGGAGCACTTAGTATGTTAAAATATTGTCCCAATAAACTGAAACTAGGGTATCATCTCCCCTCTGAAATGTCTGAAATTCGAGCTATGGTCTTCACTTGAGAGCAAGCCTGGTATATCGTATTCATACTGGACCTTGAAAAACTGGGTGTTTTCCTGTGCCATGACCCTATCCATAAAGAGCAGGTGGCCGTTCATTTATTTGTTCAGCATATATTTATTTGCTTATATTCAAGATACAGGAGGAGAGGATTATAGGCATTATCAAGTTTTATGTATTTCTGGCCACATACCTACTTGTTGAACTGTATCATCTCTAATTAACTCAGTAGTTGAAGGTAAGCACATACTCATTTAGTTCTTAGATTTAAAAAAACTGTTTCATAGTGTTTATAGTTCTTGGGGCTGACCCTGCCGGTTCTGTTCCTGTGCTTTTTCATTGTTCTTGCATTGGCATTGGACCCCACATGATATCATGTTCCATATATGCTGAGTAAATGCATTCTAGTCTTGTGTGGCTTCCAGTTTTGTTTAGATTAACGCTTGAGAATTGGTAGCATGCTCATCTTCTCCCTGTTAGATGTTTGAGCAGCTAGTATTAATGGTGGGAATTTTCACAGGTAAAAAGCGAAGTGAATAAGTTGTACAAACTGCTTGAAATTGACATCGATGGAATTTTCAAGTCTCTGCTACTGCTGAAGAAAAAGAAGTACGCTGCCCTGGTTGTAGAGCCGACGTCGGACGGGAATTACTTCACCAGACAGGAGCTGAAAGGATTAGACATAGTTAGGAGAGATTGGTGTGATCTTGCTAAAGACACTGGAAAGTGAGTTCTGCTTTCAGTTTGGATTTTGTTGCTTGTGTTTAAAAAATTCATCTGTCAATGACATGGACAGCACTTGTGACTCTGTCAAGCACGAGGACACAGCTTCTTTGCTGTTATTGTTAGTATTGGATATTCATAATTCTTATTTATCTGGAGTGGAGTTTTACAGCTAGACTGAAACTTAGGGAAAGCCACACTCGCTCAGGAAGAGGTGCCCGCTGTAGAGTACATCTCATGAGTTTTTATTCATGGTGAGGGTAAACCTTCTTCACATGTTGGATCCTTACAGAGGCGGTTTTGCTGATGTTTTGTCTTTGTATTGTTTTGCTTTAATATTCCTACAGAAAGGGACTTGTATTGTATTCCTGAATCATCCTAGAGTCTCCTTAGGAACATAATTGTTAAGGCACCCCCATTTTATGGCTTAAAATGTTCTAGGATTCAAAGTGGGCCGTAGAGTGAGACACTGTTTCCACTGATATATTTGCATATAAAGATTCTTATTAACCTCAGGTAATTTAATAGCTAGTTCTCAAATACCATGTGTACCTCAGAAATAATAAATGTCATGAATGACCCGCTAGTTTTGCACCTGAGACTGAAGGTTGTATTAAGACCTGTTTTCTTTCTTGTAGGGTCATATTAATTTAAACACCCCTTTAAAAAATGAATTTTTAGGTACTTTATCAACTAGCTTTCCAGATACTTCTGGTTTGTGATCCTGAACAATACTCAAAATAGAAGAACTTTTTTCTTTAAAGGAAAATTGGAAATTAATTTTTATCTTGCCGAATATCAGCATGTCTTACTTGTTTTCCATGCCTGCTCTTGTCTTCCAGTCAGGAGATTGAGCAGTTGTTGATTGTACAAACTACTCTTGATTAGACAAACTTGCTCATCTGAGTATAGGTCACGGTTAGCCTTTTATGAAATGTAGTTTGAAATGCTTCATTGCCCCCGAATGTGCCCAAAGATGAATCTACTTTGTATAGGCTGTCGATTAGAGTGTTCTCTTCAGCTTTGTGTTTTCTAAGAAAAGATTCATTCATCATAATAGAAGTAAATTTCTCTGAGTTAGAAATGTATTAGTAATTAAAGCTATACAAACGTTTTTGTCAGGGTTCTTTTTCTGACAAATTATAATGCAGCTGTCAAACCCTCGCTCTGCATTTTTCTCAGAAATGGATAAAATATTGGCTTCCTTATTTCTTTTCATTTTCTTTTTTTTTCCTTTTTTTTGGGAGGGGTGTCTGGTGGAATAATGTGAAGTTTTTGAGGAATAATGTAAGGTTAGAGAACATTGAGCAATATAATGAAGCTGAAAAAAGATTTGAAATATTTAGTTTTTTAAAAAATTCGCATAAAGAAATTTATTTCTACTTAGCTAATGGTCTCAGGCGGAGATGGTATCTTGATATCACAGATAACATCTTGCTTTATGAGGAAAGTGAAATACTTTTCTAACATTTTAACAAATGAGTAGAATATAACTGCTTTTGTAATTGCTTAAAAATAGAATGGAACACATACTATCTCTGTCTGCATTCTGTATCAAGCATTAGATGCTGCAGAAAACTTGATCTGCTTGTCTAAGGGAAAACCTTACATTCCAAGGTTGGTAAACCTTTGGTAGGAGTTAATGTTAAAAAATAAATTGTAATGACCTTTAAGATATTAACCCTCATGTTAGCTTCTTTTTTAAAAAATATATATTTATTGATTTCAGAAAGAGAGGAAGGGAGAAAGAGAGAGACAGAAACATTAATCTGTTTCTGTATGTTCCTGACCAAGGATTGAATCTTCAAACTTTGCGTATCAGGACGATGCTCTAACCAACCAAGCTATTTGGCCAGGGCTCATATTAGCTTCTTTTTTTTTTTTTTTTGTGACAGAGATAGAGAGGGACAGATAGGGGCAGACAGACAGGAAGGGAGAGAGATGAGAAGCATCAATTCTTCATTGCAGCACCTTAGTTGTTCATTGATTGCTTTCTCAAATGTGCCTTGACTGGGGGAGGGGGGCACAGCAGAGTGAGTGACCCCTTGCTCAATCCAGTGGTCTTGGGCTCAAACCAGCGACCATGGGGGTCATATTTATGATCTCACGCTGAAACCAGCATCCCCACGCTTAAGCTGGTGAGCCCGTGCTCAAGCTGGCAACCTCAGGGTTCCAACCTGGGTCCTCTGTGTCCCAGTCCAACGCTCTGGCCACTGCACCACTGCCTAATCAGGCTCATGGTAGCTTTTAATACAGTTCTTGTCTACATGTTAATCTAATGGCATTTATCTTCCTTTTTTCTTCTTTATTAATGAAGTATATGAAAAAAAAATCCCTCTACTTTTTTGCAGCTTTGTCATTGGCCAAATTCTTTCTGATCAAAGCCGAGACACGATAGTGGAAAATATTCAGAAGAGATTAATAGAAATTGGAGAAGATGTGCTGAATGGCAGCGTCCCAGTGAGCCAGTTTGAAATTAACAAGGTAAATGGAGCATTTATTGCCGAGCCCAGCTGCTGCCGCATGTTTTTCTCCTTCAGATAGTTGAAGAACCACCTCATCCTTGCAATTGAAATGAACTCTAGCTGGTGATGAAAGCTGCTTAACAACTATCTCACAGATTGGGCATTAGCATACCACTCTTCCTCTTCCAGCCGCCAGTGCCAGTACTACCCTGTCTGCTGCAGGGCCTTCTCTGCATTCCTCCCTGCAACTCGCGCAAGACTTCTTTCTCACGTTCTATGAAGTGATGTAGTTGATGTTTCAGGGACTTGAGAGGATGACCTTCTTCATAGTCCTCCTGAGTTATAGTTGTTTGGGGGAATCCTGTAAACTGAGAGAGAGAGAGAGAGAGAGAGAGAGAGAGAGTGTGTGTGTGTGTGTGTGTAACTTCACAGAAGATGACTCTTCAAAGTACTGTGACAAGGTGGTTTTTTCAGACATGTTCTAAGTTACGCTTTATAGACAGTCTTAGTTGTTGAAATAGGGAATATTTTTTTGAAAAACAATAAAATTTTGGTTTTCAAACTGCTGTGTCATACAAGATGTTAAATTACATATTATTTTTCATTCAAAAAGAGTAAGTGCCTTTACATATTTAGAAGCTAATTTTGCAAATACCATTTTACCAGTTTTGTGATAAATGGATTTCATTGTCAGAGCTCATAGAAAATAATTTTAATGAAAAAGAATCTAATGATTACATTAAATGGAAGTTTTAGGATTAAAAATTTTTTTTTCAAGTTTTAGAATGAAAACTCATTCATAATACCCCTATGTTAAAAGTAATGCCCTGATATTTCAGTGCCCACCTGGCTTTGTCTAAAGTATATGGTTGTCTAACCACTGTGCTATGCACCTGAAACTAATGCAAAATGATACTGAACGTAAACTGTAATTGACAAATAAAAAATATTGCCACAAGAAATAAGAAAGTAATGCTTGCCATTTTTGTGCATTTTACTCTTGAAAACTTTTTTTGTTGCAGCAATAAAGATATTATTTTGGAATCTATTTTCACTTAACATAAGCAAATTTTTTCACATTTCTATATTACCTTAAAAACCCTCATGTAAATCAGGGCGTTAATTTTATATTTCATCAATAACATCTTTAAAATTTTTGTTTGATTATTGAAATTACTTGTTTTTGCTATTGTAAAAAACTATTAAATATCCTTATCCATTTATCTTTTTGCTTTTAGATGAATTTCTTTCTCAGTTTAGTTTCCTTGAATTGAAATATTTGAGTCAAAAGATAGTCAGATCTTTATGTCTCTTGTCAGATTGCTTTGCAACTGGTGATACTAATTGATAATAACAAAATATGTATCAATTTCACCACAGATTTGCTTGTATTGGTGATATTTCATTGGTGATATTATCCTTGGTAATATTTAAACATTGCTTAAATAATGAATTTGAAACAAAATTTTGCTGTTGTATTTAATTTACATTTCTTTGATTCCTAGAGAGAATGAATATTTTTTATGTATGCCTTATGATTTGTATTTATTCTTTTTTTTTTGTATTTTTTTTTTTTTTTTGTATTTTTTTGAAGCTGGAAACGGGGAGAGACAGTCAGACAGACTCCCACATGCGCCCGACCGGGATCCACCCAGCACGCCCACCAGGGGCGACGCTCTGCCCACCAGGGGGCGATGCTCTGCCCCTCTGGGGCGTCGCTCTGCGGGGACCAGAGCCACTCTAGCGCCTGGGGCAGAGGCCAAGGAGCCATCCCCAGCGCCCGGGCCATCTTTGCTCCAATGGAGCCTTGGCTGCGGGAGGGGAAGAGAGAGACAGAGAGGAAGGAGGAGGGGGGATGAAGAAGCAAATTGGCGCTTCTCCTATGTGCCCTGGCCGGGAATCGAACCCGGGTCCCCCACACGCCAGACTGATGCTCTACCGCTGGACTGATGCTCTACCGCTGAGCCAACCGGCCAGGGCTGTATTTATTCTTAAGTCACTTGTTCCTTACACCTTGGCCCATGATGTCTTTAATTTTTTTTTTTTTTTTTTTTTTTTTTTTTTACAGAGATAGAGTGAGTCAGAGAGAGGGATAGACAAGAACAGACAGACAGGAAGGAAGAGAGATGAGAAAGAAGCATCAATCATCAGTTTTTCATTGCAACACTGCAGTTGTTCATTGATTGCTTTCTCATATGTGCCCTGACCGTGGGGCTACAGCAGACTGAGTAACCTCTTGCCTGAGCCAGTGACCTTGGGTCCAAGCTGGTGAGCTTTGCTCAAACCAGATGAGCCCGTGCTCAAGCTGGCGACCTTGGGGTCTCGAACCTGGGTCCTCCGCATCCCAGTCCGACACTCTATCCACTGCGCCACCGCCTGGTCAGGCGGCCCATGATGTCTTTAAAGTCACAAAAGAAGACATTTATTTCTACATGAAAAATAAATAATATAGAAATATTATAAGAGAATATGTGCCTTGACACTAGCATTTCACTTTGACACAATGTACAGCTATTGGCACAGAGTCTCTTGTGACATCTAGAAAGTGGTTTCCTTTTAGATTTTGTTTTGTCTCTTTCTCAAAAATTTGAATGAGTAGTTTGAATGACTTTAGTCTTCCTTTGATCAATTGTAGCAACTATTCTGTAGACTGTATCCTTGATATGTCTACCTTCTTAGAAGGGCGGGCCCTGGTCCCTCTATTGTGAGGACTTCCATGAGTTTGGAAGGCTCAGTCTAAACATGACTACATTATTGGCAAAGCAATGCTGAGCATATGTCCTCTAGGGTAGTGGTCCCCAACCTTTTTTGGGCCACGGACCGGTTTAATGTCAGAAAATATTTTCACGGACTGGCCTTTAGCGTGGGATGGATAAATATATCATGTGACCGAGACAAGCATCAAGAGTGAGTCTTAGACCAGGGGTCCCCAAACTACGGCCCGCGGGCCGCATGCGGCCCCCTGAGGCCATTTATCGGGCCCCCGCCGCACTTCAGGAAGGGGCACCTCTTTCATTGGAGGTCAGTGAGAGGAGCACAGGATGCGATGCTGTACGTGGCGGCGCCGCAAAGTGCGGCATGGCTCATGTACAGTACTACTTCCGGTGACGCGGGATGCACGCATCATGGCTCTGTAAGCGCGTCATATCACTTGTTAAGGCTAGCAGTGACAAATATGGAACCGGACATTGACCATCAAATGCAGGCCCATAGTTCCCATTGAAATACTGGTCAGTTTGTTGATTTAAATTTACTTGTTCTTTATTTTAAATATTGTATTTGTTCCTGTTTTGTTTTTTTACTTTAAGATATGTGCAGTGTGCATAGGGATTTGTTCATAGTTCTTTTTATAGTCCAGCCCTCCAACGGTCTGAGGGACAGTGAACTGGCCCCCTGTGTAAAAAGTTTGGGGACCCCTGGTCTTAGACGGATGTAACAGAGGGAATCTGGTCATTTTTGTATTTTTCTGAAGCTGGAAATGGGGAGAGACAGTCAGACAGACTCCCGCATGCGCCCAACCGGGATCCACCCGGCACGCCCACCAGGGGCGATGCTCTGCCCACCAGGAGGCGATGCTCTGCCCCTCCAGGGCATCGCTCTGCGGGGACCAGAGCCACTCCAGCGCCTGGGGCAGAGGCCAAGGAGCCATCCCCAGCGCCTGGGCCATCTTTGCTCCAATGGAGCCCTGGCTGCAGGAGGGGAAGAGAGAGACAGAGAGGAAGGAGGGGAGGGGGTGGAGAAGCAAATGGGCGCCTCTCCTATGTGTCCTGGCCGGGAATCAAACCCGGGTTCCCCCCCCCCCCCCCACGCCAGGCCAACGCTCTACCGCTGAGGCAACCGGCCAGGGCTGGAATCTGGTCATTTTTTAAAAATAAAACATTATTCAGACTTAAATATAAATAAAACGTAAATAATCTAAGTTATTTATTTCTTCTCTGGACCAGTACCAAATGGCTCACGGACTGGTACTGGTCCGCGGCCCGGGGGTTGGGGACCACTACTCTAGGGGACATAGCGTCATCTCATATGAATGATGAGACAGTATTTCTAGTATGCAAAGAAACCTGGAGTCTTAGACACACTGGTAATCTCTGAGTTCTTATGAACAATCTACAGTTTTGTTATTTTAAAGTTTTTATTATTGAACATTTTAAACTTATACGGAAGTAAATAGAATAGTATCATAAACCTCTATGTATCTATCACTCTGCTTTGATAATTATTAACTTCTAGTGATGTATTATTATTAATAGTCATAATAGTCAATACTCAGTGTGGTGGGGCTATGTTTACTTTTTTTTTCTGTGGCAGAACTGACACTGTGACTTACTGTTCTTAAATCTTCCATCTCACTTGTCATAGTAACTGGCAAAGAATAGTTCAGTGAGCTATAAAAGGACTCATTTGCTTGTTTAATCATTAATCAAACATGGAGTGCCGCTTATGTGCTCAGTACTAGATTCTGGTATGTAAAGGTGAACAAGTGAAGTATGGTTCGTATTTTCAAGGTGCTAATGGTCTCTCAAAGATATGTACTGTCCCATGTTCTTATACTTATTTTTTATAAAGAAGAAGAATTTCTGCAGATGTAAATACAGTAAATTCTTATGAAAAGACTATATCATAATTATATCTGAATTATATCTGTATCTGCTTACAGTAAGCTATTCATTTGTCAGAGGTTATGTGTCCTGATTCACATTTGTCTGACTGCTTATACTATATATTTAAAACTTATGAAAGTTCAGTTTTTACATTAAAAAAAAATGGGGTAAAAGGCAGTGGAATGGAAGAGTCTATGTATGTGACTGGTTGTGGATGGTCTTACTACAAGATATATTTTATATATATATCCCATTTGATGCTAGTTGGGGCTGACAGTGGGAGGTTAGCCTAGGGTGCAGGGGTGAAATGGAAAGATTTACCACTGTAGTGATGTTAGCCCTTGTTGCCACAAGCAACTATTTTTCTGAACCACTGCAATCTTAGCTTAAATATATTTCATAAAGTAACACAAAAGATGACAACTAATTTTTATAGCCCTGGCTAACTTGAGCCTAGACCACCAGGAAATATTCTTTCCCCCTGAAATCAAGCTTTATAAAACTAGTTTATAAAATCCCCAAATAGTCCCAATATAATAATTGGAAAGTATGTTAGGTGAAATTCAGAATTTTTCTTTTTCTTTTTTTTTTTTAATGAGAGGAAGGGAGATAGATACACTCCTTCCTGTATGTGCCCTGACTGGGATCCACCTGGCAACCCCTATCTGGGGCCTACACTCAGACCTGCTGAGCTATCCGTAGCGCCTGAGGCCGATTCTCGAGCCAGTTGAGCCACTGTGTGTGGGAGGAGAGATGAGAGAGAAGGAGGAGAGAGAGGGAGAACGAAGCAGATGGTCACTTCTCCTATGTGCGCTGACCAGGAATCGAACCCAGGACATCCACATGGTGGGCCGACACTCTATCCACAGAGCCAATTGGCCAGAGCCCAGAATTTCCTTTCTTTTTTTTTTTCATTTTTCTGAAGCTGGAAACGGGAAGAGACAGTCAGACAGACTCCCGCATACGCCCGACTGGGATCCACCCGGCACGCCCACCATGGGGCGACGCTCTGCCCACCAGGGGGCGATGCTCTGCCCATCCTGGGCGTTGCCATGTTGCGACCAGAGCCACTCTAGCGCCTGAGGCAGAGGCTACAGAGCCATCCCCAGCGCCCGGGCCATCTTTGCTCCAATGGAGCCTCGGCTGTGGGAGGGGAAGAGAGAGATAGAGAGGAAAGCGCGGCGGAGGGGTGGAGAAGCAAATGGGCGCTTCTCCTGTGTGCCCTGGCCGGGAATCGAACCCGGGTCCTCCGCACGCTAGGCCGACGCTCTACCGCTGAGCCAACCGGCCAGGGCCGAGCCCAGAATTTCTTAACATTGCATTGAAGTATAGTCAGTTGGAGAAGATAATGGTTTTCTTAAGTAGAGTTATATTGATAAGATTTCTATGCACTATTACCCAACTGAGTCAATCAAGATTTCGCATAATTCGAGTTTGAGGAGATTCAAATACTTGGAGATTTTCCTAGGCAGTCTCCTACAATGAGTGCCTGATTTAGAAAGTGTACATAACATGGGTATGTGCAGCTGTGTTTGAGGACCTGCTTTGTTCTATAGCAGTTCTCAAATTTCTAGCCTCCGGACACCTTTACACTCTGAAAATAATTGAGGTCTTTAAGAGCTTTTGTTTATGTGGTTTGTGTTGATATATACTGTGTTAGAACATAAAATTGAGAAAATTTAAAAGCATTAATTTATTTAACTTAGCAATAAAACCATCATGGGATTACAAAAATAACATTTTTCCATGAAAAATAACTATATATTTCAAAACAAAGACAAATTAACCAGAGGAGCAGCATGATTTTACAATTTTGCAGCTCTTTTTAATGTTCAGTTTAGAAGACATCTGGATTCTCATATCTGCTTGTGCATCCAATTTGTTGTGATGTGTGCTTTTGGTTGAATACAGGAAGAAAATCCAGTTTCACACAAATATGTAAGTTGGAAGAAGGAAGTGTACTTCAGTTATCTTTTTCATATACTTGTGTATATTCTTTTTTTATTCTACACCCAAAATCTCTAGTATTTTTTTAATAATTTTATTTTTTTAATGGGGCGACATCAATAAATCAGGATACATATATTCAAAGATAACATGTCCAGGTTATCTTGTCGTTCAATTATGTTGCATACCCATCACCCAAAGTCAGATTGTCCTCTGTCACTTTCTATCTAGTTTTCTTTGTGCCCCTCCCCCTCCCCCTCTCCCTCTCCCTCTCCCCCCTTAACCACCACACTCTTGTCAATGTCTCTTAGTCTCACTTTTTTTTTTCTTTTTCTGAAGCTGGAAACGGGGAGAGACAGACAGACTCCTGCATGCGCCCGACCGGGATCCACCTGGCACGCCCACCAGGGGGCAATTCTCTGCCCCTCCAAGGCATCGCTCTGCCTCGACCAGAGCCACTCTAGCGCCTGGGGCAGAGGCCAAGGAGCCATCCCCAGCGCCCGGGCCATCTTTGCTCCAATGGAGCCTTGGCTGTGCGAGGGGAAGAGAGAGACAGAGAGGAAGGAGGGGGGGTGGAGAAGCAAATGGGCACTTTTCCTATGTGTCCTGGCCGGGAATCGAACCCGGGTCCCCCGCACGCCAGGCCGACGCTCTACCGCTGAGCCAACCGGCCAGGGCCTCTTAGTCTCACTTTTATGTCCCACCTACGTATGAAATAATGTAGTTACTGTTTTTTTCTGATTTACTTATTTCACTTCGTATAATGTTATCAAGATCCCACCATTTTGCTGTAAATGATCCGACGTCATCATTTCTTCTGGCTGAGTAGTATTCCATAGTGTATATGTGCCACATCTTCTTTATCCAGTCATCTATTGACTGGCTTTTTGGTTGTTTCCATGTCCTGGCCACTGTGAACAATGCTGCAATGAACATGGGGCTGCATGTGTCTTTACGTATCAATGTTTCTGAGTTTTGGTGGTATATACCCAGTAGAGGGATTGCTGGGTCATAAGGTAGTTCTATTTTCAGTTTTTTGAGGAACCACCATACTTTCTTCCATAATGGTTGTACTAGTTTACATTCCCACCAACAGTGTATGAGGGTTCCTTTTTCTCCACAGCCTCTTCAACATTTGTTATTACCTGTCTTGTTAATAATAGCTAATCTAACAGGTGTGAGGTGGTATCTCATTGTAGTTTTGATTTGCATTTCTCTAATAACTAAAGAAGATGAGCATCTTTTCATATATCTGTTGGCCATTTGTATTTCTTCCTGGGAGAAGTGTCTGTTCATGTCCTCTTCCCATTTTTTTATTGGATTGTTTGTTGTTGAGTTTTATGAGTTCTTTGTATATTTTAGATATTAGGCCCTTATCTGAGCTGCTGTTTGAAAATATCATTTCCCATTTAGTTGGCTGTTTATTTTGTTATCAGTTTCTCTTGCTGAGCAGAAACTTCTTAGTCTGATGTAGTCCCATTCATTAATTTTTGCCTTCTCTTCTCTTGCCTTTGGAGTCAAATTCATAAAATGCTCTTTAAAACCCAGGTCCATGAGTTTAGTACCTATGTCTTCTTTTATGTACTTTATTGTTTCAGGTCTTATGTTTAGATCTTTGATCCATTTTGAGTTAATTTTAGTACAGGGGGACAAACTAGTCCAGTTTCATTCTTTTGCATGTGGCTTTCCAGTTTTCCCAGCACCATTTGTTGAAGAGGCTTTCTTTTCTCCATTGTGTGTTGTTGGCCCCTTTATCAAAAATTATTTGACTATATATATGTGGTTTTATTTCTGGGTTTTCTATTCTGTTCCATTGGTCTGAGTGTCTATTTTTCTGCCAATACCATGCTGTTTTGTTTGTCGTGGCCCTATAATATACAATAGTTTGAAGTCAGGTATTGTAATGCCCCCAGCTTCATTCTTTTTCCTTAAGATTGTTTTGGCTATTCGGGGTTTTTTATAGTTCCATATAAATCTGATGATTTTTTGCTCCATTTCTTTAAAAAATGTCATTGGAATTTTGATGGGAATTGCATTAAATTTGTATATTGCTTTGGGTAATATGGCCATCTTGATTATATTTATTCTTCCTAACCAAGAACAAGGAATATTCTTCCATCTCATTATATCTTTTTCGATTTCCCTTAACAATGGTTTATAGTTTTCTTTATGTAAGTCCTTTACATTCTTTGTTATGTTTATTCCTAAGTATTTTATTTTTTTTTGTTGCAATCGTGAAGGGGATTATTCTTTTGAGTTCGTTCTCAAATGTTTCATTGTTGGCATATAGAAAGGCTATTGACTTCTGTATGTTAATTTTGTATCCTGCGACCTTACTGTATTGGCTTATTGTTTCTAGTAGTCTTTTTGTGGATTCTTTGGGCTTTTCGATGTATAGGATCATATCATCTGCAAAAAGTGATACCTTTACTTCTTCTTTTCCAATATGGTCGCCTTTTATTTCTTTGTCTTGTCTGATTGCTCTGGCTAGAACCTCTAGCACAGGGGTCCCCAAACTACGGCCCACGGGCCACATGCGGCCCCCTGAGGCCATTTATCCGGCCCCCGCCGCACTTCTGGAAGGGGTACCTCTTTCATTGGTGGTCAGTGAGAGGAGCATAGTTCCCATTGAAATACTGGTCAGTTTGTTGATTTAAATTTACTTGTTCTTTATTTTAAATATTGTATTTGTTCCCGTTTTGTTTTTTTATTTTAAAATAAGATATGTGCAGTGTGCATAGGGATTTGTTCATAGTTTTTTTTTTATAGTCCGGCCCTCCAACGGTCTGAGGGACAGTGAACTGGCCTCCTGTGTAAAAAGTTTGGGGACCCCTGCTTTATATGTTGTATTCTTCTTTTCCCTGGGTGCCTTGAGAATTTTTTCTTTGCCGTTGGTTTGTGCCAATTTCATTATGATGTGCCTTGGAGTAGGTTTGTTGGGATTAAAAAAACTCGGAGTTCTGTTTGCTTCTTGAATTTGAGGCTTTAGTTCTTTCCACAGGCTTGGGAAGTTCTCATCTATTATTTGTTTGAGTATGTTCTCCATTCTAGAAAATCTCTAGTATTTTTTAAAGGTTATTTTTAATGTGGAATCTGAAACGACATCAATGAATTTTGCTTACTCTCTTACATTAAACTCTATTGGTCTGTGTTGTACTTTGAATGGCTATTTTACCCGTGTGTGACATTATGTATTGGTCATTTGTTCAATGCTGCTTCCCCAAGTTTGTAAATCTTCCACATTTTGACACATTTTATATACAGTATCAAAAATCACATTTAAAAATGTTCCTACTTATATCAGAAAAGTATTTTAGTGTTGGGAAACTATAATGGTCACAAAAGTGGGAACAAGTTTTTTCAAAATTATAAATTGTGCTTGAAAGCTTGAATTTTATCATAGACAGTATATACCATCAGCTGTTTTTCTTGAACTGGCAGGCTCACTTGTTTCTTTTATTTTCTTTTTTGAGAAATCCTCTGCCAGACACCCAAACTAGAATAACTGCAGTTGTACTGTCGTTCTTTCAAGTAAAAATTGTGTCCCATGAAAAAGGCGGCTAGTTTAGCTTGCAACTCAATTACAGAAGTGCTTTTTCTCAAGGAACCTTTGTTCTTCAGGGTACTTACTGTAGACAAGTCTTGTGCATGCTTCCTGTTTTGTCACACCAAATAGTAGCTTTATACTCCAGGGTCATGACTTTAAAAAGTAATAAATTTTGCTGCTTCATCAAGAATATTCTGAAGTGAAACTGCCTTTTTAATTTATTTTTTTTAACTCGTAATGTGTGGTAAGTAATAAAAAATACAATGATTGTTAGTACAGTTTGGTGCTGCTGCCCTGATTCATGTCTAAGGCACTGGCACCTTTACTGACCATTGCTTCTGCATCACCAGGGCAAATAGTATCGTTAGGAAAAGAGTTTTGATCTCAAGACCCCCGTCACAGCTATCAGGAGCCTCCCAGGGGTCTGCGGGCAACCCTTAGATGACTTATTCACACAGCCCCCTTTTCCCTGTCCTACCTCTTTTTTTTTGGAATGCACTTCTTACAGAGATAGGTATTTCCCTCCTTCCCTTGTGAGTACAGTTCCAGTTCATTCAACTGTATTTATTTCTCAACTCTTGCTTTTAACTTCTGATTTTTTCTCTGCCTGGAATCTTCTTGGTTTTGTCACCTTTTCTTAAGATCTTGTTTTCCCTTCACGTGCCTGCTTAAGTTTTTTTCTGCTCTCAGGTGGAAGTGCTCTTCGCTTGTCTTAAACTTTCTCCCTAACACTGTTCACATCTCCTTATAGCTCATGTAGCTTATTCTAGGGCAGTGGTTCTCAACCTTTCTAATGCCGTGACCCCGCAATACAGTTCCTCATGTTGCGGTGACCCCAAACCAAAAAATAATTTTGGTGGCTACTTCATAACTGTAATTTTGCTACAGTTATGATTCGGAATGTAAATACCTGATATGCATTATGTATTTTCCGATGGCTTTAGGTGACCCCGCTGGGGTCGCGACCCACAGGTTAAGAACCGCTGCTCTAGGGCTTTTCCTTTTTTATGATGGAGAGTCTACTAATGGCAAATGACTTAGAATCAGTGACCGTCTCAGTCATCTCGCGGTACTTAACGGTGCTTGAACTTAGTGAATTACTGCCGAGTGAGTGACGTCATCGATTCTGCAAACATTTGCTTGTTCCTGTGCATCAGGTCTTGTTCTGAGCGCTGGGAGTGCGGCTGTGATCCAGGCTGCTATGTTTCTGCTCTCCTGGCACTTTCTGTTGCAGACTCACTCCTTCTGCCTTGTAGAGCTTAGGTTGACAGTGGGAGTAAATCCAGTGATTTATGGAACCTCTGGGTTTTGTAAGAGGTTAGAGAAGCTTTTGACAAACACATCCTTACACATCCTTAAGTCAGAGTAGCTGTTATCCATCATCCTACTCAGTTAATTCAGTGAGAATTACAACATTAAGAGAAACCTTAAGGCTGAAGTTATAGTCTTAATGTTTTATATATAAGTGTGTGTCATGGCCCATAAACTTGTATTTCTTTTTCTGTCAGGGTTGCATGTGGTTGTATTAGTTACTACATGATGGAAAGGGGAGACCTGAGGATGGGGTGTCTACAGATTCTGTGTTTTTACAGAGACAGAGTAGAGGGATAGACAGGGACAGACAGACAGGAACGGAGAGAGATGAGAAGCATCAGTCATCAGGTTTTTGTTGCGACACCTTAGTTGTTCCGTGATTGCTTTCTCATATGTGCCTTGACCATGGGGCTACAGCAGACCGAGTAACCCCTTGCTTGAGCCAGTGACCTTGGGTCCTAGCTGGTGAGCTTTGCTCAAACCAGATGAGCCCACGCTCAAGCTGGCGACCTTGGGGTCTCGAACCTGGGTCCTCTGCATCTCAGTCCGACGCTCTATCCACTGCGCCACCACCCGGTCAGGCACTTCTGTCATTTTTATGTTTATGTAGCCAGTATGATTCTAGCAAAGATGTATTAGTGTATAGCTGTGTGAGAAGGGTTTTATTTTAAAGTTTGTGGCGTTTTGTTCCTTCTTTTTCTCTTTAGGCATTGACCAAGGATCCTCAGGATTACCCTGACAAAAAATCCCTGCCTCACGTGCATGTCGCCCTCTGGATAAATTCTCAAGGAGGGAGAAAGGTGAAAGCTGGAGATACTGTGTCCTACATCATCTGTCAGGTAACAATATCGGAATTAACAAGACTGATAGGACTTAGGACATAGAGTAAAATCCGGTTTGCCACAATGTCTTATTTAGTAGTCTTGCTGATAAATTGGTGCTGTCAAGAGATGGTTCAATCTGACTGGTTTTACAACATTTAAAAACATTAGTGAGGGGTATGGCAAATTTTATTAAAATTTTTGTAAACATCTAAGGCGTGTGTTTGGGTCACTAAAATCATTTTCGTGAGACCGGTGTATCACTGGAACTGCTGCGTCAGCCCTAAGCTGCCGTCAGTGAAAATGTACATAGGTTTGGTCATCTGGCCAGCAGTGTGTTTATCATCCCCTTTGCCACAGTTTCCATTATGAATATTGGTAGAAGAGAGTAAACGCAGTTTTCCCTAACCTATGTTCAGTGAATGACTTGAAAAAAAATGAGATGCATGATTATATGGAGAAAGGTGAGAGATCTTGAAAGCATACCTTATGAAGAAAACACCAGTTGACTAGTTTTAGTTTTGTTCTTCCTTTTGAGTGGAGGGGCTCTAGAACCCACCCCCTTTCCTTCTCCCTGTTCCACAAGGTACCTCTAAGGGACTCGAGGCCTCCGAGAGCACAGTTTGAAACCACTAACTGGTTTCTTTTGAGAGTAGCGAGCTGCTAACAGTTAGGAGCTCAGAGAGAGAGTGGAGGACAGAGCAGTTTTTCCTCTAAGAACACTGCAGTTGGAACAAACATAGGTCTCATTCCTTCTCTCTGTAAAAAAGCAAGACAAAACAAAACAAAAACACATCGATCAGTCATAGCCTCTGTTAGGTTCTTTAAAATGACTGTAGTGTGAGTCTGTCTAGTAAAAGACACAAGTCATCTGAATAGGACTTTCTTTTAAAGTACTTATTGCATTGTGTTGTAATACTAAGAAATTTTACATAAGCCTTCAACTTCGTTGCAGTATGAATCATCTCTGTCGAACTATAATCAATGTTTTTTTTTTTTAAATCAGAGAGTCTTTTCAAAATTTGAAAGCCATTTGCTAATATCTGCTCAGTATTGTCAATGATGTGCAGAACATATGATTTAGCTACACGGACAGGAGTCGGCACTTGACTCCGTCTCCCTCCTAGGGTTCCCCTTGATTAAGAACTGTTCAAGAAAGCCAGTTCCTGTAGGAAAATATTTCTGTACATGTCTGACTTGCTCAAGCCCTTAATGTGCTTTGCATATTGTCTCTGACAAGTCTCATCTCAAAAAAAACAATTTTCATATTATGCAAATGAAGATTTTGGTCAACAGGCTAGTGTTATTTTTGTGGGGTTTTTTCATTTATATCTTCACATATGTGGAAAAGCTCTTAGATTGTTAATGACGAGCAGATGGCACCATACAGCTTTACACACACACAGACACCACACACAGTGAAATAGCATCTATTAATGAAGTCCAGCTGCAGTTGTGTTTTGGCTCAACCTGAAATGGAGATGTATTTTGATGTCTAAATATTAGGTCTTATTATTTCTTGTTCTCAGGTCTTATTGATACAGAAAAGCTCAAATGCTGATGCTAATATAGTAAAATAAATCCGATTTGCTGGCTTTTCAACATTTCCCTCATCCACTGATACTGGACCTGAACTTACTTGCTAAACCTACAGTTTATGTCTCTTTCTTAACTTCTTACTGTGTCGCAAGAAATACTCTAGGACTTGAGTTTGCCTTTGTCCCCTGGCAGTGAGGCATGCCCACTTTTACCAGGGCTGCCTACCTCTTTTGCTTTTAAGCATTCATATTATTATTTCTGTGCTTCATGACACAACCATAATTTTAGAATATGTTTTTGAAATGTATGATTGATCACATTTTAGGAGAACTGTTTATTGCCAATCTCCTAAGCAGATTCTGTTTTGTTTAAAATTTACACTTAGGGTATAGTATTCTGCTAATAACTTACTCAGACTGTAAATGTAGACGAGTTCAGGGTAATGTTTTTGGTATCTAATTTATGTTGTAGTTTGTGGTCTTGTAAAACCTACACGAATAATTTGCTAGGATCTTAAATCAACTTTGACTTATTGGTTAAGTTTTTTAATCCTTAATTTAACTTTTGGTGGACATAATTTTCATAAGGTATGACTTTAACACTTGTCACCTGTTTAAGAGTTTTTTCCATTACTCTTCTGCTAAAGATGACTACAGAGTTTTGAATGAATTGATTGCACCTGGCCTTCTCTGTGAGTCATGTACTTGGTGACGTTCACAAATGACTATGTGGGCACTTTGAGCAAGGCCAGCATTACTCCTTAATCTGTTCTTAGAGGTCTTTGCTGCTTGTTACTCCATGTACCATGGGGTCATGCTAGGTTTGAGAATTAGGCCTTTGAGAAGGATATGTCCTATATCACGATCTAAATGTTTTTCCAATACAGCACAGCCAAACCTGTTATCTTATCAATTCTTTTTTGCATTTAGTCACATTTGAGCTCAGAGTTTTTAAGGCATAATAAGAAAAGAAATGTGTTTGGCCTGACCTGTGGTGGCGCAGTGGATAAAGCATCAACCTGGAAACACTGAGGTTGCCGGTTCAAAACCCTGGGCTTGCCTGATCAAGGCATATATGGGAGTTGATGCTTCCTGCTCCTCCCTCCCCCCTTCTATAATGAATAAATAAAATCTTTAAAAAAAAAAGAAATGTGTTTGAGTCACTGTTAAAACTAGTCTTTTGTGTGGATATTTAAAATAAAACTTTTTTAATTGAGACTGTGCTCAGAAATTTTCAACTGCTTTTTTAAAAGCATACCTTCCTGTAACAGAATGGAAAATAACTGGCATTAAAAAAAATTTTTGCCTCTACAATCTGATTTTTATTTACTATTAAAAATTAGTAAACTTAACATTGCTATATCTTAAGGACAGGCTGGTTTTTTAAAAACTACAGTTCTATAAATTGATCAGATTTCATGTGTTTGTTAAAAGGCAGTCTCAGTACAGCTATGGTACAGAAAGACACTGCTCAAGGATTTTTCACGCTCTTTTTGTCATTGACTGTCACCTTACTCTCTTCTAACAATTCAAACTTCTAAAAGGGTAACAATTACAGGTGATTGATTCTGTGAACTGTATTTCCCCATGTATAAGACGCAGATTAATACTGGGGCCTGAAATTTGAAAAAAAAAATGTATTACATAAAGTTATTGAACTCAAGTTTTATTCATCATAAAATTCATACAATTCCTTATCACTGTCAGAACTCTCATCCATTAGCTTGTCCTCATCTGTGTCTGATGATGAATCACTGTCTTCATATACTGCCTCGTCCTCAGTTCCACCTATAGCATTTAAAATGCCACAACCACTGTGTAAGATGCACCCAGGTTTTAGATCCCCAAATTTTTTGGGAAAGGGTGCGTCTTATACATGGGGAAGCACGGTAATTTCATTTACTCTGTTGTAAACTCCTGAAAAATAATTAAAAGCATGCCTTTTAATCCGAGATTAGCTTCCTTTCCAGTATTTCAGTGTATCTTAGACTAGGCAGAACCACGTTGGTAAGTGTCCCAGCGTGTTTCTCAGGAGCCCAGCCAGAGAAAGAGCCTGCGTCCAGTCCCCTGGAAAGACAGCAGTGTGGAAGGTTGCCTCTCTTCGGGCTGGGCTCTGAGCTGAGAAGGGGACTGATTGTAGCAGGATTCACATTATAATCAGTTTGCAGAACAGCTGAGCACTGTGAATGGTTATAATTTACTAGTCTGAATATTAAATTCTGTTGTTGCAGACGAGAGGAAGAGTGCAGCGAGTTATTGGATGTTGGTCCAGTAAAGTGATGACTTTTTGATTCACAGATGATGGTGACATCACCCACCAGACTGTATTGGGCCAATTATATGGAATTTCAGTACTTTATAGAGTAAAGATGCACCCCTTCAAAGGCTCTCGGACCCATCTTCCTTGCCTTAGGAAGAGCCGCATGAACAGTACAGAATGGTGTGCCCTTCATTCCAGTGGACACATTATTCGCTTCTCGGGCAGTGCCACTCGGCCAGATGCCTCGTTAATCTCACTCTTACCCGTTATGTCTTGTATATAAGTGACGGCTCTGTGAGTTTCATTGCCCTGCTTTTTCTCCTTGTGTACTTGCTTCTCAGTGATACATGTAGTCCTTGTGGAAAGTATTACTCGGGAGCCTTTAAGATGATACTGTGACTGGAATGCCTGTGTGAGGGGTTGCATTAACATAACAAAAGGACTGCACATGTTTTTTGTCATCACTCCTAAAAGGCCCTTCTGACTAGACTGTTAGCAGGTCTTTGCAATGTGTTTCTGCGATTGTGGCAGGTGGAATTATCTAATATAGTCATGCCGTCTTGTTGGTTTTGTGTTTCAACAAAAAATAGAACACAACACATGCTGGATTTTACATTCGTGGGCAGTGGGCGAGGTGTTCTCCTTCATCTTCCTACTTTTAGATGCATACAGCATGTTTACCAATAGGTCACAAGGGCTTCTTGGTGTTTGGACTGGAACACACAAAATTTGAATTCTTGTCCCTCTTTTGACTAAGCAAGTGTGTGTGTAGTTGAATTTCTTACAATTTTACCTGTACCATGTCCTCTTATAGGATGGGTCAAACCTCAGTGCCAGTCAGAGGGCCTATGCACCTGAGCAGCTGCAGAAACACGACAATATAACCATTGACACCCAGTACTACCTGGCCCAGCAGATCCACCCAGTTGTGGCTCGGATCTGTGAGCCGATAGACGGAATTGATGCGGTCCTCATTGCAGCGTGGTTAGGTAAGTGCCCGAGCTCACACAGCCCCTCGCCCAGCAGAAGCAACATGCATGGTCCTCCCTCCTTCAACCATTGTGGGCCCTTTTATAGGCATGGTGCTGAGCCAAGCACTTTTGTTTATAGTGGGGCATTTATTTTAGTGGTGGTTTGGATAATGTCTATCTCCCCTCATAGACTATGAACCCTACATCAGTGGTCCCCAACCCCCAGGCTGCGGACTGGTACTGGTCCGTGGGCCATTTGGTACCGGTCCACAGAGAAAGAATAAATAACATGAAACGTTGTCAGAACAACAAATTTAAATACAGCCTGAATAATGAGGACATGCTCGTTCCTCCTTTAACTTAGTCCAATAAATATCGTAAGTTCGACAATTATATTTAAAAATACCACAGTTTTTATGCCAGTCGCATGATTTTATTTTGTGCATTTATCCGTCCCACCCTAAAGGCCGGTCCGTGAAAATATTTTCTGACATTAACCTGGTCCGTGGCCCAAAAAAGGTTGGGGACCACTGCCCTGCATGCTTGTTACCTGTATAACCACATGCCTGCTCCACAGTTGGCATTCAGTCAGTAAATGCTGAGGGGAGAGAGAGAAGGCAAAAGAAAGAGTGGGGAAGATTACAGGTACCATTATAAGTCTCTGAGTTTACATTGTTGTGGTTTTAGTGAACTTCCATTAACAAGGAGATTGATGATATCTTAATTATTGGCTCATCATGGCCATCTCTAAAAGTATTTTCACATGAATTGAGAAAACACAGCTTTCTTTAGCATTAAAATATTTAAGTTTTCAGTTTCCTGTGAGTATTCTATTCTTTCATATAAATCCTTCTAAAATTGGATTTACTGTTTCTTCTAGGAATTGGCTGATTCCTAATTTCTCATCATCCTGGGAGGTGACAGCCAACCCTGGAGCCTCACTGATGCTTTTTCATTTTTAAAAAAGTTTTATTGATTGATTAGAGAGAGAGAGAGAGACTTGCTGTTCCACTCATTAATGCCATCATTGATTGATTCTTGTATGTGCCCTGACCGGGGACCTCAATGATTCTTTGATTTTTTTGCTGTGTCGTCTCCTGCTTAGAAATATATTTCATAACTTTCCCTGATTTTATTTCTGATTGACCAGCATGTAGTTACATTGCTTTAAGGCCTCGACTCGATTCTGTTCTGCACAGATTGGAGTAATGCCTAATAAAGTCCTTCGATGGTTCCTCACTATCTACAAGTAAAGTTTAGAGTCACTGGCAGTTATAGACTCTATAGCTTTCCAGCTCCAACCTGTATTTGTAGCCTTATTTCTTAATCATTACACTCAAGGTCCCTGAAATGTGGCATTGCTTATTTTGTCCCTACTTCTGTCTGTCTTCTCATTGAAATGTCTAGCTGAAGACGTGGGGTTTTGCATCATGGGGACTTGGGTTCTGATGCCGGTTGTGGTTCCGTGGCTTTGGCAAGCCTCCTGACCTTGGTCAGCCTTGGTTTCTTGAGTCCAGAACTAGAGTTGCTCTGAGGGAACAACGAGATGATGCACGTGAGATGCTGCACATGCGCAGGAGCGGTTGTGCTCAGTGGGTGGTGTTAGCAACCATTTCCCGCCCTCCTGCCGGGCTCCTGCATAAACATGTCCACACTCCTTCAGTCCACGAGATTTGTACACAGTTTATGTTCAGTGTGTATTGTGGCCTGAGATTAGATGGATGAATTATCAAGTCACATATTTTCCGTCCAGCCCTGCTGAGTATGTGTCTGAGCTCCTCCCGCCAGCCCTGTTTCTACTACCCCATCAGTGTCGGCTCTGGAAGTAGAAGCTCATTTTTGACATTTGCCTAAGCAAAACATAATTAGGAAGATAAAAATTCTGCTACCCGCATCATCATATAATGTATTCTCAAAGTTGAGTTGTATTTGATGATATTTATAAATCCTCAGCTGGGAGGTGGGAGTGTGCGTGCACAATATATTTCAGCTTTCTTCTTTTTTCTCTCTGCACTGAGTGCTTACTCTCTCAGATGCTGCGATAAGTACTTTCCATATCTTTTCTAAAAAATATTTATTGATTTCAGTGAGAGAGGAAGGGAAGGAAGAGAGAGAGAGAGAGAAAGAAGAGACGGGAACGTCAGTGTGTTCCTGTGTGTGCCCCGACCGGGATTGCAGTGGCAACCTACGCACCTCTAGACGATGCTCTAACCAACCGAGCTCTCTGGGCACGGCATATGTTTCTTATTTAGTCCTTGCAACAGCCTCATGTGGGTACATTGTGTTTGTTCCATTTTACAGAAGGAAGCCAAAGCTTAGAGGAGTGATGAACTTGGTCTTGCCAAGTAGCTGGCTGGGACTGGATGGGGACCCAGCTCTGTGACTCCAAAGCTTGTGCTGTTGAACCACTGTGCTAAGATATACTGTCCCTTCTTAGCTCTAAGAGGCGATGACGGAAGTTTCATCCAGGGCTGCGATGGCGTGGGTGTGAAGGCGAGGCAGCTTTACTTTTCCCTCCTGTCCCCATTGTGGGCCTGGCCCCTGCTCCTGAAAACCCTGCCCCTCCCCCAGAAGCCCCCCGATCTCCCAGTTTTTCCATTTGTATCATCAAGAACCTGATATAAATGCTAACCCTTACCTTGACTTTTTTAGTTTTGAATTTTCCTGTGCCGAGAAGTGTTGAATGGAACAAGCCCCACGCTATGAGTGACTTTTGCAAGTTAAGTGCGGAGCCTTGTATTTCAGCAAAAGAGCTGTAAAGGGTGGTGGCTCGTGCCTGGTGGGTAGCCCGATGCCAGCTCAGATAGCTCAAAACCAAGAGGGGACCAGACTGCTGATTTTGTTACTTACGTGGTCATATTTAAGATCAAATTTATATAAATTAAGCAGTGGGCAGATTTTGACTTGCTTCAAGCTGGACTTTATCCTCCTGGCAGCAAGCAGCCTTATGGTCATAGGCTGCCTTACGAACCCAGTTTTCACAAATGATTTCCAAAGCCAGTAGCCCGAAGTCCTTGACCTGTCCCTCTTTCGTCATAGGAGGCTCCGTGTTAGTGGCGTGCAGGACAGCACGCGGCAGTGCGAAGATCTGTAGACGACATTGAGGCTCACCAGGCAGACCTTGCACGCATTTGCACCCCGCCCTACTCAGGGGCTGCGCTCTGGTCTGCGTCCTTTATTCCTCTACCCCAAGTGACAAATGAGGGTGGCTGCTCCTCGCTAGGGGACTCGAGGCCCCTGTCAGCAGTTCTCACTTAGCCTGTGGTTTCAGAGAGGAGGAGGGAGGAGACGAGGAAGCGGTGGGAAAGTAAGAGGAGTGTTGGGGTGCATGCTTTCTAAGAGGTGCGAGCCACAGGCACAAAATTACTGTAATTTGTTCTTAAAATTCTAAATCTATTTTCTTTACATAAAAAAACTGTAGTTAGTGAACTGACACTGTTAAATAAGTTGAAGTGTAAAATGTATACATAAAATACAAGCCCTCCAACTGCCTAATCACAGACATAAAATAATTCTCTTGCTTTTAATGTAGTTTTTATCTCTGATTAATGAAATGTATTATATAGTGTTGAAACTTTACTGAAGTTTGATGTTTTGTCCTTTTAGTTAGTACAAAGAAATCAGGAATAATGGCATAATTTCATTTAGGAAAATTATTAAGTTCATGATTTTTTATTTTTAAGATTCTTTTGTGGAGAGCAACTATATTTTTCAACTACCTTTTCTTTTTCTGTTGCTTTTATACTGCTTTCCTTGAAATGAAAGGCAAGCACCGAGTGTTGGTTTTATCCTGTGGCTTCACGTTGGAAATTCTCTCTTTGTCCTTGTTAAGATACCTCCTGAAGTCTGTCTGGTGGCATGTTGCGTGGCCACGTGTTTGGTATGGAAGGGCCCTTTTATTGAAAAGGAGAGAGGCTAGTCTGTAAAATGAGTGAATTAATAAGTTTGTTGAATTGTCAGAGAATGATTTGGCCTAATAACCAATGGTCCTCATTATCTTATAGGAAAATGCATATCATTTTTTTTTTTTTCAGAAATCCATGCAAGATTATTGCTCTTGGGCTTAAATAAAAGCAACATTTTACTCTTTCTCGTATGTGAATATATAGTATTACTCTTTTATATAATAGCCCTATGGGAAACGTGGCCACTAAAACTTGGAACTCTTAGCTTTTGTTCTCTAGACTGCAGGTTTTCTCCTCTCTCTCGTTCTAATGAAAACTCTATTGTCTGTGGATGAAATATTCCCAGTGTGTGCCAACATCCAAACAGTCTTTAGTGATGAGAATAGTCCAAAGTTCATTCTTGAATTTCATCTTTTAATGAATTTATATTTCATGTATAATGATACTTAGAAGTATATAATATCTTTCCTCCAGTGAGTGATGACTTGAATAGTAGCCGTCAAGTTCATTTCTTTGTGGTCAGTGATGAAATTTCAGGCATTTCTCTATCTGGCCAGTTTTCTCACTGATCCTGAGAAGTTACTGATGTTTGAAGAGTGTGAGAATTTAAAATTTAATTTAATCTCTGAAAGTACTGCTTAAAAACAAGACAGGGCACATTTGACACAGTGTGTTCCTGGGTTAAATTAGAAAGTAAAAATTCCCCTTTTAAAAAAATGCTGCATCGGCCCTGGCCGGTTGGCTCAGTGGTAGAGCGTCGGCCTGGCGTGCAGAAGTCCCGGGTTCGATTCCCGGCCAGGGCACACAGGAGAAGCGCCCATCTGCTTCTCCACCCCCCCCCTCCTTCCTCTCTGTCTCTCTCTTCCCCTCCCGCAGCGAGGCTCCATTGGAGCAAAGATGGCCCGGGCACTGGGGATGGCTCCTTGGCCTCTGCCCCAGGCGCTAGAGTGGCTCTGGTCGGGGCAGAGCGTCACCCCTGGTGGGTGTGCCGGGTGGATCCCGGTCGGGCGCATGCGGGAGTCTGTCTGACTGTCTCTCCCCGTTTCCAGCTTCAGAAAAATACAAAAAAACAAAAAACAAAAAAAAAACAACAAAAAAAATGCTGCATCACTCACAGTATAGAAGGTAGTTTTTCTCAATAGACAGAGGCCAGCAACGTCTTCTAAGAAAAAGTGCAGCAGGGGCCAGGTGTTTGGGGTGCCTTTGATGGGCTCAGGGAGGTACCGCATTTCCTATCAGACACTCTCATGTATAAGACACACCTTCATTTGGGGGCCCGAAATGTGAAAAAAAAATGTATTACATGAAGTTATTGAACTTAAGTTTTGTTCATCATAAAATTCGTACAACTCCTCATCACTGTCAAAACTGCCATCCATTAGCTTGTCCTCATCTGTGTCTGATGACGAATCTCTGTCTTTAACAATGGGCGCAAAAACAAGCGCAAAAAAGCAGGAAATGCCAGTAAAAAAAAAATCTACAACCACTGTATGAGATGCACATACAGTGCGTTTTTAGACCCTAAATTCTTCGGGGGGAAGTGCGCCTTATACATGGGGAAATGAATGAAGCACAGTTGGTCTGATGCAGACTGATGATGCCAGCAGTCCTTTTCCTGGGACACACTCATGGGGAGGGTCGCAGCTGCCAGGTTAGTTCATGCTGGGGAACGACAGAGCACTCTTGTGCATAAATCGTTGCAGGTAAAAGACTACAGTTAGTAGTGGAAGGATGAGAAGTAGGTGCTTGGTTTCACTAGACCCTCAGAGCCGATTGTGATGGAGCGCCAAAACCATTCACGGCTAACAGACTAGGAGAGAATGATTCCACGTTGATGAGAAAACAACACTTGTATAGGCGGGCAGGTTTGAAGCCAAAAAGGAAAAATCTGACCTGTATTTCCAAATAAACTCACTCTAGGAAGAGACCTGCCTTCTTTTCTTCCAGGAGCGAGTGAACCTTTTGTCGTTTGTTGAGAGGCCAGTTGATTTCCTGTCCTGGGAACCCTGTGTCCTTCCTTCTTTATCCTGCTGGGTTGTTACTTTTGCACTTTCTAAGGAGCTATTTCTTATGCTTGGGGAAAATTGGTCCTTTGTTCATTATGTGAGTGATGTTACTTTTTTCCCCAGTTTGTCTTCTAACTCTGCTTATGATGGTTTTTTAAAAAAACTTATTATTGTGAAGTCAATTTTCTTAATAGGGTTGAATTTGTCAGCTCTTTTATGATTTCTGGTTCAGAGTTATGATTGATGCGATGAGGAAGGAATTCCTATTTTTCTCCAGAACACCCGTGGTTTAGTTGAGACATGGGGTGAGTCTTAGTGCAGCTCCGGCCTTCTGTAGGTCCACATACGGTGGGGTTACCCTTCCTGCTGACTCGAGATTCCGTCTTTTTCTTTGGTTTAATCCCAGTGAGTACCGTATTGCTTCATTGATCTTATTACCAGTTAATAATACACAGGTACCACACTTTTAATTCTTGTCCTTTAACATACACTGCAGTTGCACTAGGACAGATTTGCAGTTGGATTAGAAGAATCGTTTTTGTTTTCATTTTTTTGGCCATGTTGAGCTCAAGGTGTCGGTGAAAAATCTAATGGAAGCACTCGGGCATTACTTTATATTGATCAAGAGTTCTGCCTTTTAAGCTCTTAGAAGAATGTTCATACTTAACGTTATTTCCAAACCTTAATATTTTTTTTGAGAGAGAGGGAGGGGGGACAGATAGGAAGGGAAAGAGAGGGTGGAAACTATTGTAGCTGCTTTCACTTCAGTGCTACGTTGACTGCCTGGTAAATGCCTTGACCAGGGCTGAGCCAATGTCCCCTTGCTCAAGCCAGCGACCCTGCCTGGCAAGCCCATGCTCAGTGCCAGTGACCTCAGAGTTTCAAATAGGCAATGTCAGCATTCCAGGTTGATGCTTTATTCACTGCGCCACCACAGGTCAGACCCAAACCTTAAATGTTTTCTGTAGAATAATAGTAAAATTTAATAAGTAGGATCACAACAGAGGCAAAGTAGGCGATTATGTCTTGTCAGCTGGTAAGAACCGTCTCTCCAGATGGAGCGCCATTCCAAGGGTATTACCAAATGGCTCCTGCAGGCCATCTTCTCTGTTTGCATTCAGTGAGTAGATGGATGTTCAAGACCTGCTGTGCTCAGCGTCTTAACAGGAGCTGTGAGGGACACAGAGTTGAGTCAGCCATGGCTCCTCGACTCAAATTACAGCCCTGTTAGGTCACTGTTTTGGGGAAGTCTAGTGGACACCACATTACGTGTCCCCAAAGGAGGTTAAAATGAAGGACTATTGACGTCCAGGGGAGGAAGAGGCCTCTGGCCCCAGTGGGCAGAGTGTACAGAATTGGAGGCATTTGAGGCATTGTGGGAATGCACTGTGGGGAGGCCATGTGGACTTGGGAATGGTTGTCTGTCCCTAGATCCCACCAGTTTTTCCAGCCCATTGATGCAATGCAGGGGTCCTGACCTTGTTCACAGGGTCACCCCTCCCTGTGGCACATTAGAGAATTCACAGGGTGCCTCTTAGGAGCATCCGCTGCAGAGCTTTGTGCCTCAGGCCCTACAAGGCAGCCGTGTTGTTTCTGTCTCACTGGCCCATAATGCTGAGGGCCAGCATGACACTTCTTCCCTAATGCTAACCGAGACCTCTGAGAACTCAGAACCGAATTATGGAGCGTGTTTAAAATAGTCGCTTGGACTAGTAATTCCTAACTGGCTTTGCAACACTTGGAGTTTCCAAAGGAAAATGGGCATTTCCTGAGTTAAGTTAGATTGGTTTTTTTCTTAATTTTAACTGTATTAAGGAATAATTGACAAATATAATTGTATAAAGTGTGCAGTGTGATGACTTGATACACATATACATTGTAGAATGGTTATCAAGATCAATGTAATTAACACATCCATCAGCTCACATAGTTAACAAGTTAACTCTCTTTGTTGAGAATGCTTAAGGTCTAATCTCAGCAACTGTCAAGTATAGAATGCCATATTATTAACTATAGATCAGTGTTTTTTTAAGATACATTATTTTAATTAAATATACCAAAATGACACCAGGACTATGTATCCTGTAGAAAAATAGGTAAGGCAGAATAAATGAACGCAGCCCAATCCAGGACTGTACGTAGATAGTTAAAAAATATTAAATATATATGTATGAATAAGACAGGAAAGGGTGAAGGTGGTGAATTATAGGTTCCTCGTTGGAAAAATATTAATATTCTTATGAATTTTTTTATAAGATAGTTTTTACAACACCAGAAGGAAGAAAAACAGTTTATTACTAAGTCACTGCTACTGAAACACACACACACACACACACAGGTTTTTAGGGATCTCCAGCCTGGTGGTTTTTCCCTGTGTCTACTGACATAGCTGGAGAGAAGATGGCTTTGTTGTAAGGGAGGCAATATTTGGTTTATTATTTTATTTGTGTTATTTTATTTTGCTGTTTTTCCAGCATAAGGTTATGGTCTTTTCTCAGATTCAAAAATTGGAAGGAAGTTTTTCCTGCTCAGAGGTACATGTCTCACCAAGTTAAAATTCACATTCAGAACTATCATCAAGGGCATTCAAAACAACCGAGTGAAGTCAGGCAAATGCTACCCATCTGGATTTTTTTTTTTTTACTTTATATAAAGTTTTTACTGAATTTATTGGGATGACAGTGGTGAATAAAATTATATAGGGCTCCTGGGTACAGTTCTGTAATACATCATCTGTATATAGTGTTGTGTTCGCCACCCACACTCAAGTCTCTCCTGTCACAGTTCAGGTGGGCTTGTTTTTCTGCCAAGATCTTGAGAGTTATCTTATACAGGACAATAAAAACCTTAGGTGGTTATTTAACCAAAAGGTTTGGATAATATTTCTTTTTGAAGTACTCAGAAATGTTGCATTTGTACAGGGAGGTTTATTGTTGGTGTGAAAGGTGGTTTCGGGTGTCTGCCATGTGTATAGTCAATTGTTCAAGTTGGAGCTACAGTGTTTTGAAATGACTTGTATGGAAATTCTAAACCTGTACAGTAGTAGAGGGATTTCACCGGAGCCCGTATGCTGGGCACCCAGCTTCTGTCTGCCGCTGTGCTTGCTCTTCCTCTGCTTCTCCACCTCTTAGCCTTTCGAAGTGAATCCTAGATACCACATCATTTTATCTGTGAATGTTTTCGTTTGCATTTCTAAAAGACAAGGATTCCCCCTTCAACATAGCTGCAATGTTATCAGTAGGAACCCCTCCACAATTCCTTCATTTCATCAAATATCCAGGAAGTATACATATTTCCCTGATTGGACTATGAACGCAGTTTTTATAAAAAGCTCTTTGTTTGTGTTGGAATCCAGTCAGGGTCCATATGATAGTTAACCTCCCCCCTCCCCCGTCCTTCTGATTAATTTGTTAAAGAAACGGTATTTTGTCCTGTAGAGGTACCCTTATTCTGGAGTTTGCCAATTGCGTCCCAGTAGTATCCTTAACATGTTCCTCTGTTCCCTGTATTTCCTGTAAAGTGGTAGTTAGCTCTAAACACCTGCCCGTATTTCAGTTTACTTTTAGCTTTTGCAAATACTCTGTACTTCTAGTTGATGGTATGTGTCTTTGTGAGGAGGTACAGACTGTCGGGTTGGAGTCTTTTAACACATTTTGAAACAAACTCATGGGTATGTCGTAAGAAATAATCATTGCCAAAAGCAAACACTTATCTGATTTCTATGACCATAGTTTCATTTTGCTTATTCTAGAATTCTATATAAATGATTTCCTATGGTATATACTTTTAGTGTTCCGCTTTTTTCAGCTAGCATATGTTTTGAGATTCATCCGTCTTTTTGCATCTGTCAGTAGTCATTCTTGTTCATTGCTGAGTGGTATTTCATGGTCTGTCATATCAGCTTATTCACTCACATTAATGGACATCTGAACTGAATTGTTACCAATTTCCAGTTATTAAAAATAAAACTGTTATAACATTCTTGTACAGGATTTTTTTTTTATGGATGTAGCATTTATCTTTTAAAAATTTGTTACCGGTAACTAGTTTTTGTTTATTCACTAAATTTTCAGTTTGTATATTATTTTCTAGGAAGCCTGAATTTGTGCGAAAGAAATTATTTCCTAAAATACACTTTTAGAAGAAATTGGCTGTAGGATTTCATTAATTAGCTTCCCTTGTAGTTTGGGTCATGTCACAAACAACTGCTTGGGAATACCAGTTACTCGACTCATTTGGCGTTTCATTCATATGGGTCTTTCCCTCTTCTTCACTTGCGTGAACGTACATAAATGGCTTTACTGTAGTTATTTACAGTTACACTAATAAAGACCTTGTCTTTTGGAGGAAGAAAATTATTTGGTCAAATGTATCAGCCTTTCTCTCAGCTGTGTTTGGAACTTGCGTTTCCAACAGTGTAAATACTCCTTGGGAATGGGGCGTGTGACCATTCTAAAAACAGGTAGTAGTTTACAAGGATTAGAAAGTACAGTGGTAGGAAAAATAAGTTTGTGCTAAATAGGCTATTGGAGGTGTATGAGATAAGAATATTCTGGTCTTACGTAAAAAACACAGCATTGCTGAACTCCTCCGCCCCAATACCAGTGATGTTACTTTCTATAAATACTCCTTGAAACCTAAGAGCTTTGATCCTGTTGCCAAAATAATGTGAGAGCCTATAAATTTTCTAATTATAAATGACAGTATTTTAATTTTATTCTACTGCCCCTTCTGCCCTACCCTCAAGAAAACATGGTATGGCTAGATCACTCCAAGTCACAGTATTGAATTACAGCACACATCATTTCTGCTTATTGTGGGGAACACTCCTGTCTCTGTTCCCCTGGAGGACTGGGGCCAAGGCAGGCAGGCTGCTCCTTCTATTCTGTGCTGTACCAAGTGACTGAAGTCACCTGTCCAAAGCTAGTCCAGTAGAAGTGGGAGTTCCTGCCCTCAAATGGGACATAGTGTTTATTTCTTTAAGCCAGTTGTTCAGAGAAAGCTCTCAGTAGAAGAGCTAAAGGAATTTGGAATTCCGTTTTTGTATCTCTTGCTCAAAGACTAACAGGATTACTTAATGGTGAGCAGTTTAATATTTATTATACAATGTGCATGTTAGTATGCCAACTGCAATGATAAAGATTTTGCTTTAATGTGTCATTTCTGACAGAAGCGTCTAATTTTGGGGAGACAATAATTACAAGTGGAGTTCTGTGTAGCAGCTCTATTTTGCACAGTTAAAAAATCAGAATCTACCTCTAGGTGGCAGCACCAGATACTTTTTTTTTTCTGTTGTTTCACTGCACCCTTAATGAGTTATGTATAAGCAGGAAAACTTTGAAGTCTCCTGAAACTTCAAAATAAGCTGCCTGTGGACAATTTTGTGAGGATTTATAAAAATTATGTTGAATAAGTTGGGGGCTTGCTTAAGCCTGGAGTTTAACCTTTTAAAAAACATTCTGGCAGCCGTGATCCTTATTTTTTTTAACATGACATTATATATTTTCTTTAAATGATTTAATTTAGCCCTCTGTGACTTGCCTGTTGAACTTATAATTGTCCTCCCAAGAAGATAACTTTTTATGACATTGTTTGTATCCAAGTAACTTCTATGAGGATCATTATATACTTAATATTTTAAGCTAAATTACAGTGTCTTCTCCCTTTATGGTTTAAAAGTTTAACATTGAGTTATGACCAAGAGTGCTGTGAAGAAAAAGTCTCTTCTCTTGAAAAAATTCATCTTGGGAATAAATCTGAAGTAATGAGCTAGGCTCTTTGGCTTTGTTAGTTTCATGGACATTTAAAGTAGACATTTCATAAGGCCTGATAATTTGCATGACTCTTGTCCACCGTGGGCTCTTCTCCATAAGTAGCAGGGTAGCCCATGTCCTGTACGGCTTCCTCAGCGTTCCGCCTGGCCCGGGCCTCAGAAAGCCTCCATAGCTTCCCCGTCACAGCCGGGCCAGTGCCGGACATGTGCAAAGTCACCGTTGTTTCTTTCCTGGACTTTCAGCTTGTCAAAATAGATTTCCTTTTAGAAAGTCCTTGCTTATTATTTTGCTTTTTTCTTACTTGCTGAGTAAAATAGCCTGGGAGATGGATGAATAATGAAGTCATCAAAGAATATGAAGCTGCATCCTCATAATCATCAGTAAAGCCAGACATTGGATGAATATAGTTGGATTCACAACTACAGTTTAAGCAATGTGCAAGTTAGCCTTCACTACAGGGAAGAAATGGCATCATTCAACAGGCACGGCCTCTTTCTCTTGGTCCCTACTCCCTCACATGCTTCACTGATTTGCTGTTTGTCTTAGGGGGTTGGTAACTTGTAAAATAAAAATGTATGGTAAGTCTTGGGGGCCAAGTGACCTATGTTACAGAAATTTATGTCACAAACCAAGAACAATTTTTCAAGTTGTTTTGAATGCATCGTCTTTGTTCTTATCATACACTCCCATGTTAGAAAATGTTCCATTTGATGAAGTCCTACCCAGAGTAGCTAGTAACTTGCTGGGAAGCGTGAAAATGTGTTTCATGTTTCAAATGCATAATCTTGAATGAAGATAGTCTGGATTAAATGATGTTCATCCACTATTTTTTTTCATTTGTATGACATTTATCGAGTGTTTACCACATGATAGGTACCATTGCAAACAGTTTGTCCTCTAATGTTTTTTGTTTTGGTTTTTTTTTTTTGTATTTTTCTGAAGCTGGAAACGGGGAGAGACAGTCAGACAGACTCCCGCATGCGCCCGACCGGGATCCACCCGGCACGCCCACCAGGAGGCGATGCTCTGCCCACCAGGGGGCAATGCTCTGCCCCTCCGGGGTATCACTCTGTTGCGACCAGAGCCACTCCAGCGCCTGGGGCAGAGGCCAAGGAGCCATCCCCAGCGCCCGGGCCATCTTTGCTCCAGTGGAGCCTTGCTGCAGGAGGGGAAGAGAGAGACAGAGAGGAAGGAGAGGGGGAGGGGTGGAGAAGCAGATGGGCGCTTCTCCTGTGTGCCCTGGCCAGGAATCGAACCCGGGACTTCTGCACGCCAGGCCGACGCTCTACCACTTGTCCTCTAATGTTTTATTTCAACTTCAATGTACTGTACATGGTGGATGGTACTACATCCATTTTGCAGGGGAGCGAACTGAGACTCAAAGTCTCAGCTTTATTCGTTGTTTGGCACCTTGCCCTATGCCAGAGTCAGCCTCCAGTCCTTTGCAATTACTAGATGTCACTTGACAATTGACCAAATAGGATTTAGGATCTTGTCACTGAATTCTGAAAACATCTTGTTAGATTATCTACCAATGCAGCTGTTGATAGAGTTAAAACAATTTTTAGGTATTTTTGGTATTTGAATTTTTGTTCGCAGATGTTTTATATTACTTATTTACTTTTATACCAAAATAAATATGATTCTTTCCCTTAGATTTCTAAATAGCCTAGAATTCTTAAGGATTGTTAAGGGATGCTTTTAAGAAAATATTATAAGATACTATGTGGAATAATCATCTTAAATTATAAATTCAAATAGGGGGATTTGAGGGATATTCTTGGACCAAGAGTCAGTTAAATTGGTTGACCTTAAAATGTTTATTTTTCTCATAGTTTGGGGAAACAAGGCAGCATAAAGTTATCCATCAATTGATTTCTTCTGTGTTTTTGATAGAAATATGAAATGTACATTTGGTCCTAGGATTGTTGGGAACGTTTTGGACTACAGGATCTGTAGATTCATTTTTTCGGCATATATTTTAAATTTCTGAATTCAGAACACCGACAAAGCCGTTGTTGCATTTTGTCTTCTATGCTGCTACTGAATTTTAACCACTGAATTAGATTGCAACCTACATGCTGTTAACTACTGAGCCAAACTGGAATCGACCAGTGCATTGAAATCAGGATCAGCAGCAGTGTCTGCACTTGAAGTTGTAATAGCAGTGAGCTTGCTTGCTTTAATGGAATTTTTATTCTCTATTTTCAGTTTTAACGTTGATGCTTCGATTTTAAGAGATTTTTCTTAATAACAGTGCAAATTAATTGGATATTTTTGCTGTAGCTTTAAGAAAATACTGAAACCATCCTATGGAAGTGTAGATAGTTGCTTCCAAACCCAAATGTCTGCTGACATATTTCTGCATTGTTTTAATGATGTTTATTTGTTTTATTTATAATCTCTAGAAGAAAGAGAAGCCGTTTGTCCATATGCTATGAACCTCTATATTGAGTTCAAATGATAGTGTGTGTGTGTGTGTGTGTGTGTGTGTGTGTGTGTGAGAGAGAGAGAGAGAGAGAGAGAGAGAGAGAGAGAGAGAGAGAGGGAGAGGGAGAGAGAGAGGGAGGGAGAGAATTTAAAATTATTCCTTTGTAAGTTTTCTTCTTTGGGGTTATTTTTTGGATAAGGGAATTCAAATAATCGTACCTTTCTGATTGTTTTTCCTTTTCCACGAATAGGACTCGATCCTACCCAGTTTCGAGTTCATCATTATCATAAAGATGAAGAGAGTGATGTTCTCCTTGGTGGGCCAGCACAGCTCGACGACGAAGAGAGATTCAGGGACTGTGAGAGGTTCAAATGTCCGTGCCCTGCGTGTGGGACTGAGAATATTTACGATGGTGTCTTCGAGGGTTCGGTCAGTTGCTCTTTCTGTCTCCTTTTTTTCATTCTGTGAGCGAACTAGTATAAAGACCTTTTCTCCCCACTCTGTGTATAAAAAGGGAAAAAAACCACATTGCTTGTATGTATTTAATATTGTTTTTGGCTTCCTATTGTGCTTGGCCTTGGTTTGTAAATGGAATCTCTTAAAATATCTAAATTATCTTCAAGTGTTTTTATTGTAATTCCTTAATTAGTAACCTGTATTTCCCCACTCCCAACCCAATTTATTAAGACTTAGAGCATTATTTTTCTGTATCTTAAATCAAGTTAATAGGAACGAAGTGTTTTGGGAAAGTTTTTGTTGATCTTTGCACATCCCACTTGCCTCCTTTTTTGACAAAGGTACTCCGATTATCTTTTCTGCTGTCTTTGCACGTCAGACATTTAAAAAGTCCCAGGGAGACATTCCTTTCGAGAAGTCCTGCCAAAAAATGCATCACTGACCTTGGATGGGAACTTGAAAGCTGGCCAGAGGCTTGATGCCTCTGCGGCGTTACACACACACTAGCCACTGGCAAATGAGTAGGCGGCAGAGCCCTGTAAACCTTGACTCCGAAAGAAAATCCAGCCTTTATCTAAATTAAAAGTAATTATTTTAAGTTAATTTGGACAAACAGCAGATGTTTTGCATTTTTTTGAACCAAAACAAAGCAGCCTTTGGAAGCAAGTGCAAGGAAGAGGCAGACGCAGATCAGCAAACTTGCTAAATCCTTGAGTTTTGCTTCATTACAGCTGTAAATAAGATAGTTAATTGCGCGGAGGCTTGACGACTTGCAGATGGGCTAACTGTGGAAGAGCCGATGTCAAGCTCTGAAATCTCTTCCACCTGGAATTGCTTAGTGTGGCGGGTAGGGTTATAGACCAGATTGGAGCAGGAAACCAAGATGTTTAAGTATGAAGAAGGAAAACACATGCTTCACAAACCCCAACAGTTTCCCTGTGTATTTGCTTTGTCTTTGTTTAAAACAAAACAAGAGGTTTTCTCTAACTACTAATGGTTCATTCTTTCACATTTCTATTCCTCCTGCTGCCCCTCCCCGAAGACACTTTGTGGGGGGGTAGGAATTTGAGATTTGTTAAGCTGAGAAAATGTGATTGCTTTGTGGTATAACACTCACTTTTTAGGCTTTATTCTTAAAATTAAATTGATGATATAAAAAGCAAACTAATGTCGTCATTAGTGCTCTTGCTTTATCCTCAAATTCGGAATGAATAAGGGCAAATTTAAAATCTTGATGTGTCTAAAACACATTTTTATTTCCAATAATGTCACTTCACTGGTCTTTTCACAGGGAAAGTTAATTTATCCGTAGAGTCTAACATGAATTGAATACTTAAAAAAAGTGAGTTTAGGATTTTCCCTTGGACTTCATACTTTATTATAATGTTGGCAGAGGATGGAAGGTATATATCTGATTAAAGGGATCTTTGGGAGGAAAACAGTTGAGGAAAAAGGGCCCAAAACTCACCACTAAAATGAATTCAGAATATTGTACACCAGTTCATCATGTAAGTTTTTAAAAACAAGAAACCTTTTGTAACCTTTTGTGTATTCCTCTGACTTGACTTCTACAGGGACCCGAATTGGAGCCAAGCTTGTATCGTTGTAGTAACATCGACTGTAAGGCTTCGCCTCTGAACTCCATGGTACAGCTGAGCAACAAATTGATCTTGGACATTAGACGTTACATTAAAAAGTACTACGAGGTAAGTATCCATAATGACTCTTTGTACGTATACAACTTATTTAGATTGGGTACTTGTTCTAAAATAAAACTGTGGGTTTGTATTATTGGTTTTTTTATGAAACTGAAATTTTCAGACTTGGGAGGAAAATGATTTGATTTTCTATTGAATATTACATCTCTCATTAGTGAAGACTGTTTTAAATAGTGAAATTTCTGCTTGTGAGGAAAAATGAGAATATAATCAGAAAATGTTTTAGTTTACTGTTACCTAAATAAGACTAAATTAAAGGGTCACTGAG